>NC_134265.1:54066616-54666616 GCF_031893055.1 Leptodactylus fuscus
ATAGGGGATGACAAAGGAAAATACTTAGTAATGCCGGATAGTCAGCACATATCTAAGATATCAGTGAAGGAGCCATGCTATAGGCTATTAGAATGAAGCTGTTGGGTGGCTTCTCAGAACAAGTTCCTTTGGTGGGCATTTCAGTACAACACTGCATATTCACCTCTGGAACCTGCATCTCCAAAATAAGGGGGTCCCTCATACAGTCTCTGGTCTAACTTGTTTTAGTAGAATTCCTAATCCACACAGCTAACATATGCTGGTAGCCAACCTGAAAAGAGTCATCCCCTTGCCAACATAGGAGCCCACAGCAACTAACCTAACTGCTCCTTTACTGAACCATGCTGTCAGGCCACATACAGATGACTGAGCACGCTTCTGATTGGAGCCGAGTTTGCAATGTAATGAACTTGGTGACATTCTGTGATGCGCTCACCTCTGCTGGAGCTTCCAATCCATTCTTTTCCAATAATATGGATGATTATAAAGCAGGTCCTATCCTGCTCCATGTTTTCAGAATGGAATGGACTGGAAGCTCCCACAGAGGTGAGTACATCAAGGAATCCACTTGGATGTCACGCTAAGTGTTATCGAGTGCATTCCACTGCAAACTTGGCTCCAGATCTGAAGAACACTCGATCTTTTATAGGAGCTCTATACAGCTGAGCAAGACATTTATGGCATATCCAGCATATGGCATAGTGACAGTCCTCTTATTACCTTGCTAAATATTTCTAATAAGGGGGAAAATGGTAAATGTATCCAACTGCCTATACAACAGCTACTAGTGTTTTTTCCTTTGCCTATCTATCTATCTATCTATCTATCTATCTATCTATCTATCTATCTATCTAATATCTATCTATCTATCTATCTATCTAATATCTATCTATCTATCTATCTAATATCTATCTATCTATCTATCTATCTATCTATCTATCTATCTATCTATCTTTCATCACTGGATCTAATTCAAAGCTTTTCATTTGTATAGGTTTACAAACTACACATAACAATATCATGGACACCAAAGTACTCCAATAAAAAGTTACAACTTTTATTAATACAATTCATAGATTAAAATGATATACAAAGGAGGAGAATAACCACAAGGTAAGTATAGTGGAGTAAAGTCCAAGCACGAATAGCATGCTACAGGCAATATACTGTGAATGACGGTGAGTAAACACATATAAATGGTAGCCAGAACGTAGAATGCACAATATACCTGGATAATAAAAATGGAAGTACAGTGGGGCAAAAAAGTATTTAGTCAGTCACCAATAGTGCAAGTTCCACCACTTAAAAAGATGAGAGGCGTCTGTAATTTACATCATAGGTAGACCTCAACTATGAGAGACAAAATGAGAAAACAAATCCAGAAAATCACATTGTCTGATTTTGTAAGAATTTTTTTTCAAATTATGGTGGAAAATAAGTATTTGGTCAGTAACAAACAATCCAGATTTCTGGCTCTCACAGACCTGTAACTTCTTTAAGCGTCTCCTCTTTCCTCCACTCATTACCTGTAGTAATGGCACCTGTTTAAACTTGTTATCAGTATAAAAAGACACCTGTGCACACCCTCAAACAGTCAAACTCCAAACTCCACTATGGTGAAGACCAAAGAGCTGTCAAAGGACACCAGAAACAAAATTGTAGCCCTGCACCAGGCTGGGAAGACTGAATCTGCAATAGGCAACCAGCTTGGATTGAAGAAATCAACTGTGGGAGCAATAATTAGAAAATGGAAGACATACAAGACCACTGATAATCTCCCTCGATCTGGGGCTCCACGCAAAATCTCACCCCGTGGGGTCAAAATGATCACAAGAACGGTGAGCAAAAATCCCAGAACCACGCGGGGGGGACCTAGTGAATGAACTGCAGAGAGCTGGGACCAATGTAACAAAGCCTACCATCAGTAACACACTACACCGCCAGGGACTCAGATCCTGCAGTGCCAGACGTGCCCCACTGCTTAAGCCAGTACATGTCTGGGCCCGTCTGAAGTTTGCTAGAGAGCATTTGGATGATCCAGAAGAGTATTGGGAGAATGTCCTATGGTCTGATGAAACCAAACTGGAACTGTTTGGTAGAAACACAACTTTTTGTGTTTGGAGGAAAAAGAATACTGAGTTGCATCCATCAAACACCATACCTACTGTAAAGCATGGGGGTGGAAACATCATGCTTTGGGGCTGTTTCTCTGCAAAGGGGCCAGGACGACTGATCCGGGTACATGAAAGAATGAATGGGGCCATGTATCGTGAGATTTTGAGTGCAAACCTCCTTCCATCAGCAAGGGCATTGAAGATGAAACGCGGCTGGGTCTTTCAACATGACAATGATCCAAAGCACACCGCCAGGGCAACGAAGGAGTGGCTTTGTAAGAAGCATTTCAAGGTCCTGGAGTGGCCTAGCCAGTCTCCAGATCTCAACCCTATAGAAAACCTTTGGAGGGAGTTGAAAGTCCGTGTTGCCAAGCGACAGCCCCAAAACATCACTGCTCTAGAGGAGATCTGCATGGAGGAATGGGCCAACATACCAACAACAGTGTATGCCAACCTTGTGAAGACTTACAGAAAACGTTTGACCTCTGTCATTGCCAACAAAGGATATATAACAAAGTATTGAGATGAAATTTTGTTACTGACCAAATACTTATTTTCCACCATAATTTGCAAATAAATTCTTACAAAATCAGACAATGTGATTTTCTGGATTTGTTTTCTCATTTTGTCTCTCATAGTTGAGGTCTATCTATGATGTAAATTACAGACGCCTCTCATCTTTTTAAGTGGTGGAACTTGCACTATTGGTGACTGACTAAATACTTTTTTGCCCCACTGTATACCCTGGGGAATGCTAAATACACCAGAATACACCAGAAGGATGTTTATTTATAGCGTATGTGAACAGGATGTGCCAACAAATTGAATGAAGCCAGATCAGATGTTAAATCACCTCAACTATGTAAGACTATGAACACAGCAAAACAAACTGTTCCTCTGCAAGACATGCAGGAGTGTCTAAAAAGCCAGTGCGACTGCGCAGCCTTTTGACCATGGGCTGAACCTGCGTAATTACGTCTTCCTATAGTGAATCACATAAGTGATGACTTAAGGAGGACTTTTCAGGTCCTCAGGCAAATGAGGTTTTATATACCGCTAGAAAGCCGATAGTGAACTGAATTTAGTGCACTGTCGGCTTTCCAGTTATGTGCCCAGGGAGAAGAGATATTGGTGCAATTACCGATACCTCTTCACTGTCAGAAAAGCGTTCCTGACAGTCTAGCTGGGAACGCCGCTTCTGACAGTACTGTCCATAGCACTATACTGTCAGAGGGGGCGTTCCTTACCGGTCAGCCATGAAACTGAGCAGTGAGGAATGCCCACCCAGTACTAGTCTATGGACAAGCACTGTCAGGAGAGGGGAGCGTTTCCCACATTTTCCATTCCTTTTGTAGCCCTTCGTGGCTTAGGCTCAAAAAACCGCAACAACATCTGTCACAAAAAAGCTGCATTTCCGCAACATGGGGCCTCAGCCTAAAGTGTGTATTGAAATGTAAACGATTGAACCAATCCGAAAGTGTGCTCACCAATTAAATGGTACTTTGAGTATTGTGAGACATTAGGCCCTATTGCAAGATTATACACATGCTCATTTTTGGCCTGCTGTAGGTCATCTTGCAGGGCTCTGGCAGTGCTCCTCCTGTTTCTCCTTGCACAAGGGCAGACATAGCGGTCCTGCTGCTGGGTTGTTGCCCTCCTACAGCCCCCTCCTCATCTCCTGGTGTACTGCCCTGTCTCCCGGTAGCGCCTCAAGCACGTCACGTTGCACCACAGACTGTCCAGGAGTTGACAGATGCTTTATTCCAGGTCTGGCAGGAGATCTCTCAGGAGACCATCCGCAACCTCATCAGGAGCATGCCCAGGTGTTGTAGGGAGGTCATACAGGCACGTGGAGCCCACACACACTACTTAGCCTCATTTTGACATGTTTTAAGGACATTACATCAAAGTTGGTTCAGCCTGTAGTGTGTTTTTCCACTTTAATTTTGGGGGTGACTCCAAATCCAGGCCTCCATAGGTTAATATATTTGATTTCCATTGATGATTTTTGTGTGATTTTGTTGTCATCACATTCAACTTTGTACAGAATAAAGTATTCAATGAGAATATTTCACTCATTCAGATCTAGGATGTGTTATTTGAGTGTTCCCTTTATTTTTTTGAGCAGTGTATAAAGAACCTGACCTACCCATCCTTGGGTACCACAATTCTGTTATTCTTCGTTGTCATTGACTGGCTACATGAGACCTTGACTGCCTCCTAGTGTCTGACACTGGGATTGCCACTACAAAAATACTTCTAATTCTCCATACTGTTCAACCCACTTCTGTCTTTAGCTTTTTTTTTTTTTTTTTAAAGCGGGATTTCTGCAACGTGGGGCCTCAGCCTAAGGGTGCATTCACACTACGGAACGCCAGCGTGTATCACAGCCGTACACGCCGGCGTTACAGCAGGGCTGCCGGACACTTCCCATTCATTTCTATGGGAGCTGGCATGCGAGCGCTCCCCATAGAAATGAATGGAAAAAAGCAGTCCATTCATTTCTATGGGGAGCGCTCGCATGCCGGCTCCCATAGAAATGAATGGGAAGTGTCCAGCAGCCCTGCTGTAACGCTGGCGTGTACGGCTGTGATACACGCTGGCGTTCCGTAGTGTGAATGCACCCTAACACTTCTATTTTGAGAGTAGACTTCTTACAACACCCTCTATTGGAGTGAGATTGCATCAATTTTTGTGACTTTTTAAACATTTGCATTTGATAAATTTCATGTATAGACAGCCAGGCAGGATAACTTTACCAACTTTCTCACCCACTTTGGAAATGTGGAGTAAGTAATATATAAATGTAAAATGATGCAAACTTTTGTGCTGCACAGTTTAAGTCTACTTTGCAACTTTTACACCAGAATTCTGGAATACACTGCTTGATACAATCCCCCCTTCCCCCCTTCAGTAAGTATCAATAAAGTTGTATAGCTTCAACATAGAAATTGACTAGAATTAGGGCTAGTTCACACGTGGGCAAAGGGGAGGTTTTTGACAGCGGAATTCGCTTCAAAAACCTCTCCTTTAACATGGTGGTCTATGTAGACCACTAGCTTTTTTTTTCCTCCTAGCGTTTTCCGCCTGAAGAAGCGACATGACCTTTCTTCAGGCGGAAAACGCCTGAAGAATTGCATAGAAGTGAATGGGAGGCGAAAACCGCGCGGTAAAAAACCGCGCGGTTTTTTGCACACAAAACCGCGCGGTTTTTTGCAAAAAACCGCGCGGTTTTCGCCTGCAGTTTCTATAGCACATATAGGAAAAAAAAACCCTAGCGAAAACCGCTAGCGAAAACCGCGTCAAAAACCTCGTCAAAAACCGCGTGGAATGCAAAAAACAGCGTCAAAAAAACTCCTCGAGGTTTTTTACCTCGCACAAATAAGCTAGGCGGTTTTCACGTGTGAACTGACCCTCACACAACTCTATGTGCGGGTCTCTGTGTTGTTGAATTTTAATTTTTTTTTTTTGTGGTGTTTGCTGACATCTAGTGGTAATATATGCTAAGTTCAACTAACTAGATAACTAGCGTTTAGTGTGTGTGGTCCATTTAGCATATAATATTGATGTGTTGTTAGAAAGTCCACCATTATCTGAGAATACCCAGAAGGATCTCAGGGCTTGTTTAACCACTTCAGTACCGGGCCAATTTGTGGTCCAGGACAGACACATTTTAGGTTTATTATGTATGTGCGGTTTTGAGGTCTGTAACATTTTTCCCGTATGTCTCAGTCAACTAATTTTTGCGTCTTTTTTCGGGGACACATAGGGCTTTATTTTTATGTTATCTTTATTTTCGAATGTGTTTTAATTTTTTTTATATCCAGGAAAATATAAACAAAATAGGAGGGAAATTGTGTCTGGTTTTCAATTTATTTATTTATTTTTTATTTAATAACACAAAGTGTCACTGAAAAACTTTATAAAATAGTTTTTCCTCTCCGTTACGGTAATTTTTATTTTGTATGGTGTCATCGGGGGTGGGGCTATAACCTTTAATAACGGCGTTTTATTAGCGTATTATTTATTTATTTTTTATTATTATTTTATTTACATTTTTTTAAAACTTTTTTATTATATTTTTATTTTTTATTTTTTTTCCAGATTGTGTCCCCATAAGGTGATAAGAGACCTTTGGGGACATCTGATCACTTTTTTTTTGTACTGGAGGCTGAATTCTCCTATAACTGGGGCTGCTACATTTAACTCCAGTTGCAGGAGAAATCCAGCCTCCTTCATGCTGTATACACTGCTTACTGAGCTGATCTGAGTCCTATAGGACCCAGCAGCTTTTGCAAGACTCTGCTCCCGGCGGATCACGTCCACCGGGTCAGAGGGCAGCTGAATTATGGCTGCGTCCATAGCTCATTGAGCGCTGTATGCACAGCGATCGAGAAGGCAGGGGAGGTAATAAATCTGCCCTGTCTTCTCTCTGGAGCTCCGGCTGAAGTTACAGCCGGCTCCTATTGAAAGCAGCTGCACGATCTTGTGCAGCTGCTGTGTTCTGACTGGACGTACAGGTACGTCCTGTCAGAACTAGGCAACCACTTCCCGGACGTATATAGTCTATGGGCAGTCCGGAAGTGGTTAAGGGGTCGGTCATACCATCGTAGGCAGTGGTAAACCGGGAAGGGGGGGTTTGGGGGGGCGGCACAATTAGGTTTTTCTTTTAACCGTCCGCATCAGGTAGCGGGGGAAGGTGTGCGTCTATATATATTATGTCCCACAGTGGCCCCATGAAACCTCTATTATGCCCCACAGTTATCCACCCAACTCTATTATGCTCCATAGCCGCTGTGGGGCATAATAGTGGTTGCAGAAGGATGCTGCTACTCTTTTTTTTTTTAAAGGAAACACCCCCCCCCACCCCCCCCACCCCCGGTTTTTAGAACATGCCAGTAAAAGTACTTTGGTGTGCACCCTGGGCGTTCCTCCAAGCCACCGTGCACCCCCCTGCGTCATACCTTGAAACCGGCCCCTCTTTAGCTTGCGGGCCGAAAATTCCTCCTCCTCTTCCCCTGTAACCACCTCCAGCGTCTCTCATCTCACTCCTGTACATTGAAATCTCGGGCATGTGCAGTAACACTTCCTTCTGAGCGCTACTGCACATGCCCGAGCACCATTTTCTTGTGGACAGACAAAGAAAGCACACAAAAAATGGTGATGAGAGACGCTGGAGGCGGTTACAGGGAGAGAGAAAGAGGAATTTTCATAGCGCAAGCAAGTTTGAAGGTATGAAGGTATGACGCAGGGGGTGCGTATAGGTTTCTGTTTTGGGAGTGTCCAAGCAGACTCCCCGAACAGAAACCAGAACGCAGATGTGAACCAGGCCTAAGCATCACATTATAAAATACAATTTTAGTATTTATAATGGGAGACATGTATAGAAGCAAATACAGATAGATATATAGATAGATTTCAAAAACATTGGAGTATTTTAAAATCTGATCCAGATCTGGAAGGAGTATTGGGGTCTAGGCCTTTGGTGACGTACAGGAGGGGTAAAAACCTCAGGGACAGATTGGTCCACAGTTTCTTATCACCAGAGGTTGGGGGAGAAACTTGGCTGAGTAAAGGACGGACGGTAGGAACCCATAGATGTGGGGGTTGCTCTGCCTGTGACTTCATTAATCCCTCCAAGACCTTCGTTAACTATGTCACCAATCAAAGTTTTTACTGTCGCGAGTTTGCTAACTGCTCCACAATGGGGGTGGTTTACCTTCTCAGCTGTCCATGCCCAATGGGCTATGTGGGCAAAACGATTCGACAATTTAGGAGAAGGATTAGAGATCATGTGTGCGATATTTTGAACGACCGTGATACTCCAGTGGCAAGACATTTTCAAAAATGCCACAATGCAGATGTTGGATCCCTGAAATTTCAGGCTATTGAAGTGGTGAGACCACATGCTCGTGGCGGAGATTGGGACAATTTTGTCCTAAGAAAGGAAACTCAATGGATCTATAAATTAGACACCCTCCAACCAAATGGAATTAATGAGACCATTGATTTCTCATGTTACATTTAATATATATCAAGTAGTGTTGGCAGACTGTAGTTAAACTTTTCCTATCATCACTATCTGTTTGAGTATAGTCATTTTTATGATATTGTTCAGTGCATATTCTGTCTCTGAGGGATTGTCTAATCCCTGCCTAGACATTAATCATGTCATTGGAAGATAAACCGACTATCAAAAATTCTTTGATCTGACCACTGGCTATGGTCAGTTTATTCCCCATTTACTATTGTTATATAGTTCTCCTACTGTTTCCCAGAATCTTTTTCATTTCTCTGGTGCCTTTATACTTATTGTAATATGTATGATTTGCCCACGTTTTTTTCATCATAGTGGGTAGATCGATCCATTTACCTCTCTAGATTTGGTTAGCCAACATGAGAATATGCTCATTATATTTGCATAGGTGGTATCACTTACCTTTTGTAAATGAGTTGTTTATTTATAACAAGAATAGTTATGGGCATATAACATGGCGCCCTAAGGTACATGCGCGTACGGTGCGTGGTGATTTAGAGACTAAGTTCTTTTTCCGCTATTATGCGCATGCGTGGAAATTTATAGTGGCGTAGAGACTAAGTCCCTCTTCTGCCACTCTGCGCATGCGCGGGATTGTGCAAAGCGCGAGTATCGTTTTGCCAGTTTGGGACTATTTCCCCTAATGGCTATTATGCGCATGCGCGATATTACGAGAGGCCATGGCACACCTGCTAACGCGAGGATTGGAGGAATGACGGAGTGGAGGAGGAGACTATACTTTAAAAGTGGGTTATGTCTTTGGCGCGCTACCGCCGACATCAGTGCGGTCCTGTGCGGTCACTTTTATCTGTGATTAAGGGTTTTAACCCATGATGTACTACAGTGTATCAGCCCCTGATGATTCATAGTTTTGAAGAAACGCAGCGTTGGGCAAAGCATATAGGTCAGATTATTTAGCTACATGTCTTCTATTAGATAAGCAGCAGACGGTTTATTACCACTCACTAGGCACCTTCAGACTTGAAAGATCCCGTTGGCGTGGCGTTAGGCCAGTAACCTCGGGGGAGACAAGTGCTGGAGTGCTTTGCAGCACACAAGTGAGTTGGATACAATTTTTTAACCGTGCTGGTTGTCTATTAGGCATGCTTATATGGTTGAGGGAGGCAGTTCAGTTATTATATACTGTGTTCAGCCAACAATATCGGACCCTCATATTTCCATACTTGGTATTCATCTTATCTGACCTATAGAACATATTTTTCTATTACAATTAGTTCCATTATTGTGTGGTGCACATGGTTATATTGTATTGTGTACTGTGACTAAGTGCAGAGATCCACTGGTGTTTCTTGACAGTATGTAACCTGCCATACAAGAGACAGCAAAACGCTGGACTTGCTCTTTGCCAATGTAAGGGATGCATATAACTCATCTGCCCTACCGCCCCTAGGCAGATCAGATCACAACCTGGTACATCTGCGACCCACATACATTCCACTGGTGCGCAGAGAACCGGCGGTTACCCGTACAATGAAGATTTGGTCAGAAGGAAGTGTCGAGTCTCTAAAGGACTGTTTTAACCCCTTAGTGACCAGCCTATTTTAGACCTTAATGACCAAGCCAAATTTTGGAAATTTTCCCTGTGTGACTTTGTTAGTGAATAATTCTGTAACAGTATAGCGCATCCAAGCGATTCTGATATTGTTTTTTCGTGACATGTTGTACTTTACTGAGAAGGTAAAATTAGACTGATATAACTTGTGTAAATTTATTAAAAAACTCGCAAATGCTGAAAATTTTGAAATTTTTTCAATGTTTTCCATTTTCAGCTGCGATATCTCAATATATGCACAATAATACAGGGCAAAAAAGTTAGTAGTTATATACTTCCAAATGTTCCTTTTGTGTTTCAAGCATATTTGAAATAATTTTAGCATATTTGAGTAATTTAGACAATTTACAAGTTTATCAAGTTTATAAGCAAATTTTGGAAATTTGGAGTATGTGATTTTTTCCTGTACCAAGCTATGTTTGCAGACAGGAATAGGTGACATAATGACAGAAACCCCCATTAAATGACCCAATTTGTAAAACTAGACCCCTTCAGGTATTCTTTGAGGGGTTTAGTGAGCATTTTGATCAAAAAAATATTGTTTTGCAAGAATTATTACAAATGATGAAAAAAATTACATTTTCATTTTCTTCAAATATGTGTTATTTTAAAGCCAGTTTTTTTGCACACAACACATCAAAAAGAAGAAACACACCCCAAAATATATCACCCCACTTCTCCCGTGTTAAAAAATGTACACTTTGTGGCCTTAGTCCTATGTACGCACATATAGTAGGGCCCAAGAGGTAGGGAGGGCCAAATTTATTTCAAAACACAAATTTTGCTTTCAGATATTTTAGGCTCATTGCACATTTGAACAAGATTTCAGTTACCAAAACAATTGAAAACCCCCATAAATGACCCCATTTTATAAACTAGACCCCTTAAGGTATTCATTGAGGGGTATAGTGAGTACTTTGACCCCATAAGTTTTTAGAAAATTTGCGTCAAACAAAAAATTTCATATTTTTTTTACACAAAAGTGTCATTTTATAGGCAGTTTTTTTTCACATAACACATGAAAATGAAGAAAAACACTCCAAAGTAGATGACTCCATTTCTCCTGTGTTCAAAAACGTACACTTTGTGGCCTTAATTCTATGTACGGACGCACGGTAGGGCCCAAAAAGAAGGGAGCACCAACTGGATTTCAAGACAAATGCTTCCAAATGTTTCAGGCCCATTATGCATTCAAACAAGATTTGAGTTACCAAAACAATTTAAAACCCCAATAAATGACACCATTTTATAAACTAGACCCCTTGAGGTATTCATTGAGGGGTATAATGAGTATTTTGACCCCATAGGTTTTAAAAGAATTTGTGTCAAACAAAAAATTGTCATATTTTTTACACAAAAGAGTAATTTTAAAGGCAGTTTTTTTGCACACATGCCATGAAAATAAAGAAAAACACCCCAAAATAGATGGCCCCATTTCTCCCGTATTCAAAAATGTACACTTTGTGGCCTTAATCCTATGTACGGACGCACAGTAGTGCCCAAAAAGATGGGAGCACCAACTGGATTTCAAGACACAAATTTTGCTTGCAGATATTTTAGGCCCATTGCACATTCAAACAAGATTTGAGTTACCAAAACAATTGAAACCCCCCATAAATGACCCCATTTGATAAACTAGACCCCTTAAGGTATTCATTGAGGGGTATAGTGAGTATTTTGACCCTATAGCCATTCCACAGATTTTACTAACCTTGGGATGTGTAGGTTAAAAATTACTAAAATGTCCCTTTATCCCCAAAGTTTTCATTTTCACAAGGGGTTAAAAGAGAAAAAGCCCCCCACAGTTTGTTACACAATTTCTTCTGAACACGGCAATACCCCATATGTGGCCATAATCTGCTGTATGGGAACATGATGGGCTCAGAATGGAAAGAGCGCTATTTGGCTTTTGGAGGGCAGATGTGACTGGAATAGTTTTCAGGTGCCATGTCGCATTTGCTGAGCCCCTAAAGTATCAATACAATGGAAAGTCCTCAGATGTGACCCCATTTTAAAAACTACACCCTTCAAAGAATGAATCAAGGGGTATTAACATTTTGAGCCTAAAAATGCTTCCCAAAAATTAATGTACAAAATGAAAATTGAAATTTTTAAAGAATATGCCATTTCGGTGCCCAATACGTTGTCCCCACTTTGTGTTGTCAGAGACCTGCACTCTTAAAACTATTAAGGGGACATCCCGAGGGGCAAAAAATTATATATGTGGGTGTAAACTGCTGCTTGGGCACACAGCAGGGCTCAGAAGGGAAGGAGCACTGCGCTTTTTAGCTTTTGGGGTACAGATTTAGAGGGACCCTCTGGGCGCCATGATGTTTTTGCAGAGCCCTGGAGTTGACAGTAAACTGGAATTCCCCAATAAGTGACCCCATTTTGTAGGAGCAATTTTAGGGTCTCTGTAAATGTGACATGGTGTCCAAACACCAACAATCTAAATCTGCACTCCAAAAGCACATATCGCTTCTTCACATCTGCGCCCTGCTGTGTACCCAAATGGCAGTGTATGCCGACATGTATGACACTGGTGTACCCCGGATAACGGACTTAATGCCATATGTGCATAGAAATGGCTGTTTGGTACAGCCGGGCACAGAATCGAAGGAGCGCTATTTTGGTTTTTGGCGCAGTTTGGTTTTTGGACGTCATGCCACTTTTGCGAAGACCCTGAATTGCCAATAAAGTGGAATCTGCAGACATGTCACCCCATTTTGGACACTAGCCCACTGATGGGATATATCAAGTGGCGTAGCGAGCGTTTTTAACCCTTGAGGGTTGCATTTATTTAGTTTCCAGAAATGAAATCGCAACTGAAAATGAGAAGTTAAAAATGAAAGTTTTTCAGAGATTCGCCATTTTAGTGCCCGATATGTTGTGGCCAACTTATGTCATCAGAGACACTCCAAAAACTGGTAAGCGGGTATCCCGGGCACAACAGCTTTTAGAGCGTTCATCTCTGATACAAGTCGGGCACAACATATTACGCACTGAAATGACGTATTCCTGGAAAAATGGTCATTTTCACTTCACACAATCAGCTGCGTATTCATTTATGGATAACTAGCTGGTACCCGCGACTTCGTCTGCGGTGATTGTAGAAGTGGGTATATACAGGCGTGGGTAAGGTTTTCGTACTGTGTATAAGGGATGGGATATGAAATGTAACTTTGTATCTTGTTTTTGCTGTAATTCAGAGAGTACGTGAGACTTTTGTGTTGAAGTTAATTTGTATTTGAGCCGCTATATATACGGTGTTGTGAGAAACTTTACATAGTGACTTTGGGACAGAAGTATTTGAAGTTAACCCTTTCCCGTCGAGGGCATTTTTTGATTTTCGTTTTTCGTTTTTGACTCCCCTCCTTCTAAACCCCATAACTTTTTTATTTCTCCGCTCCCAGAGCCATATGAGGTCTTAATTTTTCTGGGACAAATTTTTCTTCATGATGCCACCATTATTTATTCTATATAATGTACTGGGAAGCAGGGAAAAAATTCAGAATGGGGTGGATTTGAAGAAAAATGCATTTGTGCGACTTTCTTACGGGCTTTGGTTTTACAGCGTTCACTGTGCAACCAAAATGACATGTCCCCTGTATTCTGTGTTTCGTTACGATTCGGGGGGATACCAAATTTATATGGTTTTATTTACATTTTGACCCCTTAAAAAAATCCAAAACTGTGTTAAAAAATTTTTTTTTGAAAAGTCGTCATATTCGAACAGCCGTAACTTTTTTATAAGTCCGTGTACGGGGATGTATAGGGCATCTTTTTTTGCGGGGTCGGGTGTACTTTTTAGTTCTACCATTGTCGGGAAATGTTATTGCTTTGATCACTTTTTATTCAAATTTTTATCAGAATCAAAACAGTGAAAAAACGGCGGTTTGGCACTTTTGACCATTTTTCCCACTACGGCGTTTACCGAACAGGAAAAATATTTGTATAGCTTTGTAGAGCGGGCGATTTCGGACGTGGGGATACCTAATATGTATGTGTGTCACAGTTTTTAACTACTTTTATATGTGTTCTAGGGAAAGGGGGGGGTGATTTGAATTTTTAATCTTTTTATTTGTTTTTATATTTTTTTTACTTTTTTTAAACTTTTGTTTTTGCATTTATTAGACCGCCTAGGGGTATTGACATGGGTGGGCGGTGTCGCGGATTGTCAGAGCGGTGGGGGTGGGCAAACATGGCTGCTCTGGAGCGTTAAAGAGAACCTCCTGGAGTATCGTTAAGGTGAGGGGCAAAGTGGTAAAGTATATGTATATGAGATTGTGTGGGGTTAGGGGCGAGGCTGTAGAGGGCAATATGAATTTTGTGGCTTGCTATGGTCCAAAGTGTGTGAGATTGCAGAGATGGTGGTGTGAGTTTGGGTTTTGTGGGGGTCCTGGCACAAACGTATGTGCGCTATTGTGACGAAAAGTAGCCTATTGCGCAATGGGGTGTATTAACTATGTTTGTGGAAAATTTCAGCCAAATCGGTCGAGCGGGTTTTGCGTGATTGAGGAACAAACATCCAAACATCCAAACACACAAACCCACAAACATCCAAACTCACAAACTTTCACATTTATAATATTAATAGGATTCATTTTTTTCAAAAGCTTTATTTATTTTTCACTTTTTTTCACTTTTTATTTCACTTTTTTTATGTTTCCCTTTTAGGACACTTGATTCAGCAATGATTTCATTGCTGAATCAGTGTTACAGGCTGGAGACACAGGAGACACAGGCTGCACGTGTCTCCAGTCTGTATCAGGAAGCCAAGCGATGTAGACGCATCGCTTGGCTTCCTGAGTACTGGGGGCAGGATCAACCAGGTAATGGAGGCTCAGGCAGTCTGGGGTCACTGGCCAGACCCCAGACTGCATGTTAGAGACACTGGCACCCCCCGATCTCGCCGCGGGGGGTGCCGATCTGACCGGCAACACAGCGGAACTGCTTCAGTTCCGTGATCATGTTTGATCACGGAACTGAAGGGGTTAAACCCCCCCCCATCGGAGCCCCCTCCGATGGGGGGTTATGGAGCAAGGTCTTAGCTGTAAGATACAGCTAAGACTTGCTCCAACTACATCGGCACTGAAAGGGAATCCTTCCCTGACTGCCCGACGTAGTTTTCCTATAGGGCAGTCAGGAAGGACCTGTCAGTGCCGACGTAGATTCCCTATGGGCCGGTCGTTAAGGGGTTAATATAACTCTATGGGAAGTATTTCAAGACTCATTTCCAGAGGACATTGAGGGACTCACACACTGCATAACGGACTACATTAATTTCTGCGTGGACAGCACGGTACCAACTAGAAAGGTGAGGTGTTTCTCCAATAACAAACCATGTATCAACTCTGAGATTAAAACTCTTCTTAAGGAGAAAAAGCAAATTTTTAGGTCTGGGGACAAAAATGGCCTGGGGGCGGTGCAGAAACAGCTAAGACAACTGATCAGAGAAGGGAAATCCAACTACAGGCGGAAGATGGAACTACAGATGGGGGAGGGTAGAGTCTCAAAGGTCTGGGACAGTCTGAAGGTGATATCCGGACATAAACAAATGGCAGCTCATCAGATTGAAGGTGACAGGAAGTGGCTTAATGAGCTTAATCTATTCTTCAATAGATTCGACTCCAAACCAACTCCCCCGTCACAAGCAACCCCCCTCCCCTCACACACCAAGACCCAACCCCCACCGACTGGTAGTAAATTGCAATCCGAATGTCTGATCCTCAAAGAGTCTCTGGTGTGTCGGGAAATCAAGAGGATTAAGGCAGACAAGGCCAGAGGGCCCGATGGGATAAGCGCAAGAGTTCTTAAAATGTGCAGTGACCAGCTGTGTGGTATTATTATGCACATGTACAATATGAGTCTAAAGCTGGGAGTGGTACCTCAACTGTGGAAAACATCTTGTGTGGTACCATTCCCAAAGAAACCCAACCCGATGGACTACAATGACTACCAACCTGTAGCACTGACATCCCACCTGATGAAGGTCCTAGAGAGACTGGTCCTGACACACCTACGCCCCCTAGTGAGCTCCGCTCTGGACCCCCTCCAGTTTGCCTACCGGCCGGGCATTGGGGTAGATGACGCCATCATCCACCTTCTTCATAGAGCTCTCTCTCACCTGAAGAAACTCGGGAACACAGTGAGAATAATGTTCTTTGATTTCTCCAGTGCGTTCAACACCATTCAGCCAGAGCTACTGAGGGAGAAGCTGAACCTTGGTGGAGTGGACCACCATCTTTCCAACTGGATCCTAGACTACCTGACAAACTGCCTCAGTATGTGAGAGCCCGGGACTGTGTGTCTGACTCTGTGATCTGTAGTACGGGGGCACCACAAGGTACAGTTCTTGCCCCATATCTCTTCACACTGTACACTGCTGACTTTAGGCACAACTCATCCAGCTGTTACTTACAGAAGTACTCTGATGACTCTGCTATAGTCGGCCTTATCACTGATGGCGACGATAGGGAATACAGAGACTTAAACCGGGATTTTGTTGAATGGTGCCAGCAGAACCATCTCAGGATTAATGCTGGGAAGACCAAGGAGATGGTGGTGGACTTTGGGAAACGGAGGAGTGCTCCGACCCCGGTGGAGATCCAAGGAACATGTATTGAGATAGTCAGGACCTATAAGTATCTGGGTGTGCTCCTCAATAATAGACTAGACTGGGCTAATCACCTGGAGGCGCTGCACAGAAAGGGCCACAGCAGACTCTACCTGCTCAGGAGGCTGAGGGCCTTCGGAGTCCAGGGGACACTTCTTAGGGCCTTCTTCAACTCTGTGGTTGCCTCAGCCATCTTTTTCGGTGTAGCCTCCTGGGGGAGCAGTATATCAACCAGGAACAGAAATAGACTGGACAGGCTGATCAGAAGGGCCAGCTCTGTCCTGGGGAGCCCCTTGGACCCAGTACAGGTGGTGGGTGACAGAAGGATACTGTCTGTGGTGACCTCCATGCGGGAGAACAAATCCTACCCCATGTATGATTCCTTGATGGCACTTGGCAGCACTGTAAGTGACCGTCTACTTCACCCCAAGTGTGAGAAGGAGCGCTATCGCAAGTCCTTCCTTCCAACCGCGACCAGGCTGTATAATCTACATCAGACCAAGCGAAGATCACTCCGCACAGAGAACTAATGATTATGAATGTCCTCCTTCTTTCTTCTCTGTTCCTTAGCTGCTATGGACTCCTAGTATATCTTTCTCAGCATATGTGTGTCTATTACTTCTGTAATATTTACTGTGTATTACCATGTATCTGTATTACTATGCAGCTGAAACATACTGAAATTTCCCCACTGTGGGACTATTAAAGGACTATCTTATCTTATATATATCCCACAGCGGCCCCTGCAGCCGATATTATGCCCCACAGTGGCACAAAAGAGGTTGCAGGGGGGCTGCTGTGGGGCATAATAGAGGTTACAGGGGCCACAGTGGAACCTTCAAGCTCTATTATGCCCCACAGTTGCACACCCATGAACTATTACTATACTCAGGGGTCTTTTCAGACCCCCGAGTATAATAATCGGAGCCCCAGGGGAGATGAGGGAACATAACAAACACTGTTACTCACCTCTCCGGGACCCGATGTTAAAGAGGACCTTTCATGGGTTTGGGCAAAGGCAGTTCTATATACTGCTGGAAAGCTGACAGTGCGCTGAATTCAGCGCACTGTTGGCTTTCCCGATATGTGCCCCAGGTGAAGAGCTATTGGTGCCGGTACCGCAACTCTTCACAGTCAGAAGGGCGTTCCTGACAGTCTGTCAGTAACGTCCTTCTTCCCAGCAGCGCCTATAGTGCTGTGCTGTGCGAGCCCCCTCCCTCTGCTCACAGTACTTGTCCATAGAAGAGCACTATCAGGAGGGGAGGGGGCGTTCCTCCCCACTCACACAGTACAGCGATATAGGTGCTGCTGGGAAGAAGGACATTCCTGACAGACTGTCAGGAACGCCCTTCTGACTGTGAAGAGCTACAGTACCGGGACCGATAGCTCTTCACCCGGGGCACAGATCGGGAAAGCCGACAGAGCGCTGAATTGAGCGCACTGTCAGCTTTCCAGCGGTATATAAACCTGCCTGTGCCCCATGAAAGGTCCTCTTTAATGCTGGCAGGCTTCGGGCCTATATGGTAATGCCCAGACATCACGTGGTCTGGGATATTACCATATAGGCCCGAAGCCTGCCCTAGCAGTACCATACAGGCCAAAGCCTGTGTTAGCAGTAACAGGCTATTACTACTAGCACAGGCTTCGGGCCTATATGGTACTGCTAGGGCAGGCTTTGGGCCTATATGGTAATATCCCAGACCACGTGATGTCTGGGCATTACCATATAGGCCCGAAGCCTGCTAGGAGTAACATCGGATCCCGGAGAGGTAAGTAACATTGTTTATTATGTTCCCTCACCTCCCCTGGGGCTCCGATTATTATACTCGGAGGTCTGAAAAGACCCCCGGGTATAATAATGGCGGTAGTGGGATCGCGGCCTGCCTGGGCCTACTCACTGCCGGCCTCCGCGGCCTATAGTACAAGGGGAAGCGGGGGCGGCAGTGAGCAGGTCTGGGGAGGTAGGTAAATAGGCCGCTACCTGCTGGAGATACTCCAGCAAGTAGCGGCCTATTATAAAACAAAAAAAGAAGTTTTATACTTACCGATCTTGTTGTTGCTCCCGCCGCCTCCGCGATCCTCTTCTCCTGCAGACTGACGTCTGTGTAGGCGGCGTCACTAGGCCGCCTACGCACGCTGATACGTACTCAGACGTCTAGGTATCAGCAAGCGTCATCACATGATGACGCCGCCCACGCTGATACCTAGACGTCTGAGTACGTATCAGCGTGCGTAGGCGGCCTAGTGACGCCGCCTACGCAGACGTCTGAACCAGCGCAGAGAGAAGCAGCTTTCCTGCGCTGGTTCAAAGTAAAAAAAAAAAAAAGTAATAAAAGAAAAAAAAAAAAAAAAAGTCGCCCATGCGCCGCCCCCCTCCCGTGTGCCGCCCGAAGCGGCCGCCTCACATCGCCTCATTAGAGGTGCGGTGCTGCCCCCACCAGGTGTCAGGACACATTCCTTAAGTGATGCAGAATGACCAGTGACATAACTAAAGTCTTGCGGGCCCCAGTCCGGCGCCCCCTACCTCATCCCTATAGTGAATTCCTAATAGTGATGGTGACTGGAGCTATTTTTGCAAAATACACGTGTAAAAATATACGGGTAAAAATAATACTCCCATTGACTTCAATGATATTTTTTACACATGTAAAAATACGGCTGTAAAAATACGGCTGTAAAATGTAATTAAAGTCAATGGGAGTCTTATTTTTACATGTGTATTTTGCAAAAATACATGCGCATTTACTCCATGTGAAGGCTCCCTAAGAATCTCAGGCCTCCTTCACATCTGCACTGGTAATCTGTTTGGGGAAATTCGCATAGGGACCCCCCCGAATGGACTACCGAATGCATTGGCAAGGGGTGTGCAGTGAAAGCACATGGACCCCATAGACTTATAATGGGGTCCGTGTGCTTTCCACGCGGTGTCCATACAGAACATGCAGACAGAAAAGTAGATCATGGTCTACTCCTGTCCGCATGACTTGTGCGGAGACCATGCGGAGAGCACACGGACCCCTTTATAGTCTATGGGTTCCATGTGCTTTCACTGCTCACCGCTTGTCAATGCGTTGGGTAATCCGTTTGGGTGGGTCCCCATGTGGACTTCCCAAATGGATTACTGATGTAGATGTGAACGAGGCCTCAGTGTGAGGCTTGTAGGTGACTACCAGTGGGATCCACTTGTTTTCCTGTTTGGTTTTGTACTATAATTTGTAGACTTGAATTTTTAATTTTTTTATTACTGTAATTATTATTTCTTTGCCTGTTACAAAAATCAAACACAGCAGAATAAAGTATTCATCTTTTTTTTTTTACATTATAGTCAATGTGAATGGACACAGATGGAGCTGTAATGCCTGTTGTGTTCATCCTATTATGGATGACAGCATCAGTCTGTAATAGCTGTAGTGTGAACATAGCCTAATATTGTAAAGACTTACCTATCACATCATTATATTCACACATTATCTATTCCAACAACTCCTCTTTGGTGCAATTGTTTTTGTCAGTTTAGCAGCCTCATCCTTTTCACAAACCTCCCCTTTCCCCCCTTGTCTCCCAATAGACATTGCCGGTAAAATCTGTACAGGAATGGTGATCTAATAAATTTGCTTATTGCTTGGGATTAGTAATAAGACAGAACCAGCACAGCATTGTAGATTCATTTATTTATTGCCACCATAAAAGCACATAGTTACCCCTAGGTGGCGCTCTCTGCATACGGAATTGTGCAGTAGTTAGACAAGCTGCATGAATTTATAGGCATGATGCTCCCCCTAGTGGCCAATGCTGGGAGAACCCGTCAATCATTACCGCAGAAACAGTGGAATAAACGCAGGACAAGAGCACCGAGGAAGACGAAGGTGAGGTAAGGAGAGGGGGGTGGGGGATTGTTCATTTGCAGAAAGCTGTATGTGCTGAGGGGAGAAGACGCAGCGGCTTTCAGTGCTGTCTGCAGAGCACATGGACGTTTCTCAGGTTCGGTTCTCATTGACCAACAATGACTGTAGCGGTACCGCGCGCAGCCGGCAGTGTACGAGGCAGGTGCTGCGTTACATAAGCGTATAGCACCGTGCACATTACGTGTGTGGGGGGCAGTGCGCGGTAACGTCAGAGGGGAAGGGGCAGCAGCAGCCGGCGGCGCCCAGTGCACTGCCAATCATCCATAGCACCGGGGAGGAGAGAGCTGGTGGAGGTGAGTGATGCAGCTGGACTATCACCCCCATCACCCGGGCACACACAGCCCCCTGCCCGCTATTGTGTGATGACAGTGACTAGTAGTGATGTGCTGCTGGGCATTGTTACTGGCACTACTATCCCCACCATGCCAGTGCCTGCTCATGTATGGGCCATGTATGTGCCGGCCCGGCTGCTGCAGCCTCTTTGTTACTCGGATGTTGCCTTATTATCTCCATCCTCTCCTGTCTGGCTCTGGTAATGTTGTATTGCACATTCCCGGCTCCACAAACCTCCATTTTAGAAATGTAGCAGCAGATAAATGTCCTTTGTAGGATGGAGACTATATGTATGAGGAGGCTGGCATAGGTGCCAGGGTAGGTGCCAGCTGAGACTGGTGAATAGGGGCTGTCTGTAGATTGTATTATGTAATGTATGGTTAGATGTGTATTATTATAGAGGAGATGGCCATTAATGAGCAGGCTGGCATCATATTTGTGTGCCCTTAGCTTACTGCGCTGGCATCACATCATGTGTGCCCACAGATCATTACACAGAGATCCTGCATAGAACTGGGCATATGTGTCCTGGTTATTACATTGGTATCATATATGAAAGTGTTACTGTGTGCCCACTCAGCCTGGCATTATATACAAAAGTGTGCCTGCTATATATGCCCATAGATCATTACTCAGCCTGGCATCATATACAGAAGTGCACCTACTATATATGCCCATAGGTCATTACTGAGCCTGGCATCATATACAGAAGTGCACCTACTATATATGCCCATAGATCATTACTGAGCCTGGCATCATATACAGACATGCACCTTCTATACATGCCCATAGATTATTACTCAGCCTGGCATTATATACAGAACTGTGCCTGCTATATATGCCCATAGATCATTACTCAGCCTGGCATCATATATAGAAGCGCTCTTACTATATATACTCATAGATATTTATTCAGCCCGGCATCATAAGCAGAAGTGTGCCTGCTATATATGCCCATACATCATTGTTCAGTCTGGCATCATATACTGTATACCTCCATAGGTCATTGTTCAGTCTGGAAGTTTATATATAGAATTGTTCATATATTTCTACAATCTATTGCCCTGGTGTCATATATAGAAACATTACCATACTGTATATCCATAGCTTATTGTCCTGACATCATATATAGAAATATCGCTGGCATCATATATTTCTTGTTATTAATAATTCTAAGTTATTAAAACTATTACATGTAGTATCACAATTGTTACTATTTGCCTACAACTCGTTAGATTATCGTCATGTATGGAAGTGTCAGTATATACCCACTGCTCATTGCCAGTCTGGCATCATGTACAGATGTCACTGTCTGCCCACAGATCATTAGTCTGGCATCATAAATACAAGGGTCCCCATATCGCTGCCCTGACATTTTATAAACAAAAATTATTATATATCCACAATTTATTACCCTAGCAGTGTATACAGAGATTTCCACAACTTACTGTGCTGGCATCATATATAGAAGCATTATTATATGCCCATAAGTTATTGTCCTGACACTGAATATAGATTGGTTATATGTCCACAACTATTTGTCCTGGCATTGTATATAGTAGTATACACAGCTTATTGCTCTTGCATCATATATAGAAGTGTTCTGATATGGCAACTGATTTTTGCTCTGGTGTAGAAATTTGTTTTTATGTGTCCAAAATGAATTGCCCCAGCGTTGTGTATATATGTACATAATGTATTGCCCTGGCAATGTATATAGAAGCATTCTTGTATCTCTGCGATATATTTCCCTGGTATTGTATATAGTGTTAATTACTGTGTATGACCACAATTTATTGCCTTGACAATCCAAGTAAAGGTGTTATTATATGACCACAGTTTATTACTCTGGCATTGCAAATAGAAGTGTTGTCTTATGCTCATATCCTATAGTCCTGGTATTGTATATAGAAGTGTTATTACATATTTACAATATATTGCCCTGGCCCCATGTAAAGTAGGTATTTTATTATCTGTACACAACTTATTGGTCTGGTATTCTATACAGAAGTCTTATTATTTGTCCACAGCATCATACAGTGTTGGCCAAAAGTATTGGCCCCCCTGCAATTCTGTCAGATAATACTCGTTGTCTTCCAGAAAATGATTGCAAGCACAAACTCTTTGGTAATAATATCTTCATTTATTTTGCTTGCAATGAAAAAACACAAAAGAGAATGAAAAAAAAGTCAAATCATTGATCATTTTAGGGTGCATGCACACTACGTAACGCCGGGCGTGTATGAGAGCCGTACACGCCGGCGTTACAGCAGGGCTGCCGAACACTTCCCATTCACTTCAATGGGAGCGCTCGTAACAGCGGCGTTTACGAGCGCTCCCATTGAAGTGAATGGGAAGTGTTCGGCTGTCTGCCGTAACGCCAGCGTGTACGGCTCTCATACACGCCCGGCGTTACGTAGTGTGCATGCACCCTTACACAAAACTCCAAAAATGGTCCGGACAGAAGTATTGGCACCCTCAGCCTAATACTTAGTAGCACAACCTTTAGACACAATAACTGCGAACAACCGCTTCCGGTAACCATCAATGAGTTTCTTACAAGGCTCTGCTGGAATCTTAGACCATTCTTCTTTGGCAAACTGCTCCAGGTCCCTGAGATGTGAAGGGGACCTTCTCCAAACTGCCATCAAGAGATCTCTCCCCCACAGGTGTTCTATGGGATTCAGGTCTGGACTCATTGCTGCCACTTTACAAGTCTCCAGTGCTTTCTCTCAAACCATTTTCTAGTGCTTTTTGAAGTGTGTTTTGGGTCATTGTCCTGCTGGAAGACCCCTGACCTCTGAGGGAGACCCAGCTTTCTCACACTGGGCCCTACATTATGCTGCAGAATGTGTTGGTAGTCTTCAGACTTCATAATGCCATGCACACAGTCAAGCAGTCCAGTGCCAGAGGCAGCAAAGCAACCCCAAAACATCAGTGAACCTCCGCCATGTTTGACTGTAGGGACCGTGTTCTTTTCTTTGAAGGCCTCTTTTTTTTCCTGTAAACTCTATGTTGATGCCTTTTCCTACTTTTGTCACATCTGACCAGAGAACATTCTTCCAAAACGTTTTTGGCTTTCTCAGGTAAGTTTTGGCAAACTCAAGCCTGGCTTTTTTATGTCTCTGGGTAAGAAGTGGGGTCTTCCTGGGTCTCCTACCATACAGTCCCTTTTCATTCAGACGCTGACGGATAGTACGGGTTGACACTGTTGTACCCTCGGACTGCAGGGCAGCTTGAACTTGTTTGGATGTTAGTCGAGGTTCTTTATCCATCATCTGCATAATCTTGCGTTGAAATCTCTCATCAATTTTTCTTTTCCGTCCACATCTAGGGAGGTTAGCCACAGTGCCATGGGCTTTAAACTTCTTGATGACACTGCGCACGGTAGACACAGGAACATTCAGGTCTTTGGAGATGGACTTGTAGCCTTGAGATTGCTCATGCTTCCTCACTATTTTGCTTCTCAAGTCCTCAGACAGTTCTTTGGTCTTCTTTCTTTTCTCCATGCTCAATGTGGTACACACAAGGACACAGGACAGAGGTTGAGTCAACTTTAATCCATTTGAACTGTCTGCAAGTGTGATTTAGTTATTGCCATCACCTGTTAGGTGCCTCAGGTAAGTAACAGGTGCTGTTAATTACACAAATTAGAGAAGCATCACATGATTTTTCAAACAGTGCCAATACTTTTGTCCACCCCCTTTTTTATGTTTGCTGTGTAATTATATCCAATTTGGCTTTTTGTCAATTCTTTTTGTGGTTTTCCATTGAAGACAAATTAAATGAAGATAATACCAAAGAATTTGTGATTGCACTCATTTTCTGGAAGAAATGAGTATTATCTGACAGAATTGCAGGGGTGCCAATACGTTTTGCCAACACTGTATACAGTAGTGTTATTATATGTCCACAATATGTTACTCTGGCAATGTATCTCGACGTTTTGTTACATATCTGCATCCTATTGCCCTGGCATTGTAAGTAGAAATGTTATTACATATTTACAATGTATTGCCCTGGCATCATGTACAATGGATGTTTTATTATCTGTCCACAACTAATTGCTCTGGTATTCTATGCAGAAGTCTTATTATTTTTCCACAACTAATTGCTCTGGCATCAGTAGTCATTGACACACTTACTAAAGCTGGTCTGCATAGAAAATTAAGGGCGGCTCAAACAGTGGTTGTCCGAAAATGAGCCACTTCTCCAGGTAATAGTTTAGGGGAGGAGGGAGCTACAAACTTCAATATTTTTTGTCACCATATTTCTTTAATGAATAAAAGATTATTTTTATTATTTATCGCCTGTGCCGATTCTGGAATCTGTACAGAATACAAAAGGGGGCATTCATACGGAGTAATGCGGCGCTGATTCTTGCACGATAACTCACGTAAGAATCAGCGCTGCAAAACAGAATCCCATTGAGTTCATTGGGTTCCATTTAACGTGCGTAACACATTGAAATCAATGGGTGGCTTTTTAACCCATTTTTTAGCTGTTGTTTTTTATCCTTTTTTGTTAAATGTGGTGTTGGTTGCATTTTTTTTTTACTTCGGTACACTGTATGGACCTGGAAACTTCACTTAATAAAAAAAAATTGTGGTTTTGCAAAAACTGCTCCAAAAACCACATCAAAAACTGCATTAAAAATGCATCTTGTTTTTTCCAACTCCCATTGATTTCAATGGATTTTTCAAGGCGGTATCCTCCTGAAAATAGGTCATGTCGCTTTTTTCTCTCCAGCTGAAAAAAAATCAACTAAAGGAAAAAAAACTGCTACTGACTCACATTGAAATAAATGGGAAGCATTTTTGAAGCAGATTTTGAGGCTTATTCCGCTTCAAAATCAGCCTACAAAAAACCCTTTGTGAATATACCTGTGTGGGTCTGTGTGCTTGCCGCCAGATCTCCGCAGGGATCATGCGGACAGGAAAGTAGTGCGCGGACCCCATTATAGTCTATTGGGTCCATGTGCTTTCATTGCTCACCGCTTGCAATTGCATTTGTTATTCCGTTCGGGGGGTCCCCATGCAGACTCCCCCGGTTGAAATACCAACACAGATGTGAACGAGTGATAACGCTCTGATTCATTTTAGTGGTCAGGCAGATTTTTTTAGCTAGCTGATTTTTTCAGCGAGAGGAAAAAAAGAATCATTCTAACCTATCTTTAGGCGGATTCTGGCTTGTAAAGCACAGTGAAATGAATAGAAAGAAGAAAAAAAATGCTAACAGTTTTTGAAGCGGTTTTTGCCAGTAACTCCTTACTTCCATTAAAATGACCTGGAGAATTGGGAGACATTTTCTGTGGTGGATTCTGTCTCAGAATTTACTTTTAAAAACTCAGTGTGAACATACCCAATACTAAGAGATGTGTTTTCTGTTGAAGTCAGGGAACCACACTTCGGCTTAAAGGAGTTGTCCAGGATAACTGGAAATACCTACACTAATCTAAACACCCTCCCCCTCCTACTCTCTAAATAACATAATTAATTAAAAAAATGTATAGTTACTCATATCCCTGGGTGTCATGTGACCGCCACAGGGATATTTTCTGATTATCCAGTGAAGATCTTCTTCCTAATTTTCGATAACGCATCATCTCGAATGCATCATCTACTCCCCCCCTTCCACCTCCTTATACTTACCCTCCACGCTTCTTCCAGGAAGACAGCTTCTCCTCCTGTACTGATTCTGCAGGGTATGCGCATGCGCAGTAGAAGTGGGTCATTGCTGCAGATCAGCAATGTAGAAGAGCACATGGACTGAATCAGTGTAGGAGGAAGAGCTGTCTCACACGAAGAAGCGTGGAGGATAAGTATATAATATGGGTCGGGGTTGGGCTTAGTAGGTAGGGAAGGGCGGGATAGCTAGAGAGACAGGGAGGGGGTGTATGGGAAGGAGAGAGGAAAGAGTGATTGAGGAATGAGGGGGGAGTAAGGTGAGAGGGGTTAGTGTGGAAGTTACATAGCAGGAAGCAGAAGCATGTAAACAAATGCAGGAGATAGCAGGAGCTCCCAAAGACACCCAGAAATCACTCAAAACACTGCTAAAGGTATATGAGGGCACTTATTAACCCATTAATAGTACTAACAGACTTATTAAAAAAAAAATAAAATAAAACATTTTTTGCCCAAAACCTCCTGACAGGTCTTCTTTAACATTATTTTCCTCAAGCCCAAGCATAGTTATGGGCATAGGCAGCAACAGACTGGAGCCAACTCATTGAAGTCTATGGGAGCCTTTTCTAGACATGCTCTGTGCATTGAGGGGAAGCAGAGACATAGCTAGCGGGGGGCAAAGGGGGGCTGCGGCCCCGGGCTCACTGAGAAGGTGCACTGAGCAGCACATCGCAGACTTTCAGCACTGGCACCCTGCTCAACCTCAGTTGTTTATGGCTGACTGAGGCTGAGCAGGGAAAGGTAGCAGCAGCTGTTTGGAGCAGAGGTTGTCAGATGACTCACAGCAGGCCAAGATTCCTCCCCCTGGTCCCTGCCTGTGGTCCATGTGGTAAATGATTCTGCAGGAAGCAGCAACAGGTCTTTCTGCATCTGTCCTTCACATCAGGGTCCTTCTAGGCCAGTTTCCAGCATCACAAGTTGTCAGTACTAGTCTACTAGGATTTATTTGTGTGACCTTGTCCCTTTGCAGCTCACTGTTAGGCCTGGTTCACATCTGCGTTCGGTATTCTGTTTGGGGAGTCTGCTTGGGGACACAACAGTGAGCAATGAAGCACATGGACCCCCATAGACTATAATGGGGTTGTGTGTTTTCCGCTTGATGTCTGCACGAATCATGCGGAGAGAAAAGTACTGCAAACAGAACTTTTGTCTCCTTGTGTTTCGTCCGAAACCAAACGGACCCCATTATAAGATAAGATTATCCTTTAATAGTCCCGCTGTGGGGAAATTTCAGTGTGTTATAGCAGAATGTTAATACCCTATAGTCTATGGCAGCGTTTTCCAAACTTTTTGCGTCGAGGAGCACTATTCAGGACAGAAATTCTGTAGGGAGCACTTAACATATTTTACCTAAAACCTACATAGGTGCCAAAGATAACGAGCGATATTAACGATGGGGAGGGGGGATTTCTAATGAATTGATATCAGATATTACATTTTCTATTAATTTTATTCAAACTTTTTTCTTTTTCAGTCACAGTTAAAAAATAAGGAAGTCTCGTATAACGAAAAACAAAAATCCTGAAAACACAGATCCTATTTCTCAAATCGAATTATTTCAGCATCAGTAATCTCTTCAACACTGCAATTGAAAAGTTGTATCACCCAAATATGGTTCTGGATAATCACGACATCCATATTTTAACTTTTTAACATAGTATTTGAACATATCTGTTGGATGTTAAAGCCGCTGCCCCTACTGGAGGGTCTGTGTCAGTTCTATTAACTGCTTTTCTGAAGGATCCAGTCTTCTACCAGCGATCCATTGCTGAACAACCAAATTAGGAATGTTTTTCGAATAACACGTGGCGAACAACTGCAAATACTGCACGAACTAAACTGACACAGCAAGGATCGAATGACCGCACAATGCGAGCGTGAAAGATGACTAATGCACTTCCGTCCTTAGGTACAGTTTGTTCGGCGAATATACGAGACTGGCGTATTAAGCCAGAAAGGGCGGTCTGAGACCAGTTTGGAAGTGCTGTCCGACTGTGGAGTGTTAATCCGCCAACCTCGTATATTCGCTGAACAGACTGTAGTACCGCGCCGGTAGAATATTAGGAGTACATGTGAACCAGTGTTTTAATTTAGAAACCCTTCACATTTATCTATTTTTTATTGTTAACCGTTTATTATCGCCATATTGCGGAGCACCTGTAAATGGTTCACGGAGCACAGTTTGGGAATCGCTGGTGTAGGTATGGAGGTACTGTATAGATGTGAACATAGCCTTGTTTGCTATTTTAGAGAGTTTATTGCTCATGGATAGACTTTTAATTCATTCATTAAGGACTTGGCATTTTTTTTGTTTGTTTTTTTTACTCCCTGCTTTACAAAAGTCAGACTTTTTTTTCCATCCACAGAGATGTATGATGACTTATTTTTTTGTGAGTCAGCATCATTTAATATTCTGTGCAATGTACTAGAAAGCTGTAAGAATTTAGAATGGAGTGGAACTGAAGAAAAATGCAATTGTTCCATATTTTTAACAAGATTTTGTATTTGACCCTGGCATCTGAGGGGTCAAGTGCCCACAGTCAGAGATGCCTCTGCTTTGTAATAAAACAGAGACCTGACAGCTATGGTGCCCACTCAGCTCCTGGGTTGTGTCACTATACACACAGTGCTAGATGGTATCCGTCCAGCACGATCTGTCAGAAAGTGGCACACAAAAGTTCTGCAAACCAAACTTTTTTGTCTAGTGATTTTAGTCCAAAAAACAGACGACTGACGGATCCCATTCCTGACCATGTCCATCATTTTGGATATCTGTTGCTGTCTGTTTTTCCCGTGATGGACCAGAAGAACGGATAGGACAGTGCAGTTGTAAATGTAGAGTTATCCCTTAACATGTGGGTCGGAGAATAAGTGCCAGATCGCTGTGGGTGTAATTGCAGGGACCCCAGTGATAAGAAGAAGATGAAACAGAGTCTCTCCGATACAAATGAACTTCACACTCTTCACAACGTCACAATGGAGAGGCACTTTGTCGCTATTCATTCTGTGCTGTAGTTCCAGGCAACATGTTGGTGTGATGAAGGTCCATGACCGAAGCGTCACATGTCTTCTGCCAAACACCTAATAAAAGTTATTAAAGGGATCCTATCATTAAAACTCATTTTTTTCTGCCTACCATGTCGGAATAGCCTTAAAGGGGTTGTCCCATCACAAGGATCCTATCTATACTTCTTGTTAATGTGGATGTAAGACTTTTACTAAATACATTGCTTCAGCAAAACTGCTTTGTCTGTCCACTATCTTACTTTATTCAATTTTTTGTGGCCACAGCCCTGACTTAGCTGCTCCTGAGTCAAATGATGTATCTGCTGCTCTTAGGGGGGAGGGAGGAGGGGCTAAGTGCAGGGAGCGAGCCTGTGTATCTAGCTAATCCTGTGTCTACACCACGTGACCTATCTTCCTGCACTCAGATAGAGGAGAGGAGCTGCTTTCATTTCTTCTGTTCTCCCAGTTATCAGGCTAGCTAATTCAGTTGTGTTTATTATGGCAGAGACAGGCAGTCTCTGTATGTAACACAGAATGGAGTTGCTGCTGCCTGTACTTCATAGTCCAATGTGGGTGGGCGGAGCTACACGCGAATTTGGGGGTGGAGCTAAACGGCAGGTTGCATGTGAAACCCCGCCCACCAAATGATGCAAGAAACCAGGAAGAAAGAAGATTTTACAAGAGTGAAGACTGCTGAGTATGTGAGGTGGGAACACCCCTTTAAGATAGGCTATTCTTCTCCTACCTTTAGATGTCTTCTCCGCGCCGCCGTTCGGTATATAATCCGGTTTTCGGCGTTATGCAAATGAGTTCTGTGCCAGGGCTGTAGAATTGGAGTCAAAGCGTTAAGTGCCAAGCACCAAGTGCTCCGTGAACCATTTACAGGTGCTCCGCGATATGGCGATAATAAACGATTAACAATAAAAAATAGATAAATGTGAAGGGTTTCAAAATTAAAACACTGGCTCACATGTACTCCTAATATTCTACCGGCGCGGCACTACAGTCTGTTCGGCGAATATACGAGGCTGGCGGATTAACGCTCCACAGTCGGACGGCACTTCCAAACTGGTCTCAGAACGCCCTTTCTGGCTTAATACGCCGGTTTCGTATATTCGCCGAACAAACTGTACCTAAGGACAGAAGAGCTTTAGTCATCTTTCACGCTCGCATTGTGCGGTCACTCAATCGTTGCTGTGTCAGTTTAGTTTGCGCAGTATTTGGAGTTATTCGCCACGTGTTAGGGTGCATTCACACTACGGAACGCCAGCGTGTATCACAGCCGTACACGTCGGCGTTACAGCAGGGCTGCCGGACACTTCCCATTCATTTCTATGGGAGCCGGCATGCGAGCGCTCCCCATAGAAATGAATGGACTGCTTTTTTCCATTCATTTCTATGGGGAGCGCTCGCATGCCGGCTCCCATAGAAATGAATGGGAAGTGTCCGGCAGCCCTGCTGTAACGCCGGCGTGTACGGCTGTGATACACGCTGGCGTTCCGTAGTGTGAATGCACCCTTATTCAAAAAACATTCCTAATTTGGTTGTTCAGCAATGGATCGCTGGTAGAAGACTGGATCCTTCAGAAAAGCAGTTAATAGAACTGACACAGACCCTCCAGTAGGAGCAGCGGCTTTAACATCCAACAGGTATGTTCAAATACTATGTTAAAAAGTTAAAATATGGATGTCGTGATTATCCAGAACCATATTTGGATGATACAACTTTCCAATTGCAGTGTTGAATAGATTACTGATGCTGAAATAATTCGATTTGAGAAATAGGATCTGTGTTTTCAGGATTTTTGTTTTTCGTTATATGTAGTTAAGTTCCTTATTTTTTAACTGTGTCTGAAAAAGAAAAAAGTTTGAATAAAGTTAATAGAAAATGTAATATCTGATATCAATTCATTAGAAGTCCCCCCGATCAATAATATCGCTCGTTATCTTTGGCACCTATGTAGGTTTTAGGTAAAATATGTTAAGTGCTCCCTACAGAATTTCTGTCCTGAATACTGCTCCTCGACGCAAAAAGGTTGAGAAACGCTGGGAAACGCAGAGTAAAAGAAGTGGTGGCTATTTAAAAAAATAAACATGGACCCAACTAGTAGATTACATCTGAACACAGGATGAAACCAATCTTAAGAGGTTCGCTATCTTTATTTAGAAACATATGCATCACATTGTGAAAGCATTATAACTAGAGATGAGCGAATAGTATTCAAAACTCTAGTTTCGAGTATCTCACTGCCAAAGGGATGAATGGAAGCGACTGAACACCAAGGGGTTAAGAGCCGACCACGCATCGGCCACTTACATTGATTCCTATGGAGCGAGGTAATCGAAACTAGAGTTTCGAATACTATTCGCTCATCTCTAATTATAACTACTATGGTTAATAAGATGTGCTTCTGAAGTTGTCAACATGTATGGGGGAATCTGCTTGGTATGGGGCCCACTCAGACATGTTTCGCTCCCGCTCCCTGTGCTAAGACCCTAGCTAAGCCTCTGAATGGAAGTAATGAAGCTGTGACATCATCTATTGTCAGTAGTGATGTAATGGTAACTCAGTGCTGTCATCTATAGAGGTGTTATCTTCTATTGTAATCCAGTTTGTAATGGAAATAAGGTGACTACTGCAAAGAAATCCCCTGTAGAGTTGAAAAACGACTGTCTATTATTAGGATTAGTGGTCAGACTTAAAATTGAACGATATAGTGCTTGAAAAAAAAAATCACAGTGAAATGGAAAATCTTTTAAAAAATGATCAAAAAGTCTTGAAGAGTATGTTTAATGTTCACATTGCCAAATAGCAGTTCTCAAATAAATTGACTGAATTATTAAGTGCATGTTATAGCCTTGCTATTAGAATTACGGGATAAGAAGACAGAGCAATAATAGACTTGACAGTGAAGGCTGAAGTAATTATACTCTTTGGTCGGAGGCCGCTGGAGCACATAATGAGCTTGCACACCTATTTTTAACATCAGCCCTTTGTACAATGATATATCATGCTCTATTGTGCTGTGCGGATGGGATGTATAACACTTGCAGACCTTGAATATGCTCTCCTAAGTTTTCTCATCAATTTTATTGTATTCCTTAAGTAATGACCAAATAATGAGAGAATTTAGCTTTTTGGTAAATTATATTAGTATATTATGTAACAGAGAACCCCAAGCCGTGATACATGGTTGGGAAAAAAGTGCTATACATTACTGTAAACTATATCCCTGAGCATTGACCTTGGGGACGATTGGGAATGAGAGCACAATGTCCTCTACCTGCATGTTCATGGGTACAGACTGCTCTGTGGATGGGATACTGGGGTTTCAATCAATTTTTCCATATATTGCAACCAGTCCTGCCGTGTGCCAAGGTCAAATTAATTTAAAGGGAACCTGTCCTTAGATTTTAGGGCACTAAAATGCTGGATTTTGTATTCTGTCTGTTTTAGGAGTGTCTAAAAATAAAGCACTGGCCACGGTTTTATTTGTGCACTGTGCCGGACACCACTGGAATCCTTTCATGACACTTCTCTTGTAATACATTGTACCAGGGCTGTAGAGTTGGAGTTAGGCAATTTTTGGGTGTAGTTGGAGAAAAATGACCTGTTCCAGCTTAAGGCCCCATTCACATCTGCGTTCAGGTTTATGTTTGAGGAGTCCACTTGGAGACCCCCCCCAGAACGGAAACCTATAGGCATTAAAAAATGGTTACCTTCAGGAAACCCGCAGACCCCATAGACTATGTTGGGGTCCGTGCGGTATTCGCTTGGTTACCGTATGAAATATGCGGAGAGAAAAGTGCAAGACTTTTCTCTCCGCATGTTTTGTGCAGAAACCGAGTGGAAACCACACAGACCCCATTATAGTCTATAGGGCCCATGGGTTTCCCAGGTAACTGCTTTTTGATGCATATAGGTTTCCGTTTGGGGGGAACAATTCTTTTTAACTAGATTATACAATTATTGGTATTGTATACATAGCTTGTTACATATCTAGTTTACTAGGAAATTAATCACAAGATTTTTCACAAAATAAAGATTCTTTATTGCTTCTAAGCATGGCTCTCAGCCATTTTGGAAGGAGTCATTGCAGGAGTTGGACTGTGTAAAAATAGAGTAAAAGTTTTGCTAGGGGCATGTGTAAAATGCTAAACCTCAGCAGTATAACATCGTGGTAGTTTAGCACCCTAAAAATTAGTGACGTGTTCCCTTTAAAGAGGACCTTTCACCATTTTGCCCACAGGCAGTTCTATATACTGCCGGAAAGCTGACAGTGCGCTGAGTTCAGCACACTGTCGGCTTTCCCGATGTGGGCCCAGTGTGAAGAGCTTACGGTCCGGTACCGTAGCTCTTCTATGGTCAGAAGGGTGTTTCTGACAGCCAGAGACGTCCTTCTTCACAGCACAGCCAATCGCACTGTACAGTGTGAGCGTGGGGAGGAACTCCCCCCTCCCTCTGCTCGCAGTACTCGTCCATAGACGAGCATTATCAGGGAGGGAGGGGGCATTCCTCCCGGCTCTCACAGCACAGCGCGATTGGCTGTGCTGTGAAGAAGGACGTCTCTGGCTAACTGTCAGAAACGCCCTTCTGACCATAGAAGAGCTACGGTACCGGGACCATAAGCTCTTCACACCGGGCCCACATCGGGAAAGCCGACAGTGTGCTGAACTCAGCGCACTGTCAGCTTTCCGGCAGTATATAGAACTGCCTGTGGGCAAAATGGTGAAAGGTCCTCTTTAAAGGTGAGATTCAGTATATAGGGACACACTCAGCAATGTTCTGTGAGGTACGGCACCAAACCTACCCTCCTTTTCCATATATAAATATGAAATGGCGCGCTTAGGCTGAAAATGGGACAGATTGCATTTGTAGAGTTCAGTAATGTTGTAAGATCAGTGATTCCTGTGCTATAAGCATGGAATTATCACTCGTGCTGTACCATAGTAAAGGTGACATTACTAAGGTTCTGTACTCTGGGACCAATCACTTATTTTAACAGAAAGATGGTTGCAGTTGAGTGTTGGAGGTTCTGGAACTGCCACTGATTTTTATGGAGAGGTGACATGGCATGGTGAAACTGAACTAAGCACTCCACTATCACTAAGGCTAAGGGGGAGTTCACACGGTGTAAAGTGGCACGCAATCTGGCACGTATACGCGTGGCAGCAGTTTGCGCGCTCAAAAAGATCCCATTGATTTCAATGGGAGTTACGATCGTATACGGCGCGTAATTTTGCGCCCGTGATTTTGCGGCTGTAAAATGATTGGCGCAAAATTACGCGCCGTATACGATCGTAACTCCCATTGAAATCAATGGGATCTTTTTGAGCGCGCAAACTGCTGACGCGCGTGTACGTGCCAGATTGCGTGCCACTTTACACCGTGCAAACTCCCCCTAAGGCTCCATGTAGTGGGCTGCAGCCAAAAATCTCTTTTTTCACAGAAAGTCCACAGAGCTTTCCTCTGTGAACCTCTTGCCTCTATTAGGGTCCATTCACACGGAGAAATTTGGTGTGGAATTTCAGCGCTGAAAAAAAGCCTCCCATTGAGCAGAACTTTGTGGACACTTACATACTGTCTAGGAGCCCATACACTGCTAACCATCCCGTCCGAAGAGGAGATAAACACTGATTATTTCGGTTCAGTTATTACAATATTCACAAAGTTCCATGTGCAGTTCTATTCAAGCTGAACACGTCTGAAATGGTGTTACTCATCTCTCCTGGGCTCTTTGGGTATTCTAACTGACCTCAGGGACAGCTGAGGCCGGTTATTGGGTCATAGTAGTCACTCGAGTCACAAACCCCAGAGCATAATAGCAGTTTTGGTTTGGACATGTTCGTTCCAAACAAAACTAGTGGACGATCCTCGAGAGATGAATTTTGAAGGTTTGTCCAACACATACTCATACTTTTAAAAAGGCATGGTTTTAAAAGGTACATGCCCTAAGTAATTGCCATTATTTCTCCCAGAAAATTATTGCAGTTATACATGTTGTGTTATACACATGTTTACTCCCTTTGTGTGTATTGGAGCAACACAAAAAAACTGACAAAAAAAGGCAGATTGGACATAATTTCACATAAAACACCAAAAATGGGTACCTTTTCAAAATTCTAGGTAAATAACTCTGTTCCAAACATGTGATGCTCGTTCAAGCTCACCTGTGTCAAGTAACAGGTGTGGGCAATATAGCAATAACACATGAAACCAGATTAAAAGGAGAGAAGTTGACTCAATCTTTGTATTGTGTGTCTGTGTGTGCCACACTAAACATGGAAACAAAAAGATGAGAAGAGAACTGTCTGAGGTAAAAGATCAACAATCTCAAGATTACAAGTCCATCTCCAGAGATCCTGCTGTCACTTGTCTCTACAATTCTCAACTTAATCAAGAAGTTTACATCTCCAGGTTGTAATGCAGGATAATTCAGATGGTGGATATGCAGCCCCAATAAAGTTCCAAAATAATTCAAGCTGTCCTGCAGGCCCAGGGCATCAGTGTCAACACCAACTATCTGTCAACATTTGAATGATGTGAAATGCTATGGCAGGAGACCCCTGAGGCCTCACTGTTGACACAGAGAAATGAAAAAGTTAGACTGCAGTTTGCCAGAATGTAAGTGAGTAAGCCAAAATCTGCCTGGGAAAATGTCCTGTGGACAGATGAGACCAAGATAGAGCTTTTTGGTAAAGCATATCATTCTACTACAAAAAACATAACGAGGCCTACAAAGAAAAGAATACAGCATCAGTAGTCAAAAATGGTGGAGGGATAAAGATGTTATGGGGTTGTTTTGCTACACCTGGCACTGGGTGCTTTGACTGTGTGCCATCCGAAGTCTACCAGAGGATTTTGGGTCACAATGTAGGGCCCAGTGTTAGAAAGCTGGGTTTGCGTCCTAGGTCAAGGGTCTTCCAGCAGGACAATGACCCCAATCATACTTCACAAAGCCTCCAGAAATGGATGGAAACAAAGTTCTGGAGAGTTCTGAAGTGGCCCACGATGAGTCCAGATCTAAATCCCATTGAACACCTGTGGAGAGATCTTAAAATCTCTGTTGGGAGAAGGCACCTCCAAATATGAGACACCTGGAGAGTTTGCAAAAGAGGAGGGGTCCAAAATTTCATTTGAGAGGTGTAAGAAGCTTGTTGATGGTAATAGGAAGCAATTGATTTCAGGTATTTTTTACCAAAGGGTATGCAGCCAAATATTAAGTTGAGGGTGCCAGTAATTTTGTCCAGCCCATTTTTGGAGTTTTGTGTGAAATTATATAATTTTTGGCTTCTTTTTCTCAGTTTTTTTGTGTTCCAATACACACAAAGGAAATAAATATGTGTATAACAAAACGTGTAACTGGAATCATTTTTAGGGAGAATTACTTCATTTTCTGGAAAAATTTCAGGGGTGACAACACTTACGGCCATAACATATGAGATGCTTCTCTACTGCTTTTTGTTTTAGATACCAGGCTGATACTGGCTTTTAGGCTCTGTTCACATTCTTTTGGACCTCCATTGGAACGTCCATGAAGCTGCTTCTAGCCTTTTTGTGTTACTGTGGCAGAACAAAAACTCTAAATGCTGAATATGTGAGCAGAGCTGTGAGCATTCAGTATGGTTATTCATGAAATGAACCCCATTTTGGTGAGAGGATATATAGGACAGGATGTTTTTCTGTTTTCTACTTTTCTTTGCTTGTAAGATCTTGTTATGTCTGAGAAATCAGCGAACTCTGCCGCATTAACCCCTTGTTTGAGCCTTATAAATATGTATGTGCCAGTGTATTAGATTCTCGACGGGAACAGGAAACGTTTTCTTAAATTTGATAAAATAAGGTCTGAATGGTTGGAGCAGGAGGCTGTGGATGAGTAGTGTATTATTCATGATCTGTCAGCACATGGATTCGTTTCTTTCCGTGGCTGCATAAGATTTGTATAATGGCGTTTGTATTTGAGGACATGTTTGTGTGAAAGACTACTCACTTCCTACCCTGGTGGGCTAAATGTGGCTCTTCCTCTGTCTTCTTGGTCTTTGTGGTCAGCATGTAACCACTGCAGCCAATCATTGGCACCTCATTCCTTACTGGTGTACTACTACATATTATTGGCATCATTGACTGTATCAGTCCGTTTAATAGGGAAAAGTTAAGCGGTCAAACCTTTTATAAACTAGGTACAGCTATGAGAAGATATAATTGTCCCCGGGAGTATGTAAATCTTTTCAGTTTTCAAATGGATGAATAATAAAATAAAAATATAAAACTTAACTTTTATTGATTATCCTCAAAAATTCCAACTATATAAAAATATAGACAATGATTCACAGATATTTGGATCTTGTAACACGCCAACACCGAACAGCACGCTCCATAGAAATGAATGGATGCACCTGGTACTTCCGCTTTGACGGCGGCCGGCCGCTTAACCCCCCCGCGTGTCGGCTACGTCCATTCATTTCTATGCGAGCGTGCTGTTCGGATCGGCTGATCCCAACAGTACTCGCTCATCTCTATCTATAAATATATAATCTAGACATTCATCCAGTGACACTCAGAATTGTCAATGTCCAAAAGCCCTTGTCAGCTCAATATTGTAACTACTGACAAAAACTACAAGTCGCTGTGTTAGATCAGAAGGGTTCGATCTCCACACAACCTATTTTTCGGAAAATCGATCTTGAAGTTTTGAAAGTTATAATTGTTAAATAAATAAGTGAATTAGGCTGATTTTGTTTTTACTGTACATAGGTAATGAAAGTAATTATAGGAAGAGTTTTTTTTTTATCTAAATTGTTTATACTTTCATTAATACAAGCAATGACTTTTGGAGATAGAACATTATTGGTTCAGAAAACGTCAAATGTAGTCACTTTTAGGCTCCATTCACACGAAGGAAAATGGCGCTGAATTTGGTGCTGCATTTCAGCGCTGAAAAAATAGCCTCCCATTGACTTCAATGGGTTCTTTTTCTGCTAGCAGAATTTCACATGATAACAGTATATTTTAATTTAAAGAAAAACAAACACAAAATGCACTCAAAATGAATGTTCTAAATTATTATGCACAGCAGAGTTTTCAACCTTTCTATTTTTATAAAGAACAAAAACATTTGTGAAACTATAAGCATTAGCAGGTTATTACAAACTGAAATCAAACAGTTTTAAAGTCAAAACTTTATTGTAGGTGATGTTACATTTGCACATAGGACCCCTTGTTCGAAAGGAGCTTCTGAACTCTCTTGTCCATTGAATTTGTCAGGTTTTGGATGGTTTTTGCTTCAATTGTTTTGCATGAGGACTGAATACCCTCCCAGAGCTATTGCTTAGATGTGAACTGCCTCCCGCCATCATAGACACTCCTTTTGATGATGCTCCAGAGGTTCTCAATGGGGTTGAGGTCAGGGGAGCATGGGGGCCACACCATAAGTTTGTTCCCTTTTATGCCCAAAGCAGCCAGAGATGCAGATGTGTTATTTGCAGCATGAGACATTGGTGCATTATCATGCATGAAAATGATCTTGCTGCAGAATGCACGGTTCTTCTTCTTGAACCATAGCAGGAAGTGCTGTTTGAGAAACTCTACATACATTATGGAGTTCATCTTTACCCCTTCAGGGATCCTAAAGGGGCCGACAATCTCTCTCCCCATGATTCCAGCCCAAAACATTACTCCACCTCATTCTTGTTGGGGCCGTAGCCGTATTTGCATGGGGTGTCCATCAACCAGCCATCCTCCACTCCATCCATCTGGACTATCGAGCGTTGCACGGCACTCATCGGTGAACAAAACAGTTTTGAAGTCAGTCTTCATGTATTGTTTGGCCCACTGGAGCTGTTTCTGCTTGTGTGCAGTGGATAGAGGAGGTCGACAGGATGGCTTACGCACAGCTGCAAACCTCTGAAGGACCCTGCATCTTGTTGTTTGGGGGACGTTGGAGGCATCAGCAGCTTCAAAAACGTGTCTGCTGCTATGACAAGGCATTTTTGCAGTTGCTCTTTTAACCTGACGTATTTGTCTGTTGGAAAGAGTCCTCAATTTTCCCTTATCAGCACGTACACGTGTGTGCTGTGAATCAGCTACATACTTCTTGATTGTGCAATGATCACGATGAAGTGTCTTGGCAATGTTGATTGTAGTCATTCCTTGACCTAAATACTCCACAATTTGTTGCTTCTCAGCAGCCGACACATCCTTTTTCTTTCCCATTTTGGCAGAAAATGTAGGCTGCTTAATAATGTGGGACATCCTTCTTAAGTAGTCTTGCTTTTAACCCCTTCCCGACATCCGCCATAATAGTACGGCACTGCCGGGAAGGACCCTCCGCAAACCACCGTAGTACTACGGCGGCTGCATGGTGCGCACACAGAAACTGTGTGCGCACCATGCCCTGCGGGTGTCAGCCGTAACATACGGCTGACAATGCCCCGTAACACCCGCGGTCGGAACTGGGTCCGATCGCGGGTGTTAACCCCTGAGATGCGGGCGGTCAAATATGACCGCCAGCATCTCAGGGGTTTTGGTACATAATGGTGCTGATCGGCACCCCCCGCGACGGTTTCGGGGGGTGCCGGTGTTGGTATTGGGCAGCCCAGGGTCTGATCAGTGACCCCAGGTCTGCCCCATGCCGTCCGCTCCACGTACCTGGTTGATCCTGTCAAAATGGAAGCTGTCAGCCCCGTGCAGTAGATCTATGATATGTAGTTTAACAAACGATTAGCAGGACTTGAATAGCTTTTTTAAAGGCTATTCAGGCATATGTTTATCTAAAATAGCGAAAATCCAGTAATAGAGCCCCTTTAAGTTCAGCCTCAGTGTTAAGTTAAGCCCCATGTTGCAGAAATGAGATCTCATCCACACATTGAGGGGAAAATATACGAAAACATTTTGAAAAACACAGCAGGTTTATTTAATTGCAAGATTGCGAACGTTTTCCCTATAGATTTAATAGGGGAAGAAAAATGCACAGGAAAATGAAAAATGTTGCAGAAAAAACCAAACCAAAAAGCGTTTTCTCAGCAATTTTTTTTCTGCGACGGTCTATAGCTGCAGTGAACATAGAAAAAGACTAGTTTCATGTCTCTCATCTATTGGTGTAAGATACGAGATCGTAGGACTTGTCAGTTCATGTAGAAATATTATTTCTCTCATTCTGCACATAGCAATTGGTGCGCACATCGCCTGGGAACGTATTGGAGGTATCTGTGCACTCACCGTATTTGACACTAGTATGTAGCCCCGAGCAGTAAGGCTTATCTTACTAGTCATGTGTATAAGACATAAGTTGCTAGCCTTTCATTCGCTTTTGCCCCTCCCAAGTATCAACTATTATATAATGTACATCTCTGGAACGAAAGTCGAGAACCGAGATATCAAATGACTTTATGAAATGTGTAAATCTCGTTTTTGCATGTAATTGGAGCATATTAATGGAACCAGCTCTGTGTAATGGATTCTGTTTTGTATGTGAACACAGCCCTATTAGTTTTTTCTTCATATTCTTTTATAAATTAATTTTAGTCTAATTAATTCGGTATAGGTTTGTCCTACCGACTCCATAGCCCTTAAGAAAAGTGTAAAGGTGTGCCAACAAAATGCGCCTGTAGATGTTCATTTAATGTATTTCTTATATTTGTACATTTTCCCCCCATCCCAAAATTTTTGTAACTTAGGGTTCCCTGAAGTAAGGTGAGATAAGCCATTGTCTACATCTCAGATATGTAATATTTGGGGGTCTGTGACTATAACCACACCAGGTGACAATTTCCTATATAAATTTATAGAATTTTCCTTTTTGCTATCATTTTGTCATGTATGTTGCCTTACAGTGATCAACAGATTTTCTGCATTTACAGATATTTAGGATGAGCCATACAGGGCAGATTTAGACAGTAAAAGTTCTTACTTAAGACCCAAAATTAAATAACCTATTCCTAGGGGTGGGGATCAAAGCCTTTTGGGTCGGAGACGACTCAGTAATTTACTATAATGCTGGTGCATATTACGCCAGTGGGACAATAGATTAAGAAATAGGAAATGCAAGTCTTAAATAATTCACCCCACTGCATGGATAACAAGGGGTTGGCATGGGGGCTAGGTGTCGGACCCCCAACAATCTTATACTAATAATCTATCCTAAGAATAGGGCATTAATTTTGGGACTTGGACAACCCTTTTAGAATCTATCTGAAGCTGCAGACCTTGTTACAGTTTTTGGCTTCACAGACTTTTCCCATGAGGCTCTTCTTAATCTCCTAAATGTATCACAAGGGTACAGAATAGTCCGGTCAGTCGTAGCCTGGGTGAATGTTAGTTCTGGAGGCATCTGCAAGGTTATTCATTCTCTGAGACAGCACATGGAGCTGAAAGAATACTGAGCTCAGCAAGACCTTAGTATAACACTAACAAAAGGAAAAGCTGAATGTGAACTGTGAGATAGATAAGAGAGAGTATCCAAACACTAGCAGTACTATAAGCATTATGTAATGATTGGAGTAAGGATGGAGAGAAGAGTGTCATACCGTGACCAGATGTACGAGGGGTGATCCAAAAGTAATGATAATCGGTTATTTCTAGCGCACACAAAAATAAAAATAAAATGTCCTCTACTTGCTTAGGTACCCACTAGTTCAGGGGGAAAAAAATCACTTAAATAGGCCACGATTCCCGGGAGCTACATTCATTTGAATACGAACTGCCGAGGAGTGAACATCAGAATGGAAAAAACGAAGTCAGAGCTGTCATCAAATACCTCTGCTCGAAAAAAATGTCTACCAAAGACATACACAGCGACTTGGTGGAAACATTGGGGGACTCTTCTCCTCCATATTCCACAGGTGCACGCTAGGCCAAGGAGTTTAAGCCGGGAAGAACATCGACGGAAGTTGAACATCGTGAAGGACGCCCATCCACGTCCCTCACTGAAGATAACGTGAAAAAAGTTGAAGAAGTTGTATTGGCAGATCGAAGAGTGACTATCAGGCATGTAGCTGAGGTCACAGGGATCTCATATGGCAGTATTCAAAGAATCCTTGTGAACAAATTGCATATGAGAAAGGTCTCTGCGCGTTGAGTGCCGAGAATGTTAACCGACGAGCAAAGGAAGAAACAAGTCGACATTTCTAGAGCAAATCTCAAAAAGTTCCAAGCAAACCAGGAGAATTTTTTGTCACGTTTTGTGACCATGGACGAGACCTGGATCCATCACTTTGATCCCGAAACTAAACAACAATCGATGAGGGGGATTTGTCGTCTCTTCTGACATGTCTGTTTAGTAACTAATTGCATTCCCTATGCAGTAACAATTCAACATCTTTTCTTAGAACTCTTGGGGACCTCACGAAGAGAAACCTAATCCGCATAAAATAGTGGTTACTTTAGGAGACCCACGGACCCCATAGACTATAATGGGGTCTGTGTGGTTTCCGTTCAGCTTCCACCTGAAAAGGATGAAAAATGCGGAGAGAAAAATGCTGCTTTTAGCGCTTTTTTGTTCGCATTTTTCATGCAGAAAGGGGAACAGAATCCCCAAATGGAGTGGCAAGCGCAGATGTGAACCGAGTGTCAGGCTAGGTTCACACATGCACCCAGTGTTTGCCTGCTTTAAAAATATGATTTCTCTCTTTTCCATTTTTTTCCTCTGCAATGTGTAGATGGAATTAGCCAGAATCTCATTCACTTTGCTGGTATTGTAAAATGCTGCATTTTTTTCTGTGCCATTTCCACATTGGGCAAAACACTGCATTTTCGCAATGTGGGGCTTTATCCTCAATCAGTTTAGTTATTGATGCAGCAATAAATGACCAATTAACACCGGTAATGGCTTCGGCCAGTGATTGGTTGAAGGGTCAGCTATAACATTGCTACAGCACCGGAAAGGGAGAACAGAGGAGACCACTGGACGCCCCCCAGTGCTGTTAACTTTTTCGGTCTAGAAAATATATTTACCCTGAAGTCCTACAGTAGAGAACAGCTGGCCGCACATCACACATCTGCTTCCTTGCACCCTTACTTTCTGTATAGTGCAGTGTTGTGTAGTGGTATACTGGTGCGAGGATTGTGCATCTACTGCAGCTATATGACAACATTTACCATTGTCTACATACCTCCATAAATCAGAGATAAACCGAGCGTCCACAAAGCAGCGCTCAGCGTGTTCTACTAGATTTAATATCACATTGAAATGGAAAGTGAAAAGCTTTTCCCTCCTTCATTATCATAATGGAAGGTTCATGTACTACTAAGAGTAGTGTGTCATAGAAACACTGGGAATTTCCTCCTGTGGGTTTGTTTGTAATCCAATTTTATTGAAAAATTCTCCCGGCAAGGACTGCAGCTGTAATGTAGGTCACTATAGGCCTGTTGACTTGATACGGATAAGCAGGATTACGTTATTTGCCGTCAGATTAACCCTGGAAATGTTCACAGCAGAGAAGTTGTTACAGAGAACAGAACAAGTGTCACATCAGGTTATGGGACTTTGCTTACTATTTCAGTATACAGTAAAAATACACTGTATTAAGACTCCTTCACATAAACGGTTTCTCTGCCTTTCTGTTCTATGGAAGGAACGGACAGCACATGGGCAGAAAACAGACCCTTTATAGTGAATGGAGTCTTTCGCATCTCCTTCTTTTCACGGATTTAGGGTCAGTGGGAAAAAAAATCACTTCCTTCATTATTTTCTACATTTTCTTTAGTCGTCTAAGCAATGCAAATCTTTGACGCAGTGAAAACACAGATTGGACATAAGCATTACCCATGTGCTGGTTTTCACAGATTCATTATTAGGTGATGCTGGAAAATAAGTAAGACAGTATCAAATGACACATGGATGACACACGGATCACACAACCAAAAATGGAAATACACTGTTATGTAGAATGTCCATTTTTACAGCCTTCAAAACTAATCATTCACACAAGGTTGAAAAAAATGATTGCCAAAATCCGGAGAACACCCATGCTGATTTGAAGGGGTGACCTTTATCCCCCATAGAACTATGAATTAATAAATGGGAGTCGTTTACTTAAGATCCTCATCTATTATTCAGAGACGGTAGTGTTAGCAAAGATAGTCTGTCTCTCTGGAGGACTTGTCTTGTCCTGTAATACATGGACAGCCCATTATTTTCAATGGTCATCATGTAATGCCTAATTTTCCCCTGTGGTGGTGCTGCAGGGAATTGATCACTTGTTGAGGGCATTCTCTATGATTACAGAAGATCATTTGGGACCCAGTAGTGAGATATTCTTGTGATCAATTTATCAGTGGACCCTATTTTAGTCTGTTTTAGTGGGTAACTGCTTTTTAAGTGGATAGGGTTTCCGTTTTTAGGGGTCCACAAGTGGACCAGAATATGGGAATATGGGAAGTTTGCAATCATTGTATTAAACATTGAAGCAGCAAAACAAAGTGATGCGTCTATATATATAAAAAATAAGTGGTGATCCCAGACTGTTAGAAATACAATATATAGCCTGTTAGAAGTATAGCCTAAAGGCATACACCCGAACCAATACACATCAGAGAGGGAATATATCCACAAATATAAAAGAAGGTTAAAGAAGTTGCACATATACAGTGCATGTGTATAATATATATCTATATATATATATCTCCTACTAATATTATAAGTGTGAAAGTTTGTGTGTTTGGATGTTTGTGAGTTTGGATGTTTGTTCCTCAATCACGCTAAAACGCCTGGACGGATTTGCGTGCAATTTTCCACAAACATAGTTTTCCCTTAGGATTGAGTCACAGGCTACTTTTGGTGCCACTAAACAACATGGCTTCCTAGCAGGAGACTCACAAAAGCAGGACTGCTAGCCCCAGCTATAGACTCACACTGCCTGGAATTTCCTGCCTCAACCTGCCTGCACACTCCTTACTGTCACCTCAGGAGTAGCACTCACTCTACTCACTCACATTTACATATAGCTTTCCACTATACACATCACATTGTCTGTATCACGACATACACAATACAACACATCACATTGTCTGTATCACGACATACACAATACAACACATCACATTGTCTGTATCACGACATACACAATACAACACATCACATTGTATCACGACATACACAATACAGCACATCACATTGTCTGTATCACTACATGCACAAATACAACACATCACATTGTCTGTATCACGACATCCTACTAATATTATAAGTGTGAAAGTTTGTGTGTTTGGATGTTTGAGAGTTTGGATGTTTGTTCCTCAATCACGCTAAAACGCCTGGACGGATTTGCGTGCAATTTTCCACAAACATAGTTTTCCCTTAGGATTGAGTCACAGGCTACTTTTGGTGCCACTAAACAACATGGCTTCCTAGCAGGAGACTCACAAAAGCAGGACTCCTAGCCCCAGCTATAGACTCACACACACTGCCTGGCATTTCCTGCCTCAACCTGCCTGCACACTCCTTACTGTCACCTCAGGAGTAGCCCTCACTCTACTCACTCACATTTACATATAGCTTTCCACTATACACATCACATTGTCTGTATCACTACATACACAATACAACACATCACATTGTCTGTATCACTACATACACAATACAACACATCACATTGTCTGTATGACTACATACACAATATAACACATCACATTGTCTGTATCACGACATCCTACTAATATTATAAGTGTGAAAGTTTGTGTGTTTGGATGTTTGAGAGTTTGGATGTTTGTTCCTCAATCACGCTAAAACGCCTGGACGGATTTGCGTGCAATTTTCCACAAACATAGTATTCCCTTAGGATTGAGTCACAGGCTACTTTTGGTGCCACTAAACAACATGGCTTCCTAGCAGGAGACTCACAAAAGCAGGACTCCTAGCCCCAGCTATAGACTCACACACACTGCCTGGCATTTCCTGCCTCAACCTGCCTGCACACTCCTTACTGTCACCTCAGGAGTAGCCCTCACTCTACTCACTCACATTTACATATAGCTTTCCACTATACACATCACATTGTCTGTATCACTACATACACAATACAACACATCACATTGTCTGTATCACTACATACACAATACAACACATCACATTGTCTGTATCACTACATACACAATATAACACATCACATTGTCTGTATCACTACATACACAATATAACACATCACATCTCATTTGCTAGCCCACCAAACTTTTTAAAGCACTTTTACAGTTTCACACGTCTGTGTCCGCCCAATTCTCAAATCACCGCAGACGAAGTCGCGGGTAAAAGCTAGTACACATATATATATATATGTGCTGCACCAAATTCTGGCGTGCTACAGCGTTCCTGAAAATACATATGTAGACCGTTCCAGATTCTGGTACGCTAATAAAACATCATAATATATACCCAGCAGTTATATCCATATGATCAATTTGCCATCTAAAAGGCTGAAAGAAAGAGAATTAAAGTGGCGAAGATACCAGTAGCCATGACAAGTGAGAGCTGGAGACCCAATACACAAAGAGATCACGAAACGCCACCCTACACATTTTACCTGCAAAGGCTTCCTCAGGAGGTTACAATAAAAAAAAAAAAAAATATTCACCTGTCCCCAGCACTTAAACATTTTCCCATTATTGTCCACTTGGGCGTTCGCTGTGCGTTCAAGTTCTGTGCTAAATGTGACCGCTGATGGCAATAAAGGGCGTCACCAGGTCCGTTCCAGTCACCGCTATTATTTCTGGTTAGTGACAGATTTTTTTTCACCATTGTTTAGCGTCACTGACTTCCTATTTGGTATCTGATAAATGGACGTTGGCAATTGGATGCTTTGGCGACTTGACATGTTATTTGAAAATACAATGAGAAAACGATAGACAAAGTAAATTTCTCATCTATTATGATATCTAAAATATAATATATCTATGAAAGTCATAAATCACTTATTTATTTACTGAAATGTGCAGTTTCTTGTTATTCAGCGCATACATTATCATATGGTTGTTATAATCCCATATATCCGTTCAGTCAGGCTGCGCCATTTTGCGCAATTTTTTTCACGCTTATGGACAATTCACAGATATACACAAATGTAATTTGGGACATTTTTGGTTAACCCTATATTTTTTAATACTGTTATAACTCTATACTTATATGGTAATTTCTTTTACACCTCCCTGTATTGTTTATTTCGGAGGAATTAGCGGAAAACCTCCGACATAAAATTATTTTGTTCCTACAGCTTTGTGTATTATCTTTGGGTGTGGATGTTACAATAGACATCCTAGTTACTTTGTACTGGTCTCACTTTTATCTATAGAAGTTTGGCCAGACCTTAGTAGGTAAAAGTGCAGCCAGCCAGGTAAAATACAATCTATTTCCTTTATGAAGTTTAATTGATGTCGTAACGTTTTGGCTTTTGTGTGAAAGCATTTTGGCGCCCAGCTACAATGTACAAATATATGAATGGACTGTACAGAGATCTTTCCAATAATCTCTTTACACCCAGGACTGTATCTGTGACAACGGGACCTCCCTCCACGTGTAGAAGATAAAAGGTTTTACCAAAGTCATAGGTGGAATTCTTTACAGTAAGAGCAGTAAGACTATGGAACTCAGTGGGATGTGGTAATAACTTGGACAAGTTCAAGATGGGACTGGATGATTTTCTTCAAAGTGAAAATATCACAGATTATGGCTAGAATTTTGGGATGGGATGTTGATGCAGGAATTTATTCCAATTGCCATATTTGGAGCTGGCAAGTTTTTTTTCCCGCCTTAATGTAGGGCAGTTAATGTCCAGTTCATGGGGTTACAGTATATTGCCATTTGCTTAATTAACATGGTAGTTTTATAGGTTGGATTGAATGGACTTGTATCGTTAACCAACCTTCACAACTATGATACTACATTAGAATTAAATCCAACTGCGACAGAGAAACACATTGGTGACACAAAGGGTTAATACATTCCAATCATGTCAGACATGACCAACGCCATCACTGCAGGTTCCAAAAAGGAAAGGGGATGTCCTGTAAAATATTGCTGACGTCTGTCTCTCCAGTGACCATGCTATGGACTGTCACTCTGCTACATCTACTGTCCATTGTTGTCAGCCTATGACCCTCACATGAGATGATGAAATGGTGATATATGAAATGTTTTTCTACCTACCGTATATACTCGAGTATAAGCCGAATTTTTCAGCCCAGTTTTTGTGCTGAAAAAAACCCCCTCGGCTTATACTCGAGTCAGCAAAAAAAAAAAATTTTTTTTTTTTTTTTTTTTTTTTAGGAGGGTGGGTGGGGGAGGTCTATGATCAGCCACAATATCAATGTATAGAATCTCCCATAAAACTGTGCAAAAAAGAAGATTTAAAAAAAAAAAAAAGTAAGAGTTCTAAATCACTTTCCCTAGAATACATACAAAAGTAGAAAATTACTGTGAAACACAAACACATTAGGTATCCCTGTGTCTGAAAGTGCCCGGTCTACTGAATACAGGGGATCTGCAGTGCTCCTGTTCCGTCGGGAAGGGGTTAATAGGAGCACTGCAGATACCCTATATTCGGTCAGACTGAATTCCAAGTGGGGGAAGAAAAAACAGCCCTCAAGCTCAGGGAAGCGGCAGACAGACAACCAAGACACTTCTTCCCCTTTCCCAGCATCTACTGCACCCAAAAACTCCAACCATTTTAATTTTTGATATTTTCCAGTAGCTGCTGCATTTCCCCCCTAGGCTTGTACTCGAGTCAATAAGTTTTCCCAGTTTTCTTTGGTAAAATTAGGGGGGTCGGCTTATATTTGGGTCGGCTTATACTCGAGTATATACGGTATTTTGATGTAAAATGTTTACGTTCAGGGTAATATTACGAGTTATATTGGGTTTAATATCTTTATTGGGTTTATATCTTTATGTCAGGAGTTGAATGTGCTCTTTTTCCCTTTAGTTAGTTATAGCTCTACGTTCCCAGTCTCTGATATTCTGCACATTTCCCATGTTTTTGCATATTTTTGGTTTTCGGTTTCCAGGGCACATTTTTTTTGTTTTATTTGGACATTCTTTTCCACTTCAATATCCTTTCTGCATGAGAGTTTTAATGAGTGTATTTGCCCAAGGCTGTATGTAACTTGCTCATCCATGCAGAATCAGCCATGGCCTATCGCAGGAAGTTTGGCTACGAGCTCGGATGATGTGACAAGTATTTATACTGACAAGCTGGTGGACAGTAACAACACTAAGGCGCTATCAGACAGATCAGTAGCAACAATCCCAGTCACTAGTGAAGAGTACAACTATATGTATAGCTGTACTATAAATGTATATGACAGGTGGGCATATCCCAGAACCTAGAAACTGAAACGTGGCTTGCTGAACTGGAGACGAACACCTGGCACAAGGAACACAGCTGTATGAGGATCTAGGGTACTAGGATTTACTGTATGTCAATGTGGTTATCTCATCGAAAGAGCAGAAGGGAAGCCGCAACAGAGCCTGGCTGTAATATGTCCCCCCCCCCCCCAAATAGTGACCCACTCATACAGATCAGCTCTCCATTCAGGGTCATGGGGGACCATTTTCCATTATGTACCGTATTTTTTGGACTATAAGACGCACCTAGGTTTTAGAGGAGGAAAATAGGGAAAAGAAATTTTGAAGCAAAAAATGGTAAAAATATTTAATATATGGGAGTTGTAGTGGCCAGCTGCAAGGCCACATTGTATTCTAGGGAAAGGAGGTGATTTAGAACTCTTATTTATTTCATTTTTTTTATTATATATTTTTAAAGCTTTTTTTTTAAAACTATTTTATTAGTTCCTAGGGGGCTTGAACCTGCGGTCATTTGATTGCAAGTCCCATAGACGACAATACAACTGTACACATATTCCTAATAGGTCATATGACCAGAGGCCGTCTGTCATCAAGAGTTCCTTTTTATAGCAGATCTTAGATAACCACATACTGGAGCATAATATACATAAGGGCAGACTAGATGGTCCATGTGGTCTTTTTTTGCCATCAATCTTCTGTGTTTCTATATTTTCCTTTGTAGATATGTAGAAAACACTGCGCCCCGCTCTCCGCTTACAGGTTTCTGTCTTCTGCCCGAGAATCTGGACAGGAGACGGGAACCGGCAGTCATTTTTCAAATCCATTCATTTGAAAGGGTTTGCAAAGTGTGCGCCTGTGAGCACCGGTGAGCACAAAGACGGACATGCAGGACTTTATGTCCGGTTAAAAAAAAATGGTTTTGCCGCAAAGACCACAAAACACTCCTGTCGGCAGAAGACGGAAACCTGAAAGCGGAGACTGGGGTGCAGATGTGAACCTGCCCTTTATCTTATGTTTCCTATTGGTTTTGTTTGTAGACTCATTTTTAAAAGGTTTACTACTGCTGCCCACAGGGCCAGAAAAATAAAAAATACATTACTCATCTGTCATTTTTCCAGTGGTCTGGTTTTTTGTTTAGAGGCCCCCTCACTCCCCTGATAACCTCTTCACAAGTGGCTGGTCACTGTCAGACTTGCGAAGAGGAGTCACTGCAGAGACTTGTGATCGGCTGCAGCAGTCATCTGGCACAAACAGTAAGTCACTAGTGTACTGGGGTTTAGGGCCTGTAAACAGTAGACCGAATCTGCTAAAATTGGAAATGGAGGAGCAAGGAACTGTAATGTTTGTTATGTTACTGGAATCTTTCATCAGCAAATCTTTTTTTTTTTTTTTCTAAAACACCCCTTTAAGTTATATATATTGTGGTGGATCTGCAGTATAAAGCATGGGCAGAGTCTTTGATGTGACAAGAGGTGGATTTCAGACTCATATTCCCTGTAGGCTTGGTAGCTAAGCTGGAGTCACAGGTCACAGATTTGTGCTCATGTGTTCACCTTTAGAGATGAGCGAACACTGTTCGGATCAGCCGATCCGAACAGCACGCACCCATAGAAATGAATGGAAGCACCTGTGACGCCGGCCGGCCGCCGGCAAAGTCAGCGTCACAGGTGCTTCCATTCATTTCTATGGGAGCGTGCTATTCGGATTGGCTGATCCGAACAGTGTTCGCTCATCTCTACTCACCTTTAATGAGGACTTTTCACCACCTCACCAACTTCTTTAGTCTTTACCTCCTTAAAGAGGAGCTTTCACCATCTCCACCTGTTTAAGTTCTTAGCATCTGTTAATAGGTGCAGCTCCACTAATTCCAGCACAGCTGAAATTTTTTCTCTAGCTCTCACCGTTCTTTAGCATAAAGATCAGCTAGTTTTGATACCAGATGTGCTGTTTAAGCTCTGTAATATCAGAAGGGCGGTGTCAGGCAGGGGTGCGTGTCAGAGCTCAAAATCACCTCACTTGCCTTATCCTGACAGTACAGAGCATAACCAGCATATCAGTCATGAGAACTAACAGCATTGATTGTTCGGGAACAGTGGGGGCTAGAGGAAAAATTCCAACTGTGCCAGAATCAGTGGAGCATCAGCTATTATATAATTTAAAGAGCTAGACTTGTTGTCTGTAGTGAAAAGTCTTCTTTAAATATGTGCCACTCCATTGAAGTAATTGGATTTTTTCCTCTAGCCCCCACTGTTCCTGAGCAATCAATGCTATTAGTTTCAGCACCTAATTCATTAAGTAGGCTGTATACTGTCAGGCAGATGGTCCAGGTACTGGAGCAGACAGCCTGTGGCCGCCTACCTGCCAGTAGAGAGCCTAATTAGCATATTGAGCACTGAACCTAACTGTTCTGACTGCTTGGGAATAGTGGAGGCTAGAGAAAAAAATTCCAACCCAATTGGATCATTGAAGTAGTGTCTATTGAAGGATGAGAACTGGACCTGGGGGAGATAAAATGCATCTTTAGCATAGCTGGAGTGTGTATATATCAATAAGATATAACCACTGGGACTCTTTCCAAATTTTGTAACTGGGCTCCATCTGTCTTGTTCTATTAATAGTACTGGTGTCCTCTTGTATGTTAGAGGGGCTATTGGGTCTCCTTTAGGCACTAATGTTTTTGGCACAAATATAACCTTTGTGCTCTGTTAATAGCTGTTGAAAGAAATGGACCTGCACATACTCATAAATCTAATTCTGCCAAGAGAACATTACATAACAGCGTCTGTGCGAGCACAAAAAGTACCAAAGTACCCATGTGAAATGCCATAGGGAATATTACATCTGACAGCATAAACAGCAAGACAAATAAACAGGATACGATCATTTGTACTCATCCATTTTATAAATGTCCCAGCAGGTCATTGTGTAAAATCCCTTCCGTTGCTCTCTTTAGCATGAAGCATAACAAGATACTTGATTTGCTGTGAAGATGCTGCAGTTCTCACCCAAGTATCTGATCATCGAGGGTCCCGGGTGTTGGACTCTCACTGATCTTCAATTTATGACTTATCCTAATAAACCTGGAAAACACCTTTAAATCTAAAAAATATAAGCTGTTATAATGTAATATACAATAAACTGATACTAGTTCCTTGGGAAGAGGTAACTTGAAGATGTCTGTGTTCTCAAGTGTGTGGAGAAATCCCAAAGATTAGGGTGATAGTGGGGACTAACAATGGCTGGGCTGGTAGGCTGTTCTTTGTGTGAAGTTTTTATTTGCATGTTACTCATATATTGTTACTTACAGGAATGGCCTTTCCTGCCGACATCTTGGAGAACTGCAGCCATGAAGACTTGGAGAGCCTGTCGGAGGATTATTTGTCTTACCTCCGATGTGCTGACCCGGATAACCCAGAGTATTTATCATCGCGGGATGGAAGAGAGGTAATATGGACAAAGATTTCTTAAGTTCCCTTTTAGTGCATGCTTATAAAAACATGTGTCCTCCTTATTGATATATTGATCATTAATGGATTTTATTCAGGTACCGATCAGTCTTAGTACAGTAGGATATGTCCCGCTTTATGGAGGAGATCAAACTCACAAAGTTCTGGCTCTTTTTGCACCAGAAGATCCATTGACAGGTAAGATGTTATGTAATACTCATTGCATATATGAACTTCTAGGAACAGAACAATGCAGTGCTGGATCCATCACACGATGGACATGAACAGTACCTGGCGGATCCCCAGTGACTGTAAATGTGATCCATGGTTGTAGTGACTGTGATTTGATATGTTTCCGTCATGGCCCAGATGTGAACTCAGCTTTAGTTGAAACGGATAACTTCATGGTGGCCACTACTCTATAACTCCTGAATTTTGTTGACTGAAACAGCTACAAATACCAGTTTATAAAACCAGGATATTAACTGTATCTACTGTATCTATACATAGAATAGCATACGATACCTTAAATAAGTGTCACCGTATGTAAAAAGTTTTATGCAAGTGTTGCTTGGTCTGTTTGGCTATGTTCCAATATAAGGGCCGTTTCAAATGAATGAAGACAGGATTTAAAAAAAAAAAAAAAATTTTGGATGGGAAAAAATGGATGGCACAGATACAAAATGGAAAAAATGGGGTGTACATTTTTTTTAAAGCCCCAAAAAAGGATGATTTGAGTGAAAGCAGTCAGTGAGATTTGAGGGTACAGTTTGGATCCTTCCACCACTACTTCTGATTTGTACAGAAGCTGCAGCTCGTATGTGAACAGAGCCTAAAGTTGGCAAGCCAAGGGATTACCGTATATGTTACCTTTTCAATCCTTATCCCACAGGTAGATATGCACTGCCAAAGATGCCTGGCAATTTTTTTTCTTAAAAGAAAAAAAACCCTAAACATACACTCTTGGCCATTTTAGTCATGTATGTTTCTGAAAGCATTGGCGAGATTATTACTTATAACCTTTTTGCTGGATTTAGTATTTTACACCAGTTCTTGAAATTAATGTCTCATGAAAGGAGAAAGCATAAAAATGCAAGTAAATAACAAATAGGAGATATTTAGCTTAGGTGGATGGACTGTCCACTTGACTTTTACATGTAAATATACTGGGGAATAAGATACAGTAGAATGAATACATATATGATATCTGTCCTGTTCATTATATGTTATTATTCCTCTACAGCCGTGGCGCTATATCTCGCTCACCAGTGGTGGACAATTGACGATATTCTTAGGACATCAAACTCCTCTCGAGAAGGCCTTCAGCAAGTAAGACCGGCCCATTATCTGCAATAATACATTTCTGTTTAATGTGTAACCAAACTTTTATTTATTTTTCCATAAATCTGTGGTACAGGGGAAGATAACAAGCTTTGTAATATACTTTATTAAAGAAAATAGCCTGTTTCTTCACTTATGTGTCTCCTTTTGCTGGTACTCAAATCTGTACAATAGAAGTCTATGGAGAGAGGAGGGGAAGGAAGAGGAGAGCTCTTCATAGCAGAGAGGTGGTTTTCTTTCACAACACTACTGGGTTATCAGGAAGTATTACCTGCCTTCTCCTAACAGACAGGACTCATTTAATTCTGTAGACGGCCTCTTATCTCTGTCGCTCTTCTTCCCTGCCCTCTCCTTTGATTTAAAGGGGTTTTCCCATGAACAGATCCATATATAAATTTGTAGACAATTGAAAGTTAAACATTTTAACAAATATAAGTAATTAAACATTTTGCAGAGTTTTAAAGATTCTTAGATTTTAGTGGTCTTGATCGGTTGATCGATTGCCAATAGATATGACCATAAGTGCAGGAACTTTCTGTGGTCTGGTACTTGTCGGAAACCCTGCCATGGTTTCATTATTGTGTCTGGGTTATCTTCTCATACGTGTAGTGTCCCTGCCTGATAACTTGTCCACAATAAGGACACCATGGCTGGGTTTCTGACAAGTCCCAGATCATAGAAAGTTCCTGCATTCCTGGTCATAACTACTGGCAACAGATCAAGACAAATGACTGTCAGCACTAAGATGGCTAGAGAAAATCTTTCGAAACGGCAAAATGTTTATTTATTATATGTATCCAAAATTTTGAACTTGCAATTACAAATCTAAATATGGATCTGTTTGTGGAAAACCCCTTTAATCATGAAACTGACACTGTTATTTGTGGCATACTGACCAGAAGTAAGGACAGGAGTAATAGCTAAAGGCACATATACTTTTCTCACAATACAGTATATTGCAAAGTTTTTTCCCTTTACGCTGGGTTCACACTAGCGCCCGGACTCCGTTCTGAGCTTTACGTCTTCTGCATGCAGAAGATGGAAAGCTGTCAGACCGGGTCCGGCCGTGAGCGCCTGTGAGCGTTTTATAATCTCTGCCGCAAATCCGTTTTTTTTTAAACCGGACACAGAGTACTGCATGTCCGACTCTGTGTCCGGTTTAAAAAATAATGATTTTGCAGTGAATGGGTTTGAATGAATGGGTATGAAAGAGTCCTGCAGCTTTCCGTCTCCTGCTCTGTTTTGTGCAGGAAACGGAAACCTGTATGAACGGAGACCGGGCGCAGATGTGAACGAGCCCTTACCTGCACTATAGATTAATGAAAAAATAAATTGGGTTGATATGCCGGATTCTGGTAACAGTCCCTTTAAAGGGGTTGTTTGGTTTAAAAAGACATATTTTCACATACCCTCTAGTATTTTCTCTGTGTACCAGTGGGGCCAGTTTTAGAGAAACTGTGGTCTTGGGCAAAATTAAAAGCGAGGCCCCAAATGCTGATATACCAGTACTGCCACCATATTTCTATTGGCAGCCTCTTTAATGACGCCCCCTTGCTGCCCCCAAAACAGTAATAACCACCCCACCTTATGCCTACACACATTTCAAATAACCAACTTTGTACCGCCTAATAGATTTTGCACCCCCTCATCCGTTATTATAGCGCCTCATTATGCATAATAGTCCCTGCTTATAAACAGTGACCCATGTCAGTAATAGTTCCTCCTTATCAGTAAATAATAGTGCTCCAATATAAATAGTCCCCCTTATTAATTATAGCCCTCTCATAAATAATAGTTCACCTTAAAAATAATCGCCCACATTATCAATATTAGCCCTCTTATAAATAATAGCCCTCCTGCTCTCTGCTGTCAGATGGGTGGTCCTCGGTGCGAGCAGAGAGTACGGCACCACCCACCAGTTGCAGTAAGCAAGTAATTGACACTCAACAACCTATCAAAAAACCACAATGGCTGTAACATGCATTTATACTCACATTTACAATAAGGTGAATGGGACTTATCAACGTAAAAGAAATGAAATATTAAAGTGGTTATGCAACAAAAGATATTTATCCTATATCCATAGGATAGAAATTAATTTGTTTTGACCTTTGAGTCCACCACCGATCCGGACAATGGGGATGTTTTACTATGTAGTCAAGGTGGACGCAGACAATCCCCACTCCATTCATTCAATGGGAGCACAGGAAATAGCCAAATTGAAATATATGGAATTGGGAGCATCTGCACCCACCGTAGCTGCATTCTAAATGGGAGTAAAACACCCCCCATTGCTCAGGATTGGACCCCACCAACCGGCAATTTATTTATTTTTTTAACTCGTTTAATTGAGAAAGTATATAACAAATTCCAGCACAAGAATAAGCAAGACATAAGAGATGGCAAAGGGTACACAATCCAAAGCAACCTTGGACCAAAAAATCTTGTCAAACGGAACAAGAACCAAAAACCATGCTGCAAAGTCCATATTAGTAATTGAAGGCTTGCAAAAATCATCCAGTAGAAAGTCCAAATCCAGAAAGTCGAGAGAGGTATCAATCTCCATCCAACCTGCAGAGGATGAGAGTAGAAAACAAGAGAGACAATAGAAAAACCTGCACAGGAACATACAGATTACTCCAAATGCAGTATAAGCATGGACCAGAGTCACCCCTTGAACATCTAAGGAACAAGTGCATTCAGGGCAGAGCGAAAAGAATGGTCAGTATGCAGGGTCAAGGGAGAGTCACACCACGGGCCCCAAACCTTACAAAATTTTTGAGGGCAGCCCCTGCCTTTATATACCACTTTATTATACGGGACAATGGAGTTCACCAGCATCCACCACATGGGGAGGGGGTAGGGGGGTCTGGGAGCCATCCATCTCAGGGCAATCGCCTTCCTGGCTAAGAAAAGAGATTCCCGTAAAAAGATACGTGAGTGGTGCGGCCATACCTCTATATCTAAAACTCAGAACAGACATACTTCAGGTAAGAGTGGAATCGGAGTGCCCAGTATATCAGATAACAGGCCTACGACCTCGGACCAGAAACCTTTAATGATCGGACACTCCCAGATCATGTGCCAAAAATCAGCATATATACCAGTACATTGCAAGCGCCCAGGGTGTCCCAACCTTCCCATTTTGTGCAAGCGTGCAGGAGTCAGATAGCTTTGATGCAGGATGTAAACTTGTATCAGCTTATTATTAGCAGCAGGGGAAACAAACTGCGCTGACTTCAGGAGATCAGAGAAAGTATTGTCTGTGAGATCAGGGATAAGAGTGCGCCATCTGCGTAACGCAGGGGTTTCCAAACTAGACATCTTAACCTGTATGAGATGGTCATACAATCTCGAGATAAGACCTTGAGGACCCTGGGAACGGAGCACCCCTATAAGAGGATATGCTGAAATGGTTACACTAGGTGAGGGGAACTGTGTAGAAATAGCATGCCTGATTTGGAGAAATCTATAGAACTGGGAACGGGGGATACCAAACTGGGTGCTTAGGGATTCAATAGTACGGAAAGCCCCTTGGTCATAACCATCAGCTAGAGACATAACACCAAACTGCTTCCAACTGTGTGCACCCGGGATGCACATAGTTCTGTCAGACCCGGATTATCCCACATTGGGGTCTCAGTAGGGACCTCAGTGTAAGCTGCTACTTGTTTAGCCCGCTGCCAAATCTGCGATGCCAAGACATGAATCGGCAATAAGTTACCTCTATATAAGTGGGGGTGTTCCAACACCGGCCATAAATTGGAAATATGCAGATAAATGGGCCTCTGAGTCAGGTAAAGGATCCGATAACACCCAGGACCTCAGATAGCGAAGCTGGCCGGCCAGGTAATATAAAAATATGTTAGGAAGAGCCATTCTTACCATAGCTTTAGGTCTTTGTAGAGTGGAGAGGCGTACCTTAGATCTTGAATTACCCCATATAAAGGGAATAAATAAGGAGTCCAATTATTTAAAGAATCGCCATAGCACTGGTACAGCCGCGTGTTCTAAAACGTACAGACATTTCGGAAGAACCACCATTTTGATGAGGTTAAGCCCCCCAGCCACTGACAAAGGCAAAGCTCGCCACACCTGAAAGTGACCAAGGAGAGGGAACACATTGAGACTCAGAAATTGTTTGTGATCAGTAGAGATGTGAATTCCCAAATACTTACAAGTGTCTACAATCTTAAGGCCGCAAATATACCCATCCCCACCTATCGGCGGCCTTACAGAAAGGGGCATATATGACGATTTGGACCAATTTATCCTCAGACCAGAGTATATTTCGAATCTGTCAATAATCTCCATAGCTCTAGGAAGTGTATTAGCAGGGTCTGACATGAATAATAAGAGCATACAGGGATGTCCTCTCCACCTTAGCGCCAATCAGTACTCCCCTGTATATCGGGTCCGTCCTAAGGAGAGAAATAGAAGAGAAGTAGGCCTGTAAGACCCGCACTCCATCGGGTCTTTATCTGGTTTAAGAAGAAGAATGACATTACCAACCGGCAATTTAACTTCTACCCTATGGATAAAGGACAAATAATTTTCATGGCATAACCCCTTTAACCCCTTAGCGACCTTTGACGTACTATTACGTCATGTACGCAAGGTACTTCGCGCACCATGAAGTAATATTACGTCATGGTGATTCCGCCCGCTCACTAGCTGAGCGGGCGGAATCGGAACTGAGTGATAGCTGTTACTGACAGCTATCACCCTTTTCCATAACCTCCGGTCGGTACTTTTACCGATCGGAGGTTTTAACCCTTTGATTGCGATGGTCAAACATGACCACCGCAAACAAAGGGTGCCGCGATCTCTCCCCCCCACCGCCGGCACCCCCCGGACCGAGATCGGGGGGTGCCGGTATCTGTAATACGTAGTCTGGGGTCTGGTTAGTGACCCCAGACAGCCCTGAGCACTCACTTACCTGGTGATGCTCCCGGCGTCTTCTGGAAGTGAGCTGTCCCGTCCGCACAGCTCACTTCCTGTGTCTAGAGTGAGACACGTGCAGGCTGTCACTGCAGCCTGTGTCTCAGTCTAGAGTAGAGAATCAGTGATGCAATCTTCACTGATCCATGTGTCCCATAGGGACACAAGAACAAGTAAAAAAAAAAGTGTAAAAAAAAAAATAAAGTATTTGAAAACAATTAATAAAGTTATAAAGTCCCAAAAATCCCTTTTTTCTATAAAAAATGAATTATGTAAAAAAACCACAAAAAATTAATAAAAACAATACATATTTGGTATTGTCGCGTCCGTAACAACCTGTACAACAAAACTGAAACAATATTTAATGTACACAGTGAACGGCGGTAAAAAATAACGGAAAAAACCCGCCGGAAGTAGTGATTTTTCGCCATCTCACCTTACAAAATGTGCTATAAAAAGTGATCAAAAAGTCATATGCACCCCAAAATAGTACCAATAAAATGCACAGGTTGTCCCGCAAAAAATAAGCCCTCAACCAACACTGTCAAGCGAAAAATAAAAATGTTACGCCTCTCAGAAGATGGCGATGCAAAAATCACTGATTTATGTCCCCAAATGTGTTTTTGTTCTGCAGACTTAGTATCGCATAAAAAAATAACATAAATGAGGTATCGCCGTAACCGTACCAACCCGCAGAATAAAGGTCACATGTTACTTATACTGTACGCTGCATGGCGAAAAATGTAAAAGGTAAAACTCAATACCAGAATTGATTTTTTCTCTTTTAAATCCAGCAAAAAAAGAGTTAATAAAATGTAATCAGTAAGTTTTAGGCACCCCAAGATGGTGTCATTACAAAATACATCGCATCCCGCAAACAACAAGCCCTTATATGGCCACATCAGCAGAAAAATAAAGAAAATATAGCCTCTACCAATGTGAAGACAAAATCACGCAAAATCGCCAAATCATTAGAACACAACTGGGTGCGGCAGGCAGGGAATGTATAAGCTGTGCGAGCGAATATCAGGGGACACCCCATATTTACAGCTTATGAGGGAAAATATACCAGAAGTGACCCCCAAAGTGACCCCAGTGTGACTCCCCCAATCATAGGAGCTACTGGGGGTACAGTAGGGAATTTAGTGTCTGCAATGTCCTCCGCACCGCTTATATATTCCCTCTTCGCCATCCGCTGTGCAGTCACGTCCGGGATACTAATACTCACTACACCCCCTGATAAATTCTTTTAGGGGTGCCGTTTTCAAACTGCGGTCACTCTTTTGGGGAATCCACTTTTCTGGTACCTTACAGGCTCTACAAACATGACATGGCGTCCAGATACCAAACATCTGAATCTGTACTCCAAAAGCCGCATCGCGCTCCTTCCCTTCTGCCCCCTGCTGTGTGCCCAAACTGCAGTTTATGCCACATGTATGACACTGGTGTACCCGGGATAACGTACGTGATGTCATATGTGGTATATACTGATATTAGGGCACATGTATGACACTGGTGTACCCCGGATAACGTACGTAATGTCATATGTGGGTATAAACTGATATTAGGGCCCAGCCAGACACAGAAGGGAAGAAGGTTATTTGGTTTTTGGAGCACAGACTTAGACGGTTTGGTTTTTGGATGCCATGGCACTTTTGCAGAGACTCTAAAATTTCCCCTACAAAATGGGGTCACTTCTTGGGGAATTCCAGTTTACTGGCACCTCCAGGGCTCTGCAAAAACAACATGGCGCCCAGGAAGTCCCTCTAAATCTGTACCCCAAAAGCTATAAAGCGCAGTGCTCCTTCCCTTCTGAGCCCTGCTGTGTGCCCAAGCAGCAGTTTATACCCACATATATAATTTTTTTGCCCCTCGGGAAGGCCCACTTAATAGTTTTAGGAGTGCAGGTCTCTGACAACACAAAGTGGGTGCAATGCATTGGATACCAAAATGGCATATTTCTTTAAAAATTTCAATTTTTGGGAAGCATTTTTAGTCTCAAAATCATAATACCACTTGATATATTCCTTGACGGGTGTAGTTTCTAAAATGGGGTCACTTTTGAGGGGTTTCCATTGTATTGATACTTTAGGGGCTCAGCAAATGCGACATGGCACCTCAAAACTATTCCAGCAATATATGCCCTCCAAAATCCAAATAGCGCTCTTTCCATTCTGAGCCCCAACATGTACCCATACAGCAGATTATGATCCCATATGGGGTATTGCCGTGTTCAGGGGAAATTGTGTAACAAACTGTGGGGGGCTCTTAATTCTCTAACTACTTGCAAAAATTAAAAATATGGCGCTAAATGGACGATTTATTGGAAAAAAAGTAATTTTTCATTTTCACATCTCAATGGTAAAAAAATCTGTGAAACACCTGTAGGGTCCAAGTGCTCACTAAACCCCTTGATAAATTCCTTGAGGGGTCTAGTTTTCAAAATGGGGTCGTTTTGGGGGGGGGGGGTCCACTGTTCTAGCACTTCAGGGGCTCTCCAAATGCAACATGGTGCCTGAAACAGATTTCAGCTAAATTTGCCCTCCAAAATCCCAATAGCGATCCTTCAGCTCTGGACTTTACAGTGTCCCCATACATCACTTTACATCCACATGTGGGGCATTTCTGTAGTTGGGGCAAAGTGCTTGACAATTTGTGGGGTGCATTTTCTTTTTTAACCCCTTGTGGAAATGCATAATTTGGGGTTAAAGCTACATTTTATAGCAAAAAATGTCACTTTTCCTTTTGTTGGGCCAATTCTGTTACACTCCTGTAGGGTCAAAGGGCTCACTAAACCCCTTGGTAAATTCCTTGAGGGGTATAGTTTCCAAAATGGGGTGACATTTTGGGGTTTTCCACTGTTTTGGCACATTGGGGGCTCTGCAAAAGGGACATGGTGCCTGAAAAGTATTCTAGTAAAATCTGGCCTACAAAATCCAATTAGCGCTCCATCCGTTCTGAGAGCGACCGTGTGCCCGTACATTAGGGTAAAAGCACATACGGGGTATTGTCGTGTTCAGGAGAAATTGTGTAACAAAATGTGGGGTGCAGTTTCTCCTTTAACCCTTTGTGAAGATGAAAAATTTGGGGCTACAGTGACATTTTATTATAAAAAAAGTAATTTTTCATTTTCACATCTCAATGGTAAAAAAAATCTGTGAAACACCTGTAGGGTCCAAGTGCTCACTATACCCCTTGATAAATTCCTTGAGGGGTCTAGTTTCCAAAATGGGGTGACATTTTGGGGTTTTCCACTGTTTTGGCACCTTGGGGGCTTTGCAATCGGGGCATGGCGCCTGAAAAATATTCTAGCAAAATCTGGCCTACAAAATCCAATTAGTGCTCCATCCGGTCTGAGAGCGACCGTGTGCCCGTACATTAGGGTACCAGCACAAATGGGGTATTGTCGTGTTCGGGAGAAATTGTGTAACAAAATGTGGGGTGCAGTTTCTCCTTTAAACCTTAGTAAATGTGTAAATTCTAGGGCTAAATGAATATATTAGTGATAGAAATTGAAAAATGTAAATTTGACCTCCATTTTGTTTTAATTGTTGTGAAATGCTGAAAGGGTTAAGAAACTTTCTAACTTCTGTTTTAGATTCTTTCAGGAGTGCAGTTTTTAGAATGGGGTGACTTTTGGGGGGTTTTATTAGAGAGGCCTTTCAAGTTCCCTTCAGAACTGAACTGGTCCCTTGAAAAATGTGTTTTGGAAATTTTCTTGAAAATTTGGAAAATTACTGCTTGACTTGTAAGCCTTATAATATCTGAAAAAAATGAAAGGGTGCTTAAAATTTGATTGCTACATAAATCAGAGACATGGTTAATTATATTTATGAAAAAATTCGGGTAGTATGACTTTCTATTTGAAAGGCTTGCAATTTCAAAGTTTGAAAACTGCATTTTTTTCAAAATTTTCACCAAATTTCCTATTTTTTCATAATTAAAGACAAAACATATCAACGAAAATTTACTACTGACATGAAGTACAATGTGTTACGAAAAAACAATCTCACTTGTGTAAGTTAAAGCGTCTCAAAGTTATCGCCATTTAAAGTGACACATGTCAGATTTGAAAAAAGAGGCCTGGTCCTTAAGTCACTTTTGGGCTGTGTCTCTAAGGGGTTAAGTTTAGAAAAACAGCAGATATTTAGTGGAAAAAAATCTAGACATATTTATACGTAATTATATCTTTAGATGTAAGCTATTACAGGGATGTAGCTTTTGCTCTAAGGCTATGAAACCTGATGGGGCCCCAAAGACTCCTCTACCTTATATGTGGACACTATAAATATGTTGCGTTGTAGTTGGAATGCCCTGTTTTGCACTGGGGTGCTCGCTGATGCTTCAAGTTGCCTTCAAGTTCATATTTGCTGGATCTCGTTTACAGGTCAGATCTCTTGGAGAAAGGATTGTTCTTTATGTGCTCAACCGAATTATATATCGAAAGAAAGAAATGGAGAGGAATGAGGTTCCCTTCCTGTGTCACAGCAGCTCAGACTATGCCAAGATTTTGTGGAGAAAGGGGGAAGCCATTGGATTCTATTCTGTGAAGCCTTCGGGTCAGTATATCCATTGATAGATGGAATAGACTTATTATGTGCTTTATTAGAATATGCTCCATAATTCTGAAGTACTGAAGTTATCACAATGAGTATCATAATATCAGTCAGAATCTACCTTGCAGTATTAAGGAAGTTTTCCCACAAAGCAACAAGTTATCCCCACTCGATAGGATAAGGATCAACATGCAGATGAGTGCGGGTCCAAACGCTCAGACCCCCACTACGTGGCCACTGCTCAGTTCATAACGGGCCAAAAGTTCTCCTGATCATTGAGCATCTGAGTGGTCAGACCCGCACTGATCTGCACATTATCCTTTATCCCTTACTTGTTTTGTGGGAAAATGCCTTTAGGATAAGGCCCCATGTAGTAAAACGTAGCAAAAAAACTGAGAAAGAAGAATGGAGTAGAAACACTGTTTTTCATTGCGTTTTCGTAGAGAAAAAAAACAGCAGAAAAGCTGCATTTTCAAAAATGCCCATGTTTAAGAAGAATGTTTTCCATATAGATTTAAAGGGGTTTTCCCATCTCAGTGTTTCATCAGCTTTGTCTGCAGTGTCTTCTTCTCACTACCTGTATTTCTCTCCCCCCTTCTCCCTCTGGCTAAATGGGACACACAACACTTATGCAGGTCCCTTCACCTCCCACACCTATATTGGGAGGCTTTTTTTGGAGGCTGATTTTGAGGCAGATTCCTGACCAAATTCTTGACCAAAAATCTCGGTATCCGCACCCTGGGACATCATAGCAAAGAAACAGAAAGGGGTTGTGGGAGGTGAAGGGATTGAGAGAGGAAGGTGGTGTGAGTCAGCGCTGAGTAAACCACAATGCATCATGGTAGTTGTAGAAAAACAGAACAGGAAGATGCCCATGTAAACAAATGCAGAAGATGCCAAGAGCTCCCAGATAACCCCCCCAAAATCACTCAAAACATTGTTAAAGATATTTGGGTCACTTATTGACCCATTAATAGCACTAAGGGAGCGTTCACACTCGTCGGTGTCCAACAGCTAGTGTCCGATGCTAATGTCCGCGCAAAATCTTGCGGGACATTAGCATCGGACATATGCTGTGTCCGTTACATTTTGCATTGATTTAAATAGACATCGGGTACGTTCTTTTACTGTCCGTGGGTGTCCTTAAGTGTCCGTTCACAAAGATGTCAGATTTTTCAAGCGGACAGAAAAAACCTACATGTAGGTAGTGTCCGATGCTAATGTCCACGCAAGATTTTGCGCGGACATTAGCATCAGACACTAGCTGTCGGACACCAACGGTAGTGTGAACGCTCCCTAACAGACCTTTTTTGAAATTTTTTTTTTTTGCCTAGAAAACCCTTTAAAGGGGCTCTATCATTGGGAAAAGTCATTTTTAACTAATCACATCCTTGCATAGACTTTAGACAGGCTATTCCACAAGTACCTTTTCCCAATGATAGAGCCCCTTTAAAAACAAAAATCCGATTTATGATGTACACTATAGTGAAGATTAGGGCCCATTTTGAGCACAACATAATTTTTTAGGTACATGTTTTTTTACCGGTCTCCATAAACCTGTAATACAGAGAGGTCGTATAGAGCTGATGTTCTACATTTTGACCTGATATAATTCAGATTGCTTCATTTAAAGTCAATTGTGAATGGTGGAATCTTCAGATAGATTGTAGCTTCTTGCATGAAGTCCCTTAATGTTATGTATTTTTTGATCCATCTACCAGGAAGTGTGTGCACAGCATATCTAACACAGAGCTACACCCTCCCAGTTCTGGACACCATGTTTGTCAGGAAGAGATATCGTGGTAAAGATTTTGCACTACAAATGCTTGAAGATTTTGTTGACTGTTTCACAGAAGACGCCCTTGGACTGAGGTATCCCCTGTCATCTCTAATGTATGCAGGTAATGTGCTAAGGGCTACATACTGTACGCTATACACACCTCGTATGACATCTGTGTTAAATGCTTTATTTTTCTATAATGCATTTCTTAGTTATATTGAAGCTTTTTGACCTTTGTGGTGTGGGAGTTTTCATGCTAATACAGGGACAAGCACAAAAAAAACTGGGATGAAAAACCAAGGTCTACCTGAATTGCATTGTTGCATAATCTGCTTCCTGATAAAGTTGCTGATCCTGGGTGTTGGTAGAGAGTTAAAGAGGACCTTTCATGGTCCGGGGCACAGGCAGTTCTATATACTGCTGGAAATCCAACAGTGCGCTGAATTCAACGCACTGTTGGCTTTCCCGATCTGTGCCCCGGGTGATGAGCTAGCGGTCCCGGTACTGTAGCTCTTCACAATCAGAAGGGCGTTTATGACACTCTGTCAGGAACGTCCTTCTGTACAAGCAGCGCCAATAGCGCTGTGCTCTGAGACTGGGGAGGAACGCCCCCTCCCCTCCTGATAATACTCGTCTATGGACAAGCACTGTGAGCAGAGGGAGGGGGCGTTCCTCCCCGGTCTCAGAGCACAGCGCTATTGGCGCTGCTTATACAGAAGGATGTACCTGACAGACTGTCAGAAACGCCCTTCTGACTGTGAAGAGCTACAGTACCGGCACCGATAGCTCTTTACCCAGGGCACAGATCGGGAAAGCCGACAGTGCGCTGAATTCAGCTCACTGTCGGCTTTCCAGCAGTATATAGAACTAAGCAGAAAACAAAAATTATGTGCAAGGAAAGCTCACCCTTCCAGAGAATATTCGTTAAGTCCAAAAAACGTTACCCAGGTGCACGACCACTCCTCCCGACTCCACGGAGCAAAGTGTTAGGTGATAATCCAAAAAAGAAATGCAGGTCCGCAGCACTGGGGTACGTATAAAATGTTCTGTACAACACACACGCCTGGGAACCGGACACATCTGTGTCCGGTTTCCAAGCGTGTGTGTTGTACAGAACATTTTATACGTACCCCAGTGCTGCGGACCTGCATTTCTTTTTTGCAGTATATAGAACTGCCTGTGCCCCAAACCATGAAAGGTCCTCTTTAAAGATGACCTTCTATTTCTTCCAAGACAGCACATATTGTACTTCACTATATAGCTTTAGGTGTGCTGAATTCAGTGCACTTTCAATTTTGAAATATCAGTGCCATTAATTTTGGCTACTGATACCTATGCACTGGTGGTCTGGCCTTACAACTCAGCGCTATTGCTGGTTGATAGGGAATGTCCATTGATGGAACACTTGTATAGTCATGTAGCTTGAAGGAGGTGTTCTCCACTCAACTCTGAGTTGTAAGGTTGGCCCCCCAACAGTACAGCGATATAGGTAGCCGAAACTAACGCCACTGATATCTCTGGAACCAGGGACTGAATTTAACACACTTGACAACTTTGTAATGATATATGATATGCCCTGTCTTTGAGGACATGAAGGTCCTCTTTAAGTTTGTGCCATGCTACATATAGGCATTCGTCCTGCTTTAGCTTCATTCCCCAATTATAGCCACAATGACTTCCATAACAGCCATAATTCCGTCATATGAGCCACAATGCCTCATGGCCATGGAAGCCACAGTGCCAACCCCTATGACAAGTACAGTGGCTTCAACAATAGCCACAATGCCCTACTTAGCAGCCCAGCCACTGGGTGACCTGTTTATCTGATGTCTTATATCATATGTGCTGCTCACGTCCACATGTCCAATAAAGTAACATGACATGTCAGCTGTATACCATTGAAAATGGCAATTGCTGACCAAGAACACTGGGCATAATACCTTGGATACCAAGTACCAAGGCCGGGTGATGCCACTTATGTAGATTACGTTGTTCACACATTAGATATCTAGCAGTTTTAAAATGATGAAACTTTATAGTAAAACTACTCTAAAGTGGGCCTTTTTTCATTAAATATAGTCACCTTATATGATCAATGTAGTCAATATAGTGCTTATAATGCTTCAGCAAGATGCCAAGGAGAATGTGCGCTACTTCAGACTGTTCTGTTCTCATTACGGCGGATCTCCAGACTCCTCGTACTGGGGCTCAGTCTCTGTATGGCACTTATCTGATAATCTTCTTTATCTGACTGGTCTGTCAGCTTGTAGCTTATAATCATTCTGGAGATAAGCAATTGAAATACTGACTTATTGGTTATTCACAACAGGTGGTCAGTGACAAGCAGGGCTATAGTGTAAAGCATAGGGGAGAAACAGAGGCACAGCCTGATTTTTGACTTATCAAATATTGGATTAAGATCCCCTGTAGTGCAGCGAAGCTCTTGTCACTGATCATAGCAATGCCCTAACAAAACTAAACATAATCCACTAAGCCGACACTAATGAAAATCGATATCATTGAGTCACCAAGGTGTAAAACCATAAGTGCATGTCCACTATGTCTAGGACTGCATGGCGACATTTGTCATACATCACAAAGTTGCACAAAAGTCACTTGACTAACGCTAGGTTCACATCTGTGTTCAGGTTTCCGTTCTTCAGGTTCGCTTGGGAACCAAAAAATGGAAACCCCATCCGTTTAAATAGTGGAACACTGCAGACCCCATAGACTATAAAAAAGTGCAGAGATAATTGCTGCTTGCAGGACTTTTCTCTCCGCATTTTTCAAGCGGAAAGAGGAACGGAAGACCGGGCGCAGGTGTAAACCTAGAGATACATTGCAATTTTGTCATGCAACATTGTCTGATCACCTAGCCCTAGTTTCAATGACTTACTGCATGTGGAAAAGTTATTGGAAAATAATCCCCGTATTATATTGGGGTATCAGTTGTTATTGTTATTTAATGGGGTTGTCCAGGTAAAAAACGATTTTTCTATGGAGGCCAGGGAAGGTGAAAAATAAAAAACTATGCAGTACTATACAGTAGCATATACACTCACCGGCCACTTTATTAGGTACACCTGTCCAACTGCTCGTTAACACTTAATTTCTAATCAGCCAATCACATGGCGGCAACTCAGTGCATTTAGGCATGTAGACATGGTCAAGACAATCTCCTGCAGTTCAAACCGCGCATCAGTATGGGGAAGAAAGGTGATTTGAGTGCCTTTGAACGTGGCATGGTTGTTGGTGCCAGAAGGGCTGGTCTGAGTATTTCAGAAACTGCTGATCTACTGGGATTTTCACGCACAACCATCTCTAGGATTTACAGAGAATGGTCCGAAAAAGAAAAAACATCCAGTGAGCGGCAGTTCTGTGGGCGGAAATGCGTTGTTGATGCCAGAGGTCAGAGGAGAATGGCCAGACTGGTTCGAGCTGATAGAAAGGCAACAGTGACTCAAATAGCCACCCGTTACAACCAAGGTAGCCAGAAGAGCATCTCTGAACGCACAGTACGTCGAACTTTGAGGCAGATGGGCTACAGCAGCAGAAGACCACACCGGGTGCCACTCCTTTCAGCTAAGAACAGGAAACTGAGGCTACAATTTGCACAAGCTCATCGAAATTGGACAATTGAAGATTGGAAAAACGTTGCCTGGTCTGATGAGTCTCGATTTCTGCTGCGACATTCGGATGGTAGGGTCAGAATTTGGCGTCAACAACATGAAAGCATGGATCCATCCTGCCTTGTATCAACGGTTCAGGCTGGTGGTGGTGGTGTCATGGTGTGGGGAATATTTTCTTGGCACTCTTTGGGCCTCTTGGTACCAATTGAGCATCGTTGCAACGCCAAAGCCTACCTGAGTATTGTTGCTGACCATGTCCATCCCTTTATGACCACAATGTACCCAACATCTGATGGCTACTTTCAGCAGGATAATGCGCCATGTCATAAAGCTGGAATCATCTCAGACTGGTTTCTTGAACATGACAATGAGTTCACTGTACTCCAATGGCCTCCACAGTCACCAGATCTCAATCCAATAGAGCATCTTTGGGATGTGGTGGAACGGGAGATTCGCATCATGGATGTGCAGCCGACAAATCTGCGGCAACTGTGTGATGCCATCATGTCAATATGGACCAAAATCTCTGAGGAATGCTTCCAGCACCTTGTTGAATCTATGCCACGAAGAATTGAGGCAGTTCTGAAGGCAAAAGGGGGTCCAACCCGTTACTAGCATGGTGTACCTAATAAAGTGGCCGGTGAGTGTATGTTATTACTGATTCTGCTTTGTTTTCCACCATGTGCATATTGTCTTTCTTTGTATTTTAGCCTGCAAGCAGTATTTAGAGAAGTATCCTGGAGACCAAGAGCTGCTTTGGGAAGTTGAAGGAGTTGGTCATTGGTTTCAGAGAACGCTGATCACAAGTATTATAAAGAGAGAATCACAGAGATTATTGGGTAAAATACTTATATAATTCAATATAATAGTGATTAGAAATGTATGATTATACTTTCCCATGTATATTATCTGTCACAAGGAAAGACCCATTTAAGCAAGCGTGTGTATGACTAATCCAAGTCAACATGACAATGTCACTAATTCCAGTAGCCGTGTATAATATGTTTAACTGAGGATCCTCTTGGCCTATCACATAGCTACATTCACTGTGACATTACATAACTTATTTAGGCTGACGCCACACATTGCGTAAATGTTGCGTTTATTGTTGCAGATTTTTGCTTTTTTTTTTTTTTTTACCAAAAACCAGGAGTAGAAATGTCGACGCTTCATTTATATTTCCCTTTACTTTTAAAACTACTCTTTGCTTTGTTCTTTTGCCAACAAAAAGGCAAGACTACCCCAATGAATATTAAAAATCTGTCCAAACTTTATTAACAAAAATGTTAAAACACAAATATCCAATAGAAAAAAGACAAGAAGGAAAAAACACATACAAATGGAGCAGCATACAGGTAAGTATGGTATATAATGCCACAATTCACAGCAATAGGGGCAATATAAATGCAATGACTGGTATTTTAAATGTGGAAAGCCACTACCATAATGTTGCCATGAACATGGCTGGACTATAGTCAGTAATGAGTAATTTAGTGTGTTATCAGTAATTTATGAGTTACTCTTTGCTTTGGTTGAATGAAAACTGCAAAATCTGTAACAAAAAATGCAGCTTTTCCACAGAATATGGCCTAAAATTGCTATGGAGCAACATTTATTAAAAAACTTTTTGAGGCTAAAGCCTCACGTAGCGAGCCGGATTGAAAAAGCGCTGTGGAAAAGATCCCAGCATAAATGCATGGAGTTTTTTTTCTGCTGTACTTTTCACAGTAAGGGTCAGTTCACACTAGTTTAAAATCCACTGCCAGAACCGGCTCCCATTGCCTTGACATTGACTAGCTAGTAGCGGGGAAAAAAAAGTGAGATGACCTTTCTTGCTGTGAATTCCGCGGCTGAGTCAGCCGCGGCGTGAGGCTCCCTATTGATTAGGCCCATTCTTTGGGCCTAATTCGGAGCGGAATGCTGCGACTGGATGCCGGTGCACTGTACGGCATCTCATCACGGCTAGCCATGCATAATGTTCCTACGCGGAATGCAAATTCCGTCGTGTGAACATATCCAAAGTCCACAGAGTTTTCCTGCGTTTGCAATACTTGAGGCCTAAAGCTGAGGCCACATGTTGCTGAAATGCAGCTAAAAACTACTGCATAGAATAAACCCCAAAGTTGCACATATATTTTTTCATTGCTTTTTGTAATTTTCTTCACCTTTTAGAAGTCAGAGGGAAAAAAAACCCAGTATTTCTACTGGTAAAATTAACATGCTGCATTTTAAACATAATAGTAACATCTCTTTTCTCTCATGGGGCATGTAACTAGCAGAATTTTGATATAAATGTAATGTATGTGCAGACCGATCAGCCAATCCGAACAGCACGCTTGCATAGAAATGAATGGATGTAGCCGGCACGCGGGGGGTTAAGTGGCCAGCCGATGTCAAAGCGGAAGTACCAGGTGCATCCATTCATTTCTATGGAGCGTGCTGTTCGGATCGGCTGATCCCAACAGTACTCGCTCATCTCTACATTTTATTCATCCTATTTCTCATCCTGTTTATTTCTCTGGATACAGAAGTTGCCAAAGATGATTCAGTTACTAAGTCTACAGAACAGCAGTCAGTGCAGCCACCAGCCGAATCCCAGCTAGAAGCTTCACAGGAGGACATTCAGATACTGGATGACAAGGACACAGACATACAGGTCTGAATATTGGTCTAGATTACTTTTATAGTTTGCTTTTCTCCTCTGTTACATAAACCACGCAGGCATTACTTTACCTCATGGAAAAAGTCTGTGGCTTAATAATTCAGACATGTTGCAGCCAGCGCTCAAAATATTAAGACCAAAATACGATGTGCCGGACTTAGTAAATTCCACCTGAATCTAATAGGAAGTTTAATAATAACATACAAATACATACGCAGATGGAACATAGTTAAGCCAGGTTCACACGGGGGTTTTTTGGACCGGATTTTGACGCGGAGGCCGCCTCAGAATACGGTCTAAAAAACAGCTACTCATGACTGGATACCGGTAGAGTGCATACAGTGCACAGGCATCCAGTCGCGGCATTCCGCTCCGGATTAGGCCCAAATGAATGGGCCTAATCGGGAGGGAGTGTCGCGCTGCGGACGTCCGTGGCTGAATCAGTTGTGGAATCCGCCTGAAGAAAGGGCATGTCGCTTCTTTTCTCCTGCTCATGGGAAAAGGAACCCATTGAATTCAATGGAAGGCGATTTTTTGAGCTGGATACTGACGCGAATTCCGCGTCAAAATCTGGCCCAAGAAACCTTGCGTGAACCTGGTTTTAGAGACCTCGTACACAACCTAGTCCTGTCTAGGTGAATCAGTCTGTATGTGGGCAGTAGGGCATAGATTGAACTCTAAGGGAGGGTTCACACGGTGTAACGTGCCGCGTGATGTGGCACGTGTACGCCGCGGGAGCCTTTGCGGGCCGTACACGCTCCTATTGATTTCAATGAGAGCGGGGATCGTATGCACCGCGCTAGTTTACGGCCGCAAACTAGCGCGGCGCATACGATCCCCGCTCCCATTGAAATTAATAGGAGCGTGTACGGCCCGCAAAGGCTCCCGCGGCGTACACGTGCCACATCACGCGGCACGTTACACCGTGTGAACCCTCCCTTACATGTGTATAAGAGTCAATGCATCATAGTCAGTATAAAACAGATACATTGCGAAGAAGGACTGCAACTGACGGATTAAGATACAAACCATATCAATCCAGCAGAATTGATCTTGAGTATACTGAGTTATGTGAAAATATTGCATATTATATTACATTTATTTCAGTGTAACAAAATATAACTTTGAAAACAAACTTAAATAAATTGTATACAGCTCCTATGAAGAAGTATGAGTTGCTATAGTCAGACTACAAGCACAATCTGTGTGTAGTCCTGTCATTAGGCTGCTCAGCGTCAAAAAAAGGACCGTGGAAAAGACCCCGGCATAAATGGATGGTGTTTTTTTTCTGCTGCGCTTTTCAGCAGCCTAATGACAGGAAAGGGACAAGGTTTTGATAAATCTATCTAAGTTACAGTACTGTACAGAATTTCAACATGCATATAGGATTTTACTCGTGAATTTTGTTGTGGCTATGCTGCAGATTTCACTCTATATATTGCAAAGTCTGCAACCAGTGTTGAAAATCTACAACATAAATTTTCATGTTTTGGATTTAAAATCTGTCCACAAGTCAGTTTAGTCTGCAGTTTATCTGCCATGTGTGAACATACCTTTAGGCTAAGGATCCACGGGTCGGAACCACCGCTGCAGGAACGATCGCGGCATGAACGCATCACGGTTCTTCCCGCAGCACTTTGAACAGAAAGTTTACGGAGTTTTCCTCCGCGGACTTTCTGTTACAGTTATATCTACGGGAATGGCATCGGCGTTTCCGTAGATATAATTGACATGCTGCAATTTTAAAACCGCAATGGTTTTGGAAATCGCAGTGGGTCCGCGCTGCGATTTTTTCGTAAAGTGAGCATGGGATTCACATGAATCCCATCCACTTTGCAAGTACTGTATAACGCCGCAATCTTTCCTGCGGCGTTTCCGCTGCAGGCTAATCGCGGCTTTTCCGGGCCGTGGGGCCCCGACCTTATAGTGCTCAAACACCTAATAGCAGTTTCTCCCTCCAAGGAATCCACTTCAGTTGTGGCCCCGCACTGGGACTTTATTTCTACTGCTGACAGTTTAACTTGTTCTGTTTCTGTCTTTAATACACGTAAAATGTCTTCCTAATCCTATTCTTTTTTTTAGATAGAAGATGAGGAGAAAGCTGTTATAAATGCTGATGCCGAGAAAACTGACGGTAAAGAACTTCTCCATCTATTGTAACTGGCTAAAATATTAAGTCTCTGTAAAAAAAGAGAAAATGAATAATTCATCAAGCAAAAATAAGAGAACTGAAATGATGTAAATTTTCCAGCTCTATGAATATCTTATCGCAGAATCAGGTTTCTCATTAGAGAAAATGGGAGAGAAAGTATCTGTATTACAGATTCCATTACCTTACATGCTGGAAATATGGTTTCATAGTTCATGATACAGCAGGTATATGGTGCAAGAAATTAACAAGATTTCTTAATTCCATGTCTATTGCAGAATCTGATGTAACACCAGTCTGTACTCGCACAAGAAGCAGTCAGCTGAAGCGGCCAAAGATTGGAAAGAAAGTTGTTGAAGCAATGGAGGAAGAGACTACCAGCAGTGATATCGCAATAAAGAAGTAATGGCGGTTTTATGTGTAAAGGTTTTCAATAGTGTCCAGCTATAGATTGTTACTTAAAGGGGTTGTGCCATTATGGACACGTATCCTCTATCTAGAAGACACAGAGATCAGGAGGCCGGGGGAACAAAAGTCCCCCTAAAACCTCCTTGTGAGCAAAGTACAAGTGTGTTTGTGTCAGTGGCACTCCATTCTGTGCTATGGACTGCTGAGACTGTACCCAGAACCCCATAGAAGTGAATGCAGGCACAATGGCTCTCTGTTCACCTTTCGGTTCACTGTCCTCTGGAATGCAGGGGGAACCCTGCAGTTGGCCCCCCACTAATCCTAAGAATATGGTTCCGTTTTCTTAAGAATGGTGCAGTAGATTGCGCAGATGTGTTGCTACTCATTTGGGTGCATTATAGTCTGATATGTCTGCCAGTCGCAGACAAAGACATGGAGTGACAATGCAATGATTGTACCTTTAAGAAATGAATCATAAACTTGCCTGTGTTATATTGGAAGAGATAAGTCATAGTGAGATCCCAAGGTACTTGTACACTTTGGTATGACCTTTATCTTCTTTATTGTGCTGGTTATAGACTGGACTCTAAAGAACAGATTGTGGAGAACTTCAAAGAACTCATTCAGCAGCTTGCAGAGGAGAAGGATGAGAATGACATGAGCAAGCTACAGGAGGAGATCTCCGCAAAGCCTGTGGAACACATGTTATCTGAGAGCCAGGATTCTCAGACAGATGAAAAGAGTGACAACACACAGGTACAGAAAACATATACCGTATTTTTCGGACTATAAGACGCACCCAGGTTTTAGAGGAGGAAAATAGGGAAAAAAAATTTTGAAGCAAAAACTGGTAAAATATTTAATATATGGGAGTTGTAGTTTTGCAACAGCTGCAAGGCCACAGGTGACCCTGCAGCTGTACGGGGATGCATAGAGTGTTTTTTTTTTGCGGGTCCAGAAGTACTTTTTAGTTATACCATTTTGGGGAATATCTATTGCTTAGATCACCTTTTATTGAAAAAAAACCCCGGCGGTTTATTATATATGATTTTCTACTTTATAACTAAGTTATACCCTGTCCACTGGGTGGGAGGTAAGTGATAGATCGGTGTAGGTCTGACTGCTAAGACTGCCACCATTCATGAGAATGAGGGTTCCTCATGTTATTGGAATTATAGTCACACGTGTGCAGTATAGTTGGTCCTTGCAGTTGGACCCCTATCAGTGTAGCAGCTCTAGTGGTAGCTCTAGTGGATAAAGGACAAAAAGACAAGATCTGCAAGAAAGTAAAATTGTGATTTTTTCCAAGTTTCTAGGAATAATAAAGTCTCATATGTCGGGATACAGGCAGCTTATGTTACTGTAATATGGAACTGCAGGGACTGTGCGCAACCATACAGGCTTGGTTTACTCAGCTTTGCTGTGATGCCTAAGGGTATATAGACATGTGGCAGATTTATTACAGAAATTTTTCCAACTGTCTTGAATGGGGCTTTGAGAACTTCAGACACCCCCTTGTGTATTCGATGGATATTGAGTCTTCGTTTCAGCAACAAATATGTCAAATATAAATTTACTTTTGACAGTCTAGGGCCTAACAAAACCCTCAAGTGTTGCCCAGTTATAGTGTCTGTCAGGGCATCATCGTATACTCATAAAGATGTCTTCACATTTAGTATACACAGATAGTATTGTACTGTTATATAGAAATTCAGAAAGAAATGTTTAAAAATAGAGATGAGCGAACACTAAAATGTTCGAGGTTCGAAATTCGATTCGAACAGCCGCTCACTGTTCGTGTGTTCGAATGGGTTTCGAACCCCATTATAGTCTATGGGGAACATAAACTCGTTAAGGGGGAAACCCAAATTCGTGTCTGGAGGGTCACCAAGTCCACTATGACACCCCAGGAAATGATACCAACACCCTGGAATGACACTGGGACAGCAGGGGAAGCATGTCTGGGGGCATAAAAGTCACTTTATTTAATGGAAATCCCTGTCAGTTTGCGATTTTCGCAAGCTAACTTTTCCCCATAGAAATGCATTGGCCAGTGCTGATTGGCCAGAGTACGGAACTCGACCAATCAGCGCTGGCTCTGCTGGAGGAGGCGGAGTCTAAGATCGCTCCACACCAGTCTCCATTCAGGTCCGACCTTAGACTCCGCCTCCTCCGGCAGAGCCAGCGCTGATTGGCCGAAGGCTGGCCAATGCATTCCTATGCGAATGCAGAGACTTAGCAGTGCTGAGTCAGTTTTGCTCAACTACACATCTGATGCACACTCGGCACTGCTACATCAGATGTAGCAATCTGATGTAGCAGAGCCGAGGGTGCACTAGAACCCCTGTGCAAACTCAGTTCACGCTAATAGAATGCATTGGCCAGCGCTGATTGGCCAATGCATTCTATTAGCCCGATGAAGTAGAGCTGAATGTGTGTGCTAAGCACACACATTCAGCACTGCTTCATCACGCCAATACAATGCATTAGCCAGTGCTGATTGGCCAGAGTACGGAATTCGGCCAATCAGCGCTGGCCAATGCATTCTATTAGCCCGATGAAGTAGAGCTGAATGTGTGTGCTAAGCACACACATTCAGCACTGCTTCATCACGCCAATACAATGCATTAGCCAGTGCTGATTGGCCAGAGTACGGAATTCGGCCAATCAGCGCTGGCCAATGCATTCTATTAGCCCGATGAAGTAGAGCTGAATGTGTGTGCTAAGCACACACATTCAGCACTGCTTCATCACGCCAATACAATGCATTAGCCAGTGCTGATTGGCCAGAGTACGGAATTCGGCCAATCAGCGCTGGCTCTGCTGGAGGAGGCGGAGTCTAAGGTCGGACCTGAATGGAGACTGGTGTGGAGCGATCTTAGACTCCACCTCCTCCAGCAGAGCCAGCGCTGATTGGCCGAATTCCGTACTCTGGCCAATCAGCACTGGCTAATGCATTGTATTGGCGTGATGAAGCAGTGCTGAATGTGTGTGCTTAGCACACACATTCAGCTCTACTTCATCGGGCTAATAGAATGCATTGGGCAATCAGCGCTGGCCAATGCATTCTATTAGCTTGATGAAGCAGAGTGTGCACAAGGGTTCAAGCGCACCCTCGGCTCTGATGTAGCAGAGCCGAGGGTGCGCTTGAACCCTTGTGCAGCCTCGGCTCTGCTACATCAGAGCCGAGGGTGCGCTTGAACCCTTGTGCACACTCTGCTTCATCAAGCTAATAGAATGCATTGGCCAGCACTGATTGGCCAGAGTACGGAATTCGGCCAATCAGCGCTGGCCAATGCATCCCTATGGGAAAAAGTTTATCTCACAAAAATCACAATTACACACCCGATAGAGCCCCAAAAAGTTATTTTTAATAACATTCCCCCCTAAATAAAGGTTATCCCTAGCTATCCCTGCCTGTACAGCTATCCCTGTCTCATAGTCACAAAGTTCACATTCTCATATGACCCGGATTTGAAATCCACTATTCGTCTAAAATGGAGGTCACCTGATTTCGGCAGCCAATGACTTTTTCCAATTTTTTTCAATGCCCCCGGTGTCGTAGTTCCTGTCCCACCTCCCCTGCGCTGTTATTGGTGCAAAAAAGGCGCCAGGGAAGGTGGGAGGGGAATCGAATTTTGGCGCACTTTACCACGCGGTGTTCGATTCGATTCGAACATGGCGAACACCCTGATATCCGATCGAACATGTGTTCGATAGAACACTGTTCGCTCATCTCTATTTAAAAATAAAATTCGCTTAATACGACTTAAATAACATGTCACAAATAATTAAATATAACGTTAAAGGGGTTATGCCCTGAAAAGTATTATGGATGGATACCTGATTGGTGGGGATCTGACTGCCGAAAACCCCACCGAACCCGAGAATAGGGGGTGCTATCCCTCCATTACACATTCATTTTAAAATTAGGCATGACTGATGGTGGACGGCACTCCCATTCACTTCAACGGCAGCACCAAATATAGCTGAGTGGTGTACTGTGGTTATTGTCAGCTCTCCCACTGACGTGAGTGGCAGTGCCGTCCACCACCAATCACACCTCATTTATTCTAACTGCATTCAGGCTGAATGTGCAGCAGAAATGGCGCTCCGTTCTCGAGATCGAGCCGGTCAGACCCTCAACAATAAGATATTTATAAGTACATTTCATGACATAAACCTTTTAATAAAAATGCAAAAGCAAATTCATGAAAACACCAGCTTAACATAATACATATATAACAAAACATATAGGATAACCCCAAATGCCTCCTTAGACATTAAAGATAATTAGCTCTAACCATGAGGAGGTAAAAAATAAAAGGGCCTTTGCCATCCATTCATTACTCAGGACAGACCAGCGCTCAGGAGAGTTAAGATGATGTTGGTTCTGGTATGGTGGCATTGGTTGGCACTTATGGGGGCACCGGGGTGAACTGCTCTGGCTGTAACAATTATAAAGTAAGACATTTGGAGTAAGAATGCTTGTAATAGTGTTCCTTAATATTTCCATCCTAGGAGGTTGAACTGGAGCCAGTGAATGGTGATATCACAAAAGAAGCCTTTGAGCCTCAGTTGGTAGATGCGCATGAAATCGCTTCAGACACAGAATCCAATTTAGAACCAGGAGACAATGACGGGAAATCTCTCACCACTCTGGTTTCGGTTAACATGGACTTAGAGAAATCCTTTGAAGACTCCTTTCCTGACCAGGTTTGTAACAATCCTTGTCCTTGAGGATTTATTTGCTGATGCTGGATGATGTGATAATGCGCTGTCCATGGTGCTGGTGTGATGGGAAATATTGTGGAAAAGTCCATATGGGATCATATTCTATGAGTACGCATTGGTTCACACTACAGCATTATAGCATAGATGTGTCTGCTTTATGTGTTTTGCTTGGTTGTTTTTCATGCTATAATATATATTTAAAAAGGTAGAAAGGAAAAAGATTGAATACTTGTATACTGGAGCAAAAGTACCCAGAATACAACGTGTCACATCAATAGTCTATAGATTAAATTAAAGGAGCTCTATCACTGGGAAAAGTCATTTTTAACTAATCACATCCTTGCATAGCCTTTAGAAAGGCTATTTCACAACTACCTTTAGTATGTAAATCCCCTCAGTAGTTTTAGAATGAGCCCGTTTTTATTCATATGCTAATGAGCTTCCAGCCAGCACAGGAAGTTCCCAGCAGCACTCGTCTCTGCTATTCTCTCCTATCTGTGTGTGCAAACAGGAAGCAGGAAGTCAATAGCAGCACCAGACTGTGCTGTATACATACATAGGAAAGAATAGGCAGAGGGTGCACGATGAGACTTTCGGGGTGCACCAAGAGGCTAATTAGCATATGAATAAAAATTCAAAAACCAGTGAGGCAATTTACCCACAAAAGGTAGGTGTGGAATAGCCTTTCTAAAGGCTATGCAAGGATGTGCTTAGTTAAAAATTACTTTTCCCAATTATAGAGCCCCTTTAAAGGGGTTCTCTGGAGGGGAAAGTTTTAACTGTCCATTTACTGCACTGGATAAATACCCTTATTGTATAGAAATGGGTCCCTGGTCACCCCAATTATTAGCTTTGCAGAGTGCAGCAAGGGCCGGAAGTCTCTGCACTCAACCTCTCCTGCTGCTTTTTGTGACGTCACTGACTCTGCTCTACTACGGTTACTTTTATAGAGAGTAGATTGAGAAAGTTCATGTGACCAAAAGTCAGAGCACCGGCAGGGAAGGCAGAAGAACAAATTTTTTATCCATCCCTGCGGCTCTCTTCAAATCTAAAAATTAGGGCGCTGGCGGACCGTCTTCTTCATAGAAAGGCTTTTTATCCAGTGCAGTGAATAGACTGTTAAAATTTGTCTCTCCCCCCACATTAAAGTGAACACCACTGATACACTGACCCATATGTCTAATAGACATACATTCCCAGGACCAGCTACAGATTACAGTCCTATGAAAAAGTTTGGGCACCCTATTAATCTTAATCATTTTTAGTTCTAAATATTTTGGTGTTTGCAACAGCCATTTCAGTTTGATATATCTAATAACTGATGGACACAGTAATATTTCAGGATTGAAATGAGGTTTATTGTACTAACAGAAAATGTGCAATATGCATTAAACCAAAATTTGACCGGTGCAAAAATATGGGCACCTCAACAGAAAAGTGGCATTAATATTTAGTACATCCTCCTTTTGCAAAGATAACAGCCTCTAGTCGCTTCCTGTAGCTTTTAATCAGTTCCTGGATCCTGGATGAAGGTATTTTGGACCATTTCTTTCTACAAAACAATTCAAGTTCAGTTAAGTTTGATGGTCGCCGAACATGGACAGCCCGCTCTCAAATGATCTGAAAACAAAGATTGTTCAACATAGTTGTTCAGGGGAAGGATACAAAACGTTGTCTCAGAGATTTAACCTGTCAGTTTCCACTGTGAGGAACATAGTAAGGAAATGGAAGACCACAGGGACAGTTCTTGTTAAGCTCAGAAGTGGCAGGCCAAGAAAAATATCAGAAAGGCAGAGAAGAAGAATGGTGAGAACAGTCAAGGACAATCCACAGACCACCTCCAAAGAGCTGTAGCATCATCTTGCTGCAGATGGTGTCACTGTGCATCAGTCAGCAATACAGCGCACTTTGCACAAGTAGAAGCTGTATGGCAGAGTGATGAGAAAGAAGCCGTTTCTGCATGTACGCCACAAATAGAGTTATGCAAAAGCACATTTGGAGAAGCCAACTTCATTTTGGAAACAAAGATTGAGTTGTTTGGTTATAAAAAAAAGGCGTTATGCATGGCGTCCAAAAAGAAACAGCATTCCAAGAAAAACACTTGCTACCCACTGTAAAATTTGGTGGAGGTTCCATCATGCTTTGGGGCTGTGTGGTCAATGCCGGCACCGGGAATCTTGTTAAAGTTGAGGGTCGCATGGATTCCACTCAGTATCAGCAGATTCTTGAGAATAATGTTCAAGAATCAGTGACGAAGTTGAAGTTACGCCGGGGATGGATATATCAGTAAGACAATGATCCAAAACACCGCTCCAAATCGACTCAGGCATTCATGCAGAGGAACAATTACAATGTTCTGGAATGGCCATCCAGTCCCCAGACCTGAATATCATTGAACATCTGTGGGATGATTTGAAGCGGGCTGTCCATGCTCGGTCACCATCAAACTTACCGTATTTTTCGGACTATAAGACGCACTTTTTTTCCTCCCAATATGGGAGGAAAATGTGTGTGCGTCTTATAGTCCGAATGCAGCGTGTGCAGCGTCTGTGTCCTGTCTATGAGAATCAAAAGGAGAGCAGCACGGTGCCTGCCTGCTCTGCCCCTCCTTCCCTGTCTGTGTCGCGTCTTTGCAGGAGCGAGATATGAGAGGCAGGGAAGTAGGGGCGGGCCAGACAGGTGAAGGAAGCATGGTTTCAAGCTTGCCGAGAAAACCACGCCTCCTTCTCCCGTCTGGCCCGCCCCTCCTTCACTGCCTCTCAGATCTGGCTCGTGCAATGAAGCCACACAGACAGGGAAGGAGGGGCGGGCCAAACGGGAGGAGGAGGCGTGGTTTTCTCGGCAAGCTTGAAACCACGCCTCCTTCACCCGTCTGGCCCGCCCCTACTTCCCTGCTTGTGTGGCATCATTGCAGGAGCAAGATCTGAGAGGCAGTGAAGGAGGGATGAGCCAGATGGGTGAAAGAGGCGTGTTTTCAAGTTTGCTTAGAAAACCACACCTCCTTCACCCGTCTGGCCCGCCCCTTTTTCTCTTCTTGCATAGCTTCACTGCAGGGTGTCTCTTTCCATCCATGGATGAGATAGATATATATATATATATATATATATATATATATGTTCAAATCACCCCCATATCCCTAGAATACATATGAAACAAAAACATTACTGTGAAACACATACACATTTGGTATCCCTGTGTCCGAAAGCCCCCGGTTCTATTTACATTGGTGAAATATTATATTATTAGGTTATTAAATATTTCAACAATTTTTTTTCTTTAAAAAAATTTTTTTCCCTATTTTCCTCCTCTAAAACCTTAGTGCGTCTTATGGTCCGGTGCGTCTTATAGTCCGAAAAATACGGTAACTGAACTTGAATTGTTTGTCCAAAATACTTTTATCCAGGATCCAGGAACTGATTAAAAGCTACAGGAAGCGACTAGAGGCTGTTATCTTTGCAAAAGGAGGATCTACTAAATATTAATGTCACTTTTCTGTTGAGGTGCCCATACTTTTGCACCGGTCAAATTTTGGTTTAATGCATATTGCTCATTTTCTGTTAGTACAATAAACCTCATTTCAATCCTGAAATATTACTGTGTCCATCAGTTATTAGATATATCAAACTGAAATGGCTGTTGCAAATACCAAAATATTTAGAACTAAAAATGATTAAGATTAATAGGGGTGCCCAAACTTTTTCATAGGACTGTATATAGTTATAAAGAATACCCAAAAGGCAGGCCATCATAATTGGAAATATATATAGGGTATGTATGTGATCAAAAACAACAATATTTCAGGAAGGCCAGGAGTGTCCAGCTGTGCACACTTATACCTTCTTATAGTTGTGAGGAGCCTCTCTTTAAATTATCAGGTATATAATAATATTTAGGGGGCTTTCACACTTGCGCCCAGTGTCCAGTTTGTGCATTCCGCTGGGTTTCCGTCTTCTGCCCTGGCGAAACTGGACAGGGGACGGAAAGCCGGTGGTCAGTTTTAAAACCCAAACAGTACATGGACCTCACACATCTACAGATTGGGGACATGTGAACGAGGTCTTATTCAGATTACCTCTGGGGAGGTACAATGGACTTTTGTTCATGAGATCACCCTCCCCTCCATTGTTAATAAGAGAGCATACTTTCTATTTAGAGGGGTTGTCCAATGAAAAGCATCCTTTCTATACTGCTAGTTTATGTGGATTTAAGACTTTTCCTAAATACATTGCTGTATCAAAAGTGCTTTGTTTGGCCGCTATCTTAATGTATTCACTTCATTGTTGACACTGCGTTTCTATGGCCACTGGGCTTATCTGTTCATTTCCCAAGTGACCTAGCTGCCTGCTCTCAGGGGGGGGGGGGGGGGGGGCAAGCTCCTCAGATAGGGGAGGGGGAAGGTGAGAGCTCCAGGATTACTGTGCTGTCTATCTTCAGCTTTTCCACTTATCAGCCGGTTTAATTGAATTTGGCTGATAAGGGCTGAGATAAGGGCTGAGATAAGGAGTCCATTACCTCTGTATGTAATGCAAGCTGACTCAAATCCAGCTCTACTACATCAGTTTCCACATCAGCTTCATACTGTGGTAATGCATTTACAACCAAATCCCTCATTACTGACTGGAAATATAGCAGATAGCAGAGCAAGTGAAACCCCGCCCACCAATGTGCTGAGAAATCCAGGAAGTGAAGAGAGCACAGAGCCTGCAGGCTGCAGAACAAGAGTTATGGGAATACCCTTTAACTCCTTAGATTAGTTTACAGAAAAAAGTAAAAAAACAATTTTTACCCTAGTTATTGAAACAAATTAAACACATAATTGGTATCGCCACATCCATAAAATAAAATGAATCCATTATTTATTCTACATGATAAACACCATAAGCTTTAGAATACAGATACCAAAATGAATGTTATCTGATCATCTCACCTCGCAAAAACAAAATGGACAGGAGTCCTGGCCCCATACACTGGACCATGACAATTCACAGCCATGTGTATGGGGCCATAGAGAGAAATGGGTCAGTGTGCAAATGGTGAAACCATGACCGGCACACTGACTGTTATGTTAATGTTCTGCTCTGATCTCTGCCTCTTATTGAGTAAAATATGAGGCGGATTCAGGGCGGAATATGGAGATGATGTTGAAAGGCAATCCTCCCCCAAATCAGGGAAAGATTATGCTGTGTGAATATACCCTAAGCCCACAAGCAGGGACTATTTCATAGGAAGCGATTTCGTCTTCCATTGACTTCAGTGGGGGGTTCCATTCCGTCACACTACATGTTTTTGCATAGGATGCAGTGCCGCTGTGGGCCAGGCGGTGGCGCTAAAGTGACTGCAGAGGACTCACACCTGTCCTGGCGTACGTAACGTCACCGCGTTGCTTGGAAGCGGTTACCAGGTAACGGAGGACGCTGAATTGAAACAGAAACAGAGTCTCCGCCGGTGTCCGGCTGTGCGGCGATTCCGTGCGCCTTGTGTTCCGGTGGCCCGGCTGTTGTCCAGTGTGCCGCCATGCCGCTTCCAGAGGCCATGTTCTGCGCTCAGCAGATTACTATCCCTCCCGAACTCCCCGACCTGTTGAAGGAGTTCACCAAGGCGGCGATCCGCACCCAGCCTGCCGATGTGCTGCAGTGGTCAGCCGCCTACTTCAGCAGCTTGTCCAGAGGAGAGGCCCTGCCAGTGAAGGAGCGGGTGGAGATGCCAGTTGCCACCCAGAAGACAGACAGCGGCCTGACCCCCGGCCTGCTGAGGGCGCTGCACAGACAGCTGGCCGCCAGGCTCCTGGTCCCTGTGGAGGAGCTGGAGCAGAAGTGGAAGGCTCTGTGCTTACCACTAGGCCAGCTGCACAGCATCCTGGAGCTGGAGCACCAGGGCACAGAAGTGGAGTGGATGAAGTTCCTGGCCCTGGCCTGCAGTGCCCTGGGGGGCAGTATTACTACAGCACTCAAGTATGCATGTGAGATCCTCACCCAGGACCCAGAGGGGGGCGCCGCTCGCATCCCACTACAGACATTTATAGTCCTGTACAAATATCTGGCCCAGATTGATGGGGACATCTCGGACAGTACCATAGAAGGAGTGCTTAGTGCCCTGCAGGAGGAGGCGGGCAAGCAAGAGGGCATGATCCAACCTAGGAACTTCCTCAGTCCTCAGTGCCCTCCGCTGTCATAGAAAATCTACATGCTAGGGTCATCATGACATACAATTGTATCCAGTTATTTATCAATAAACCTGTGTAATATGTCATGTTATTACATGTGTTATGTCCAGTATCGTGTTATGTCTGTAAAAACCTTACCACATATGTTATATTACATTATACATATTATATTAGTTTATATTATATTATGTTTATCACAGGCTAAGGTGTAACACTGTATAGTATGTTTAGTATATAAATGAAAGGGGCCACCTGGTGTCTATACCTTCATGATAGATGCCTTGTTAGGGAGCCTACACACGGAGTAAACGCGCATGTATTTTTGCAAAATGCACGTGCAAAAATACACATTGACTTCAATGACATTTTACAGGCATATTTTTACACGTGTAAAAAATATCATTGAAGTCAATGGGAGTCTTATTTTTACACGTGTATTTTGCAAAAATACACACACGTTTACTCCGTGTGAAGGCTCTCTTAGAGTTATCCATTGTGTAATGTGTGGGCAGGAGGGGGGGGGGGGTGCGCTGAAAGAAAGAGTCGCTGTTCCTTCCATGACATCAGCTTATTACCACTAGATAAGTATCTGGTCAACCCATTTCAGGCTGTGTTTACATCTGCCCTGTTATTTCTGATTTTCTGTTCTGTTAAAGCAGTGCTGGGTTCCTCATATGATGGATACAGGCAACAGCCTACCTATAATTAGATACCTACATAGAATCTATACAATCTGTTGAAAGTATACACTATGACAACAATTACCAAAAATCTAAGACATATAAAACACATAAAAACATGTACAAGAGAACGGCAGAAGTTGTGGTATCATCACACGAATATTAATCCAAAAATGCAGACGGCAGGAGTCTCCACCTGCAAATGTGAGTGGCTGAATAGTGATAAATTATTTAATGAGCATATAATGCGGTCATCTTATAAATATCTTATGGGCCACAGATAATATAAAGGTGACAGTATAAAGTTACTAAACAAGGTATGCAGATAAACCCGCCATGGTGAAATATAATGCCGTATACAATATCTTATGCCATACCATATCCACAAAGATATAATCACACAATATTGATTCAAAATTCAGGCAGCAGGTATATAGAGGTGGCAGAATATTCAATAAACATGTAATGCTACTGTTAAACCTGCATGTTAGGCTTAATCCATACTATATCTGTGATGCACATTCAGGGTTTATGCCAACATGCTCTAAGGCTAGAATAGTCAAAAATAAACCTTTTACATATGCTAGTATACACTGAGATTCTATCTATAGATCCCTCTATCTGGGCCAAATATAACCAGACGCCTATGTATGAGACTCTTAGCCATTTGAAGGAACACACATTAGCCATTTTGGTGGTTTTGAATGTCCAAGAGAGACAGTTACCTGGTATAGATTGACCTTCATAAAACAGCTAAAAGTTGTCCTGAAATTGTAATGTAATGTACGTAATGATGCTAGGATCACACCTATATCTGACTTTCTGTCCCTCTGATCAGTCGGAGAACCAGAAGAACAGAAAAATTGAAACCATTGGATCCATCCTATGAAGGACGCTCATGGAGCCCAACTATAGTGGAGTCTGTTGGGTGTCTGTTTTACTGGCAGATAAAAAAGCCGGGCTTGCAGGACTTTTTTGTTCAGTGATTCCTGACAGGCGTTGAAATGGAGTCTCCGAACTCCAAAACAGATGTGAACCCAACCTGATAGAACCTTTAAGTCCAGTGCTCCAGATAGTTGTGTGAGAGGTGCTCAAAATAAAGACAAATTTTTCTGAAGATAAGGTCCTTGTAACTATCAGATTTTTACAACAACAAAAAAGGCGCAATTGCTCAGAAGAAACATTTGAAACACCTCTTCATCGTGTGATTTGGTGTAGGGACAGCGCATTGTCTTCCATGCTCAGAATACTGCACTACTGCTCATTGGAAGCCACAAAGGTTTAGCCTCCTACACATGAGCAGAATACAGACTAAGAGCCTTTTTATAAATTAGTCTGTGACTGCGAGGACCCTTTTTAGTAATGGTGTACAAAACTGTCCCAATGTGTTCTGTCTGTATGTCATTATAATAATAATATAATAATAAATTTTATTTATATAGCGCCAACATATTCCGCAGCGCTGTACAATTTGTAGGGTTCAAATACAGACAGAAAGATATATTACAAAGAAAGTCATTTCACACAATGGGACTGAGGGCCCTGCTCGCAAGAGCTTACAATCTATGAGGTAGAGGGGGTGACTATACAGCCTGTTGATCGGCTGCAGCAGTGGTGGTGGCCATCACAGTCTCTTGTCCCCCTCCAGTTGCCCCCACAGTTTCTTGTCCCCATCAGTATATGTGGTCCCCACAGTACATATTGCCCCCCCACCCCACCCCCCCCCGAGTCTTCAGGGAGCAACAGACTCGATGTAAGTTATGTCACTACATCACACCTATTGCACATGGAGGACACAGACCCACTGTCCAGGGTAGCTTTCTAAATGCAGGGCTTTCTCGCTGTCCAAAGGGGGTCTGCCCGCTACCATAGGGCCCAGTGCTCCAGTTACAGAGATATTCAGACTTCTGATATACATTGTAGACTTAACCTGGCTCAGAAAAGACTCTGTAGCTCAGTAAGCAGCTTCACTTCCTCCTAAACTGTCTATACATGGCTTCCATTGAGCGCTGTCAGAAATCAGGCAGATTGAGACAGTAATAGACCATTTCTGCTCTCTATATGGGCAAATATCTGCAGAGTTGTTTGTGGACGTTGGTCGACCTACAGTTGAGGTGTTGCTGCCATTTTATAAAACTGTTATAGTATCAGAGGTTTTGCTCATGGGGGTCTGGGTGCAGAGTTCCCCACGGATTCCTGGAATGAAGGGGCAGGAACATCCGGTTTAACCATGTGCTCCATTGTTACTGATCATCTCTCAGAGAGTGGAACGACAGGTGTATAAACCTACAGACTCAGAGTCCATCAGAATCGGAGGGGCACATTATTCATCTGACCGCTTCTGCCTCTTCAGTTTCGTCATCAGTTTACAGCCAATACCTAGTGGCTGTACTTGCTACTGCAGCTTATTCCCATTCATGTAAACGTGATTTGTACTACTATAAAGAAAAGATGTGTCTGTTAATAAAGAAGCTGCAGCACTTGCTAAGCACTGGAGGTGCTAATAAGGATCTAATATTGATGGCCATAAATTGCAAAGTCCTGGGAAACCTGTTTCACATGTCTACATGTATAAATTGTAGGACACCCTTGAGAGGTATAGCATAGACCATTAATATTAGACTGGTCAAGTTCAACAGCCAGGACCTCCACCGATGAGCTGTTTGAGGAACTTAGGGGAATGCTATTTCCTTTTCTCATTCCAGTGACGTGACGTCCATTGGTCACATGACCATGCAGTAGTTCAGTACCATTCAAATAAATAGGGTAGAGTGCAATACCAAGCGCTGCCATTATACAATGTACGGTGCTGTGCTTGGTAAGCAAGGAAGAGAGCACAACACTTGTCCAAACACTGCACTAATCTGAACTAAGGGGGTTCTGATACTGTTGATCAATATCACAGCCCAGAAAACTCCTATAATCCATTTAACATAATTCTGTAAATAGATGTCAATTTCAGATACAGGGTGGTCTCTAACTTTACTCTTTAATTCTTCACAGGTTCTTAATCCAGAGGATCTAGAGACGGCCTCACATGAAAACATGGCAACCGAAGTAGCAGAAACAGAAATACAAGATGAAGAATTCAAGGAGAGAATGGCAGCAAAATCCACTGAGGAAGACCTAACAGATAATGGCTACACAGAGGGCAACACTGCAGAAGAGTGTCCAACATCTGATGAAACCTCCACCCTGGACACCGGTTCTCTAGAAGAAACAACAGTCCACGTCTCAGCAGAAACATTGCCTCTTCTCCGGCAAGGTCCTCTTCTCGTGGTCGAACTTCAGGATGTAGCTTTCCAGCAACAATCTGATGGACAAAGGAGCATTTCTGGAGAACAGTCTGAAGGATCTGTGGAGACCGATCAGTCAGCCCAGAAATCCATAGAGAGAGGTGGCGAGAGCAGTTCAGAAGAAGTGGAAACAGAGATCCCCGTAGCAGAAAGAAGAGGCGGTCTGCGCAGGAAGGCTCGAGGCTACAAAGGACCACCCAAGAGAAGGGCCAAGTTATCAGCTTAGCTGATGGTAGTATGTAACTTACATGTTCTTCACACAATATTTGTAAAACAAGATAATCTAGAATTTTTCTAAAAGTTCTATAAAGTTGTGCAACCTAGGTCACAGACATTTGTATCTGTTCAATTTTAAAGTTTTCTGGTTCATGTTATTTTTTTCTATTTGTGTTTTTTGTGCATTTTACCCAACTCTTATGTTTCTTTCTACTTTACACACATTGGCACGAAGTTGTCAGATCCAAACAAATGAGCACAAGTGTTTTATGATGGACGCCTGGTAAGGCTTCATGTTATTGAGAACATTCTCCAGTTTATTGACCAAGTAAAGCCACTTTTGAATATTAATATTTCCCAGAAATTGTGTATTACTGACTTTAATACCACACCACTGCAAAATGGTTCCAATATATTCATTCAGTATGGCATTTCCAAACTTACTAGGGCATACAGACATCATAGGAAAGCTAGCGTGGGGGTGCCTACTGCAACAGCAGCTCTGCCTCTGGTGGACTGGGCTGCAAGAAACATTTGTGACCTTCCTAATTATTACCATCGGATGTACCCACATTGTCCAGTATCACTTTACATCAGTTTACATGTATGTTCACACATGGCAGATACCCAGCAGGTTTCCTAAATCATATCTAGCTCTCCTAAAAGGTCACACTTTTTCTTAAAGGGGTTGGCCAGTTTCAGACCAATATTGACAAACAAACATACAATAAAAAGATATACAATTTTCCAATATACTTTCTGTATCAATTCCTCACGGTTTTCTAGATTTCGGCTTGCTGTCATTCATTCTGTTACTTCTAGAGGATAAAAGTCTGACCATGGTCATGTGATTTACAGTCCATGGTCATGTGATTTACGGTCCGTGGTCATGTGATGAGGACACAGGTGCACAGCTGATTACCAGGCTGATGTCTGATTACTGTGCTGTGACTATAACGAGCGGCACCTGTGTGCTCATCACATGACCATGGACTGTACATCACATGACCATGGTCAGAGTTTTATCCACTAGAAGTAACAGAATGAATGACAACAAGCCGAAATCTAGAAAACCGTGAGGAATTGATACAGAAAGTATATTGGAAAATTGTATATCTTTTTATTGTACGTTTGTTTGTCAATATTGGTCTGAAAGTGTCCAACCCCTTTAAAGACAGTGCCTGGCCTTTCAGTTCATCCACATTTGTATGTTGCTGAGCTGTAATGCTAGGCAGAGTCCATGGACAATGACTATTTCCTTGTTGCAGAGATCCGTATTTTCTAAATTTAGGGAATCCATTGGGAAGGTAAAGTAATTAAACTTCAAAGATAAGATAGTGGATCAGTAATTCAGCTAAATTACATTCCTTCTTATGGAGAGATCTTGGGATACAATGCCAAGTTGTTGGCAGATGCAGCTCATATTCCATCTAACAAAATAATGATTTCATGCGATTTGTCCAAAAGATTCCACATCAAACTACTATATTTGCCCACGTTGTCCAGTGCAGTGTTTTACCCTAGTGACCACGTTACAGTGTGGCTTATAGCAGAGGTGTTTGTTTTCTATGTCCTCAGTCACTATTATAGTTAATCTAAAGGTAATTGACAAATAACTTGGCAGAATCCACCTAATGGACTAGAAGCTGCGTCTTTTTTAGTCAGAATTTTTATGAGAATCTGCCTTAAATTCAGCTCAACATTCCTTCATGTGAACATACCAAGACTACGTCCATGTGTACACTGGACTTATTGGCCTGTACGCTATGCCTGAAAACAGACTTCTTGGCAAGGGCATAACAGTTTAGCTATGATGCTAGTAGTCCCTGCCTCTCCAGTACATGATGTAACCTCTGAAGGACAGTATGTAGCAGAGAGGCAGGGACTCCTAGCATCATAGAGAACTAGAATGCTAGCAGTCCATCTCCTGGCTTAGTGTACAGGTTGGTAAATCCAACATATGTGCAGTCCAGCTATAACATATGGGAGAAGTTAGCAAAAAATAATCACACCCCCTTTACTAGAGTTTGTACGAATAAACACAGACAACATATTCTATGTAAACATTTCATTTGTCAAAGCTGTATTGCAAACTACAGCAGTTTCTGGTAAACCTGTATGCAATATTTCCATGCAGCAAAGTACTGCTATATGTGAACTCACTCTTAGAGGACCTTTCATCAGATTGGGCACAGGCAGTTCTATATACTGCTGGAAAGCTGACAGTGCGCTGAATTCAGCGCACTGTCAGCTTTCCCGATCTGTGCCCCAGGTAAAGCGCTATCGGTCCTGGTACCGTAGGGCTTTACAGTCAGAAGGGCGTTTCTGACAGTTAGCCAGGGATTATTCCTCCCCGCTCACACAGTACAGCACGATAGGCACTGCTGGGCAGAAGGACGTTCCTGGCTAAGTGTCAGAAACACCCTTCTGACTGTAAAGCGCTGCAGTACCGGGACCGATAGCGCTTTACACCGGGTACAGATCGGGAAAGCAGACAGTGCACTGAATTCAGCGCACTGTCAGATTTCCAGCAGTATATAGAACTGCCTGTGCCCAATCTGATGAAAGGTCCTCTTTAAGAGTGAGTTCACACATGACTGGAATGCTACAATTTATTTTTTTTTAAATTTGGAATCTTTTAATTTCCTCTCAGAGAGTACACAGTTCAGCGTTGATGAAAACAAGCTGATTTTAGTGTACAGGTTCTTACTGGCTAGTCTGTACAGTGTACAAGATGATCCAGATAGTGGGACTGAGCTACTGAGAATGTGTGAGACACCACTGGTGCCTAGAAAAAAAAAAAAGAAATAAAAAGAACCCACTAACAACAGGTGACAGTAAATCTATGCAGAGGGTTTTTGTTTTGTTTTTTAATATTCTGTCTGCATGTAAACACAACTGACTCTCCTCCTCCCCCAATCAGTTTTTTTTTTACTCTTCTACTGGAAGAAAAATTTGTGCACCATTGATGTGCACCCATGACAGATGACATCACTGTGCATTAAAAACAGTAGTGTATATATACTCAAGTATAAGTCGAATTTTTCAGCACAGCTTTTGTGCTGAAAAAGTCCCCCCTCGGCTTTTACTTGAGTCAGCAAAAAAAAAAAATATATATTTTTTTTAAAATTTTTATGACAGGGGGTGGAGTCTATGACCAGCCGCAATAGTAATGTATAGAATCTCCCATAAAATAGTGGGAAAAAAAAGAAGCTTTAAAAAAATAAAAGTTCTAAATCCCTCCTTTCCCGAGAATACATACAAAAGTAGAAATGACTGTGAAACACAAACACATTAGGTATCCCTGTGTCTGAAAGTGCCCGGTCTACTGAATATAGGGGATCTGCAGTGCTCCTCTTCCGTCGGGAAGGGGTTAATAGGAGCACGGCAGATACCCTATATTTAGCCAGGCTGAATTCCAAGTGGGGGCCAAAAAAAAAGTCCTCAGGCTCAGGGAAGGGGCAGACAGACAATCAAAACACCCCCTCCCCTTCCCCAGCACTTACTGCACCCAAAAACTCCAACCATTTTAATTTTTGAAATTTTCCAGTAGCTGCTGCATTTTCCCCCCTCGGATTATACTCGAGTCAATAAGTTTTCCCAGTTTTTTTTGTGGTAAAATTAGGGGCCTTGGCTTATATTTGGGTCAGCTTATACTCGAGTATATACGGTAATCACGTGGGATCTAGATCCTGCTGTAAGAGTATGCTCGCTCAATGCTTTCTAGAAATATCAGGGCTACAACATTCATTGACAAAAACATCTTTGCTCAACAACTGTTAGCATCTGTTGAAAAATTTATAGCTAATGTGGACATAGCTTGATACACATCTCATTAAAACAACCTCAGCTAAGGGAGGGGGGGCTGATAACCAGTCAATCGTACGGCTGGGCCTGGACTCTAATGCCCAGCAGTAGCTGTTATTACAGAGTACCGCCCCCGACAGGCTGCCTTTTAAAATAGTTATAGCGGTCCATGTCGGACAAATAGACTAAGTATAAAATAGACACACCAATACATTCTTAAGAACACAACTTTATTATTAATTGCAGCAGAATGTGATCTCCCAATATGGGCATTGTTTATAAATCGAAATCCAGTCCATTTATAACCAAAGAGAACGTTATACGAGCAACACCGCGTTAATGCAGCCGTCATTTTCAGGATTATTTGTGACTTGTGCATATTTTCCTATAGAAAAAAAAAAACACCACATTGTTATTTTATTTCTAATATATTCTAAACAGTAGCCAAATCTTACACACTGCAGTTCACAAACAGAAACCTTACCCCATATAACTTTGCCTCCTTGTGTTACGAGACCAAGCTCACTGACATTCACCTCGATGACTGTTCCCTTTGTGATGACGCCTAAAGTTGTGTAAAGTGGAGAGGAGGGGTTCTTCTTAACACCGAGGATGGGTAAGCAGAATGTGGCCTTGAGTTCTGGATGAGTCACATGAGCCTTTTTAAAACGTAATCCCTGAAAGACACACAATATACAGTTTAAGATTGAGATGATAATCTGACGCAGTAAGGTCTCATGTACACGACCATATTATTTCCCAGACTGACAACAGCCGTGTGCGTGGAACTCATTGCATTATAGTCAGTTACGATGCAGAGCTCCCAAATGGCCCAATGGCTTCTGTACTGAACTCTCAGCTTTATGTCAGTTTTGTATAGCAGCGATCAGGAGTTCACTGCATCATAACAGATTAGGACACTGTTAGTTCTGTGCACACTGCCATGGTGAACCTAAATCCTAAATGACACGTTAAAGCAGGTTTTCCCACTAAATCTAATGGACATCGTAAAATAGCTTCTCTACTCCACATCTCCCTCTACAAACATCCATACATAAGTTGTCTGTTCAGTTCTGTGGGTGTTTGAAGGAAAACAAGTACTGTAGTCTATAGGTTGCCCAATGATATCAGTAGGTTCCCAAAAGTTTGGGGAAAAAAAGCCAGACTGTAAGTGACCATCACCATACAGCTTCAATGTGAGAAGGCCTCTGCTTAGCTGGAAACTTCTGCTAAAGGATATATTCACATGCAGCCGTTTTAGCAGAAAGCATAAGGATTTTTGAAAAACAAAAAAACATCCAGTTATGAAAGGTATTCCTCGTTTCACTTGGGCTAGGGCCTACGACCTGAGCTCATATTCACGGGACATTTTAAGGCAATCATTCTGGTTACTCAAAAGGGTTCCTTGTGTTCACGGGCTCTCCCATATACATTAGAAAGCGATTCTTCCCGGCCTCCCATATACAAGCACACTTGGGCAGGGGCTCATCTCCTTTGATAACATAAGGATTGAGCATGTTGAAACCCAATGGTCTGATCTTTCTTCCATTGGGCAAAGTTTGGACAAACCATAGTCATTAAATGGTGACCTGATCTTTCCAAAGGTAGTGGGTTTAGATTTCTTCAGTTATGAAGTTGGAACGCAAACGTTTTGTAATAAACTCACCATGGGTCTAATAAATCTTTCATATTTAGGAGGCTTTCGTGTGAATCCATCTCCAACAAAGCAAACTTTGGTGACCATCCTCTTCCAAGCCTTCTTCTTCCTCTTTCCTGTGCGGATAACTTTGAGCACTTCTGTTTCACCTTGTGCACGGACTTTGGGGAGAGGAACTTCCCATTTACCCTAAAATACATAAATAATTTAGTATTATATAAGATTCTTAGCACAGATATGAGCCTTGTCATGTTGCTGAGGGATCACTTACTGCTTTCTCTTTTCGCTTTTGTTTGATCATATTGGAGAGGACTTTGGCACGACTTTGTCCCTCTCTGTCCAGCAGATAAGCTGGAACGGCTCCCTCTGGGGTCTTCTCATCATTCTTCTGTTTGGTGTTTCTCTTTTCATGCATTTTAATACTAGATCATAGGAAAAACACATGTAAAGCTAATGCATTTAACTATCACGTAGCAGCAGTATACTCTGAATAAAGCATTTTATAGTTCTATGGTGTTCTATAATAATATTAGATATTTACAGAAAGATCTCAAAACATCTGAAATTTGAAGGGGTTCTGCAGACCTTCATATTAATGTCCGATCTTTAGAACAGATCAATTATATTAGTGGGGTTCAGATTTCCCCCAATCAGCTGTATTGTATTGTGTACACAGCTGATTGGCGAGGGTACCAGGCTTCCTCTACCTCCACTGATCGGATATTGATGACCCATTCTAAGGTTAAGCCATCAATACTGAATGTTGGAGAACCCCTAAAATAATATCACCTTGTAATTTTAGCACATTCTTCTATATAGGAACTAGTGCAAATATTTCCCTTTCCCATTGTTTTTACTAACTTCACTTAAACGTGTTTTCTGGCCCCTAATGTATGTTCAATACGGATGCCATATCAGCTATTCTAGCAGACTCCATACACTGGAATCTGCTGCAGAGAACAAGGAGAGCGTGTAGTCTGCTTCTAGACTAGCAGAGATGCAGTTCTCCAGCAGTATCGCTATACAGAGGAGGGGGCTCCAGCTCCACTCCTGATACATGAACAGGAGCAACTCTGTATCCCCTCCCAGGCCAGTTTAGCAGCATATGGTACCAGGACAATGCCGGGACAGCCAATCTGTGTAAGGTCTGGTAGTCAGACACCCACAGTTCAGATGACAAGGACTTCTCCTTTATATAGGTCATCCGTATTAAACATGAATTAGGTGCTAGAAATACACGATGAACGTTGCAGATTCACATACTACAATAAAGTGGTCTCTTTTGGTCCTGTTAAAACCACCTCTACAGTCTCTAACTAGTTCCCAGCGCAACACGTGTCATAACAATACATTTCTGTTTTATTCATGAAGACCATGTCCTACGACAAGTAGCCCATGAGTCTTGTCATCCATGCTAGAAGCGAGCCACTTACGTCTTCTTCATCTGGATCTTCTCGGCATGGCGCTGCTTGTGGTACAGTTTGGCCTTCAGACCGATAAGTTTCTTAGCTTTCTGTGATCGCTCATGAGCCTCACGGCTCTCCTTCTTCCTCTTCTTCTCATGGTAATCCAAGCGATAACCGTACCGCTTACGGTGTAATTCAATGTAGTCGTTCTGAGGCTATAAACAAAAATAAATATAATTCAGAGAATCAATAATAAACTGTGACTGTACACTATATAAACAATACGATGAAAGATTTTACACATGAACAATTGTGCTTGACCACTGCGGATCTTACTGCTGGGATCCCCAGACAGGGGCGTACCTATAGAGAGTGCAGCAATCGCTACTGGGCCTATGAGTCATGTAATGATCTGGTGGTGCAGTCACTGTTACGCTCCTATGATCAACATTTTACCTCGATAAATGAATATTTTAGAAGAGTCCCATTTTGACATACCACACCACTGAATTTTGGTTATTCACACATCAGTGATCCTGATTGGATGGTATAGAGTTAGAAATACATCCTTTCATCAATAGCAGCATGAGATAGGGTGGCATAGGTGTAAAATAATAGATAGAATTGATGCTTGGCACTGTTGTCTTGCTGTGCTGGAGTCCTGGGTTCGAGAACAACATCTGCAAGGAGTTAGTATGTTCTCTGGGTCTAAAGACAATCTGACTGTGAGCCTGATATGGGACAGTGACTGTCTATAAAGCGCTACGGAATATGATGGCGCTATACAAGTAACAGGAATACAACTGAATATACATAACAGCAAGATCACGTCCATTACCTGAGTTTAGATTTAGATTAGCCCTATTTATTCCTCCTACTAGTATGGCGTCATCATATTCCACAGCGATTTACAGACATTCTCCTACTTGGTACACACATACAAGTCTATGAGGAGTCACACTATACATATGTGCGGTCACCAGTGATTAACAATCATCTAAATGAAAAGAATAAGTCCTAATGCTGCCAGTTGTAGGACTATAAGTCCCAGCAGCTCCTGCCAGCTGTAGGCATGTCCGGGCAAGCACATGTAGTGTATACAGCAGTGTAATGCGGTCCCCCGCGGCGTGCTCACCATGTCGGCTGATCACTGTTGTAATCCTGGGCTGGTATTAAGTGGCCTCCGCTTCGGCCTTTACCCCGTGGAGGGGCAGTAGACGGTTACTTAGGTATTCGGAGGCCCGGGCCACAGCTACCGAGCTAGATGGAAATGGAAAAGGAGCGTCCCGCCCACCGAGTAGGTAGACGTCACTTCCGGGTGATACCACTAGTTGGGTTCGCTTTAGTCATTAGAATATGATGATAATCTATCTGTATATAGGAGCTCCATGGAGGTTATATTATCAGCTCGGTATAGAAATAAGAACCGCAGGATATTTTTTGACATCTCTCATACTTTACATAAAGCGCAGTGTTGGTACAGTCCACACCGGGAATTCTGGGAAGAAGTTAAAAGTTGTTATGGATTTTGGATGACGTCAATACGTACGCCGTCCTCTCATCACGTGGGTGATACAGGGCATGGAGGTCACGTGGTGCATGAGGTACAAGCTGCTGCACTGACAGGTGAGATGTGTCCTAGGTCGTTACGGTCTGTAGGAGTCATTCACACTGGGCGGTTTATGCATGTATCGCTTATAGTTGGGATGAGTGAGAGGATTTCTCTGTATGCGGCAAATCTCATTGAAAGTTGTCTTGTGCTTTCTGTAGGGCATGTCTGCACATATAGCTTACTGCAACATCCCCAGCAGAAACCCAGCTCAGGTGGGCTAGTCCTGGCCTTCCTTTGGCTATTTTTTTTTTTTGGCACTGTATTTTTATCTGCAGTGGTGCCAAAATATCTGTTGTGTGTGCACAAGGTTTTAGAAATTCATTCCCACACGGGACGCAGATTGTTATTAGATGTTATGTAGATTTCAGAGCAAAATCTGCCCCAATGCTCATATCAGATCCAATATATCTGAAGGGACATTACCTAGTCAGCACCTACTAGGCTGATTGCCTGCCTCCCATAGAGTTGTTGGGAGCACCAGAGTGCCTGCTGGTCAATGCGTTAGGATGGGTTTACACCACGACCTTGGCCGTAACTCCACTCGTTGCGTCACCCTGCGACTCTTTCAACAAGATAAGTCAGAAGATTTGCGTTCTAGATTGTGGAGTCAGTAGCCAAATTACCGATTCCATTTTTCCACAGACCGACACTGACTCTTTCTCAAAAATCTCCATTCTTGGTCACATGAAGGAGTTAACATTATATAATTTATTAATAAGCCACTGAATTCCTATGAAGGTAGATATACAACAAACTATACATCTGATTGAAGGGGGTGTCCAGGGGCTGAACATTTTTGATACTGAGGACCTATCCACCTATGCTGGTGGCCGGGAGCCATATACCAAGTATACAGCTGGAAGCAGCCCTGCTCCTATATTAAGCGAGCAGTTCTAGGCCGCACCACTATGCTAGTGTATAGAGCAGGGGTAGGGAACCTTTGGCTCTCCAGCTGCTGTGAAACTACAACTCCCAGCATGCTCCATTCACCTCCATGGGGAGTTCCCAGAACAGCAGAGCCAGTATGCATGCTGGGAGTTGTAGTTTTGCAACAGCTGGAGAGCCGTACGTTCCCTACCCCTGTTATACACTATACCAAGCTTCCAGTCTGTACAGTGTAGTGGCGTCAGAAACTGCAATCCCTCTGCTATTAACTTGAATAGGCGCAGGGCTGCTTCCGGCTGTATACTTTGTATATAGCTCACAGTGGCCATGTCAGCTGATTGTTTGGGGTTCGGATATGGGAACCCCACCAATCTGATACTGATGACCTATCCTATGGATTTCTACTTTTGCGTAGAAATGGGATGGCTTGGGGCCTGACCTCAGGATGTATGTGATTGCCTCCTTAGCATGTATTATTTACAAATAAAATAAGGATGACTGTGGTTCCTGTTCTCACTGTATAGAGATGACCACTGTTATGTAATACGAAAAGAGATATAATTATAGATATATGGTAATTTTGTAGGGTTTTTGGTTATACAGCTGCTAAATTCTTTGGCACGTCTTTTACAGGTTGTTATGCTGCGTCTGTAAAATACAAAGAATAAAGGATGTTAGCAGTGCTGAAGTCTGTGCTTGGAAAGGCTGCTGTTTACCCCGAGGTCAGTAACAGTGTGAGCTAATGTAACCTTAAAGGGGTCATACATGAGGGTCTGTTTGATGATCCTCTGACCTCCCGCCTCCGCCCATTGGGTCTTCCTCTTTGTAAGATGATTTTCCAAAATTTTCAATAGTCATTATTTTGATGAACCTTTTACACATCTGTATTTCTACACATATTTAGCATTGGATTTTTCATTGAAACCTGCTCCATCCAGGACCTTGTCACAGCTGTATTCTCTATAGAGATCTGTAAAGTAAATGCAGCGTCTATATTTAACTCCAAATGTGAATGAGACTTCTGTCTGACCTTAGCGGCCTGCAGTATTGTGAGATTTCTGTGGGTGGAGCTTAACGGGAAACTTTCAGGTGTTTTTTACGTTGTTGGGGTCACTTATACAAGTGATCACACAGGCAATTGCAGCAATGTGGCATCTTTATCTTCTGTGTACGTCTGGTTTTATAGAGTTATCACAAAATTAACTCTTTTGTTACCTTTTGCAGTGTGTTCATTGCTGTAGAAGACAACGTTTACTGTGTAGTAGACCAAGACGTCATAATGGCTATTCCAGGAATTACAGCATGCCGGGAGGTGCAGTTGTGTAGACCATTGTATATTTTCACTCTATATTACACCAGTGTCTGAGACTATAGTCATCTCTACTGTTTTGCAGGTGATGTCAAGTCATTGCGGAGTATCATCACCCCGCCAGTATCCAAGTAAGTCAAATTTTACACAGCTGTAATAATCTACACATGCTCCACATTCTTACAGTCCTGATCACTAACTACATAGACTGCTACAGCTCGGGACATGTGGCAGTTCTTTTCATAGAATTTACAGTCAAGGGGGTTTTTGGGACTGTATTATTAGTGACCTGTCTGTATGATCGGCCATCTTTATGTTTGGCACTTCTGCAGTCACCTATTTGAAAAGACTGCAATTATCGTGAGAGTGCTTCACAAGCCAATGATATGTTGGTACATGGTCTTTCAGCAATCACGCCCTTTCAAATGAATAGGACTGACCTGCAATGCCAAGTGTAGCCATTATACAATGTATGCTCCAGTGGTAGTCAGAACGCTGGAACCTCTTCAAACAGCGATTTGGTGGGGTGCTGGTTGTCTGACCACTGCCATTCTGATATTGATGCCCTAGACCTGAAAAACCTTTAAAATGTTATTTAATATACAGTGGGCAATAGTGGATAATTATTTTGGCAGTAATGCCAGTTACACATGAACACCCCAGGAATAGTATTGCAAAATGAATGCTATTTGTGTGGTCATCAGCCTAAAGCAACCAGTCAGGCCACTGCTTCCATTTTCCAAAGGACTGTAGAATCATTGAAAGATATAACCCGATTTGTTTGCTGCAGTTTCTTTCACTTTTCCTTCGGATGACTTTTGATACATTTTCTGCAGGATCAGAAACATAGGGATCATGGCTCATATTGATGCTGGGAAAACCACAACCACAGAGAGAATGCTGTATTATTCTGGGTATACCCGAGCTCTCGGAGGTGAGTGAAATATACTGTTATACTATATAGGATAAAGATGTTTGAAAATTTTTTTCTCTCTACATAAACAAATTGGCTGCCCTCGTATTGAAAAATCTAATACTCTGTCTCTTTGTGACAGATGTTGATGATGGGGACACAGTGACTGACTTTATGGCACAGGAAAGGGAACGAGGTATTACTATTCAGTCCGCTGCTGTCACATTTGACTGGAATGGACACAGGATCAACTTGATTGACACTCCAGGTTGTCTCTGAGTTACTTATATTGTATTATGTACATACATTCTAACCTTTTCCTTGGAATATCCTCTAAACAATATATTGTGTCACTTCACAGGACATGTGGATTTCACAGTAGAAGTGGAGCGTTCATTAAGGGTGTTGGATGGAGCAGTTGCTGTGTTTGACGCCTCAGCTGGTGTGGAGGTATAATGGCAGTCTAATCTGTGTTCTCATTTGGAGGGACAAGAATTTTTTCCCCTATGCTTTGATGTATTTAGGCAGCCATCTTTACTAATTGGATGACTTCGGGGTAATGAACCCCTGTTCTCTTACGGGCAGCCTGGATTTTAACACTTAGAAGTTTGTTCTTCACTCTCAATTGATAAATGCGCTTATGCAGATTTGCAGCAGAGATAGCTGTCTGGGAAACAAGTGTTTACAGCAATGTGATGTGCTGACCGACCAGTACAGACATTGAAGTCATGTTTAGTCATACAGCTCCAAACATTGTGTAGAGGTTTCAAACCTTTTAAATACTGTGAGCCACGTTCAACTTTGAGTGGTGGTCTGAAGTCACTTTCACTAAAAAAAAAATGAAAGCAAGAAATTGTGAACTTGGAGAAATACACCATGAAATTGTAAACGTTTACAGATATTTTAGTTTAAAATATGACACATTAGTATAATACTATATTGTAATATCTAAATTAGCATTTTTAAGAGGTTAGGATATGCATATAATAATGTCAGTCCTATAGCTATCAGTACTTATGGCGATACTGGAGGGCCTTGATGGTGGCGTTGTAAGCCACATGTGGTTTCTGAGTCATTGGCTGAAGACCACAGCTACAGAGAGTACTATGTTCACACAGGAATTTGAAGCTGAATTTTCTGCTCGTCCAAATTCCACGTCAAAATCCATTGTATTTTCTACTTTCCATTTATTTCAATATGAGTTATCAGGCGAAACTTGCCTGTAGAATGAGCATGATGCTTACTTTTGTGCTAGCTGAGAAAATCTGCTACAGGAAAAATCTGCATTTGACTTGGAGGTTGGTTTCAGGTGGAATTTGTAGCTGACGTCACCAGTGTTCGGGAGTATTTAAAATAGTAATTTAAAATACTTGACAGGTATTTGTATTTGTAACTAAAATACTTTTTGGAAGTATTTTATGTATTTTAATTACTGTCTAAATTCAAAACAAATGTTGTAATTTAAATAACCCGCCTCACTGCACTTAAAAAAAAACAACAACAGCGCGAGTCACGTCATCACTCTCGTTTCTCGTATCTCGTGCGAGCTGCGATGAGAGGAGGGAAAATTCCAGCAACGCAATTCCACCTTGTAGTGAAGCGGGATTTATTTTTAGTTTTTAATCATCCCGATTGCGTAATCCATTCCGTAAAATTACTTCAAAAATGGAGGAAAATTGTAATACTAATGAAGGGGAAGGAATTATCCTGCCTCAGCACTTAAGGTGCCAGAGCCAGATCTTGAACTTGCTTGCCACAACCGATGTCAAGAACGCTTTTACAAGCACTACAGGATCGGGTCAGTACAAAAAACTGTATCGGGCCACTTTTGCCAAATGCAGGAAACTCTGGAATTTGGCATTTCTCAGTACCAAGACCTCAGACTTCATACACTCCGTCACTGGATTTTTCCTAAAACCGCCTGGTGAGACGAGATGGAAATCTACGTACGACGCAGTCCGTCGTTTGATTTCTGAAAACGTGGAGCCCAAATTACACGAAACAACGACAGCCTTGAAGCTTGCAGCTTTCAAGCCCGGTGAATTGGAGTTGCTACACCAGTATAAATCCATTATGCAGCCAGTTGCAAGGGGTTTGGACCTATTACAATCAGAAAAGAAGTTGTTTAAATTTTTCAAGTATTTTAGTATTTGTAAAATACTTTTGAAGTAGTATTTAGTATTTTTATTTAAAATACTTCGGGATGAACGTATTTAGTATTTGTATTTAAAATACTTTCCCAAAGTATTTTCCCGAACACTGGACGTCAGTACCAAATTTTTCAATATATACATTTTCCAGACTTGCTGTTCCCCTTGGCTTTGTGCAGAGATTTGGTTCTTTGTTTAAAAGATTGTGTTAGATTTGCACTCTTTAAGGCTAAGGCATTGCAGAAATGCAGCTTTTTTGTTGCAGATTTTGCTGCGGTTGTTTGAGCCAAAGCAAAGAATGGCTACAAAGGAATGGGAAATATATAGGAAGCTCTTATAGTTCTAACTTCTGCTCAATAACCCACAGCAAAATCTGCAACAAATAAAGCTGCATTTCCACAGCATAAGAGCTGAGCCATAGACACTCTTTATATGATAGGCACTTAATAATATGCCCAGAATAAAATCATAATAAAAGGGGCGCCCTTACTATTGTATTATATTATATACTATCATCAGTAGGAGCATACTATCAAGGTAATTCTAAGATCTTGTTGCCCCCCCAGGCTCAGACGCTGACCGTGTGGCGACAAGCAGACAAGCATTCTGTGCCTCGAATGTGTTTTTTAAACAAGATGGACAAGACTGGAGCCAGGTATATCAGTACTTGTATCATGGGGATGATTTGAGGTCTTTCACTTTGTTCTTTACAGTAGCGTTTGATCGCAAATTATACTCTAGAATATAGATTTATACTTTGCATCACTAACCTCATGAGGGGAGTAGTGTATGATTTCTGTCTTGTTTCAGTGATATGATCTGCAGTATATTGGAAATACACCATTTATGTAATGTTTTTTGTTACTGTTTTAGTTTTACATATTCCATTGAAAGCATTAAAGAGAAGCTGAAAGCCAGGCCCTTGATATTACAGGTAAAATCACTGAAAGTCAGCCCAATGAATTCAATTATTTCAGTTACCGTATATACTCGAGTATAAGCCGAATTTTTCAGCCCAGTTTTTGTTCTGAAAAAGCCCCCCTCGGCTTATACTCGAGTCAGCAAAAAAATAATAATTTTGGGTGAGGGGGGTTTATGACCAGCCACAATGTCAATGTATAGAATCTCCCATAAAATAGTGCAAAATTTTTTAAAAAAATAAATAAATAAATAAAAGTTCTTAATCCCTCCTTTCCCTAGAATACATACAAAAGTAGAAAATGACTGTGAAACACATACACACATTAGGTATCCCTGTGTCTGACAGTGCCCTGTCTACTGAATATAGGGGATCTGCAGTGCTCCTGATCCATCAGGAAGGGGTTAATAGGAGCACTGCAGATACCCTATATTCAGCCAGGCTGAATTCCAAGTGGGGGGAAAAAAAACAGTCCTCAGGGAAGGGGCAGACAGACAACCAAAACACCCCCCAGCATCTACTGCACCCAAAAACTACGACCATTTTAATTTTTGAAAATTTCCAGTAGCTGCTGCATTTCCCCCCTAGGCTTATACTCGAGTCAATAAGTTTTCCCAGTTTTTTGTGGTAAAATTAGGGGGGTCGGCTTATATTCGGGTCGGCTTATACTCGAGTATATACGGTACTTTGCATCCATACCATCCAGGCACACACTGCCTTTGGCTAAAGGATATGTCACTAACTGTATGCTATTCAGAATTACTGATATGGTAATAACCAAAATTCAGTGCCATATAAATAGGGGAGTGTCCTAAAATCATTCATTAATCATAATTGTTGAAGTAAATAATTCAATTAATTGTGATTTTGATTTAGGCCATAACTGCCTAGAACTAGCTGAATATCATGTTATGCCATGAGCTGGTTAACCTGGACCTATTCCGTTTCAGGGGTGCTGGAGGACGGGTTCTATATATATATATATATATATATATATATCAGAGTGTGACGTCAAATGTATACAATAAAGAACATGGGAGCATTATAGTATATGTCCTGACACTTTTTTTCCCCCCTATATACAGCTTCCTATAGGAGAGGGGAAATCCTTCCAAGGTCTGATTGATTTAGTAGCCATGGAATCCCTTAGCTGGAGCGCACTGTCCAATGAAAGTGATGGGAGAAGATTTCAGAGGAAACCTTTGTCTGAACTAAAGGATCGTGACCTTCTGCAGTCAGCGACAGATGCCAGAAATACCTTATTAGAACAAGTAAAGTTTTAAAGTAAATACACAATATATCACCCAGAAAACGGACTGTAGAGAAGGTAGAGGTGATGTTATAGGAAGGTCTCAAACTAGGGTCCTTACATTGTCCTACTTTAATACAAAATAAAGGACGGGGTGCACAACTGATCTTATTTCATTTAATAGGAGTTTCACAACATGACTATTCTGTATACAGAATATGTGTCTTTTTGGCCTCCATCAGGCTGGTATATGTCTGTATGCTTTTATTATGCTGTAGGGAATAGCACACTCTGGTGCTCCATTACATACAGAGGCAAGCTTTTTCTCAGCAAAGGTAAATGTGAGGGACTGGTGGCTCAGTGGTTAGCATTGTAGCCTTGCACCGCTGTAGTCCTAGGTTCAGTTCTGACCATGGACAACATCTTCAAGGAGTTTGTATGTTCCCCCTGTGTTTGAGTGGGTTTTTTTCCCTTAAACTCAGGTTTCCTCCCACACTCCAAAGACATATTGATAGGAAATGTAGATTGTGAGCATTGACCTTTTTTTCTGTACAGCACCACTGCTTACCCAGTGTTAAGTGAAGCTATCATACAGTCCTCTGTAAACTGGTTGGCTAAGAATGCTATCTTTTGTTAAGGTGAACCCCCCCCCCCCCCCCCACTGAAGTGGTTGATGGTGGTGACAGTGCCATGTACCTCCGATAAGATCCTGACACTTAGACTTTGAATAGATTGTGTAATGAATATGGGTGGGGGGTTTGTGTCTGTTTCTCTAACCCTGGAATTATTTCCACTTGTAGATTGCAGATTTAGATGATGATTTTGCTTCATTAATGCTCGAAGAATACAGCGAAGATTTCGATGTTATACCTGTAGAAAAGGTACAGTGGCCATTTCTTATGTTGTTACACATGATGAATTAATAAAACACCTGTGACTACTAGTTGAATATAGCGTATTCTATGGGTGATGTTATATGATGATTTATAGGATGAATGAAAGAATAGTGTGGACTGATAGATATCCTCATTCAAGATGGGAATGATCTACTACCTGTCTGCACTTCTTCATTCTCCTCATGGTGATGATTGAGGCACACACAGTAGTCACCATGGAGAGGGATAGGGTACGGCAGGGGAGCTCTCTTTTTATGAATACAGCAGACTGATGGTTATGATGCACCCATCACCTCTTCTTGTTCCTCATTATGGTGACTGACAGGCAGACACCATAGTCGCCATACATAGGACTAGTAGCAGTCTTTAATCTACGGTCAATGACTGAGAGTAACTCCGTTCTGAGTGATTTGTCAGAATTCCTGATGAATTGGTTTTCTCATCTGCAGTTATCAGAGATTTATCCACAGCTGTTGTATTGCGCAGGTACAGGCCGCCATTCGCAGGATTACGCTGGCTCGCACAGCAGTCCCGGTTCTGTGTGGCAGTGCTTTGAAGAATAAAGGTGTACAGCCTCTGCTAGATTCCATCACGTTATATCTACCCTCACCAGATGACTGTTCACATGACTTCATGTAAGTACATTTTATGAAATATATACCATATATTAAAAATCTCCCATCCAAAGCATTATGCCATATTCCTTGATTCTTTTCAGGCAGATAGTGTTGCAGTAGGAGGGTAGGTTAAATTGGTTTTCATGGCACATTAAAGAGAGCCCACGATTTATGTCATCACTTTATGGTCAGTCAGTGAGTTACCTGTTGGACCTTCATGGGTCCTAAGTATGATGTTGTGCTATTGGCTGCCCAGCTGTGCAAGGGAATACAGCTGGGTCCATTCATTGCACTGCGGTTTCTCTGTACAGTAGATGCCAGAGATTCTGCTCTGTGAAGGGATTGCGTCACTGAAACAACATTGTGGCCGCTTTATTCTCAGGATTGGTAAGGGCGTCCATGAATCATAAAGTGATGGCATATCTTAGTGACATGATATCACATTATATAAAGTGATGGTGACCCTTCAAAAGGGTGCCTGCCTAAAATTTTTAAATTAAAACCTTCTCAGTATACCTACCTTCACTATTGTACTCTATTCTCCTCTGTACTTGTCCATAGGAACAACATGTGATTTGTTCACTAAAAAACTAAAGGATTGACAGTGTAGATAGCAAGCAATGAAGTTACAGCAGTGTAAGGCTGAGTTCACACAGAGTTTTTAGTCAGGATTTTGAGGCGGAAATCGATGGGAGCCGGTCATTTCTTTTTTTCTGCGAGTGGTCTGTTCCGGCTCCCGGGAAAATAGAAGCGACATGCTCGTTCTTCAGGTGGATGGTGCGGCTGGTTCAGTCACGGACGTCCGCCTGAAGACACTCCCTCCCGACTAGGCCCATTCATTTGGGCCTTATCCAGAGCGGAGTGCTGCGACTGAATGCTGGTGCACTGGTGCATCCATTCGTAGCTTCCGTCTTTTTGGTCCAGAATCTGAGGCTGCCTCTGCCTCAAATTCCGGACCAAAAAACTCAGTCTGAACTCAGGCTAAAGGTTAGAAGTGAAATGGATTACTATAGAGAGTGCTAGTAGTGCGCACGAGTGTCTCTTTCCACTGTACTACTGAATGCCATCTTAATCTGTGGACGGCGCTTATTATATTAGCTACCACACCCAAAAGGGTGATCAGGGGCATTACCAGCTGTATTACCTGAAGTAGATCGCCTACAATTGACAACACCTATAATGACTCACATGGGAAACTTTTACAGCAATATATAAATCTTTGCCGTGACCCTAAGAGTATAAAATGTTCAGGCTGAATTCACACAACATTTGATAGCAGAAACTCCTGGCATACTTGTGGCTTCTTGACATACTTTAACTTTATAACAATCATTGCTGCCCCAGGGCCCTTTTGCATTCCCCTTGCTCTAATTATATCAAATTCTAAGAAATTGAACAGAAATTGTACAGATTTTTTCTATAAACTCAGGTACTTTTTGTGTTCTTTTTATAGGTCCTGGTACAAGGATGACTTGTGTGCTTTGGCGTTCAAGGTTGTTCATGACAAGCAGCGTGGACCCATGGTGTTTGTCCGAATTTACTCTGGTGCAATGAAGGCGCAGTCAGCCGTGTATAATGTGAACAAGAACTGCACGTGTGTATTTATTTAGTTGTCTTTATCAGGGGCAGGTCCATATTCTGTGCTTATTCATTTCTTAGTATATCTTTATAGGAGATTCTAGTTCTGCAGTAGGGGATTTGTATACAGGGCTCTAACCTTCTTACACCACAAATTCAAGTTAAGTAATGAAAATTCTGGTGGCCACCACTAGAGGGAGTGTTCTGAAGAATGATCTATACAGCTGTTCAGAATACTCCACTAGGGGTCGCTAAAGGCACTTAGTCTTTCCTTGGGAAAAAATTTTGACACAGGGTTAAAAAAGCTGTACTTCTCTCACCAGTCTTTTGCCATTCCCATAACACAGGAGATCACAATACAGCAAGTTATCAGTGGTGTTAAACATTTCTGTATTTTTTTTTTATACTGTGTAATATACAGGGAAAGGATGAGCCGATTGCTCTTGCCATTTGCAGATCAACAAGTTGAAATATCCTCCCTACCCCCTGGCAATATTGCTCTTACTGTGGGACTTAAACAGGTAAGAGTGTATTCTATTCACTAATGCTAGTTCAAGGACTGTATGCAGACTATTGAGACCTCTTGGAAGCTCTGTATACAGTATGACTATATGCTTCATTTGTAGATTCCAAAAAGTGACTTGCTGTATATACTCGAGTATAAGCCAAATTTTTCAGCACAGCCCCCCTCGGCTTATACTTGAGTCAAGCCAAAAAAAAAATTTTTTTTTTTTTTTTGGGAGGGGGGGGGGGGGTCTATGACCAGCCACAATAGTAATGTATAAATGTATAGCATCTCCCATAAAATAGTGAAAAAAAGAAGCTTTAAAAAAAAATAAATAAATTAGAGTTCTAAATCCCTCCTTTTCCTAGAATACATATGCGAGTAGAAAATGACTGTGAAACACATACACATTAGGTATAGCTGTGTCTGACAGTGCCCGGTCTACTGTATATAGGGAATCTGCAGTGCTCCTGTTCCGTCAGCACTGCAGATACCCTATATTCAGCCAGACTGAATTCCAAGTGGGGGGGAAAAACCCAGTCCTCAAGCTCAGGGAAGGGGCAGACAGACAACCAAAACTGCATCTACTGCACCCAAAAACTCAGACCATTTTAATTTTTGAAATTTTCCAGTAGCTGCTGCATTTTCCCTCCTAGGCTTATACTTGAGTCAATAAGTTTTCCCAGTTTTTTTGTAGTAAAATTAGGGGCCTCGGCTTATATTCGGGTCGGCTTAATACTCAAGTATATACGTTATTTCAGTTATGATGTGTAGTGATACTGTTATAACGTTAGCACAAATAAGACCTCATTGGTCCTAGTGCCACCTATTGGAAAGTAGATCCCCTATATGACTCCTTCCGAAGGAAGAGGTTTCCATCTATAGACAGCTGTTTCGAGGTTTTTGCCTCTTATCAGTGCAGAGTAGGGTACTGGCTGGCTGTGTGAGTGGTCTCGATGTGGGTCAGAATGGGTAATGTGTCTCATTTTGAGACCTCTCACACAGCAAGCCAGTACTCTATTCTGCACTGACGAATGGCAAAAACCTTGCAGCAGGTTGTCTGTAAATGGGAAGCTTTTCCTTCTGAGTTATTCTGGCTTTAGCTATTATTCCTGGATTACGCCCTTAGGTTTCTTTTAAAAACCAGGTACTAATCTATAGGGAGTTAACTTCCAATAGGTGGCGCTAGGAGCAAATTTTTCTTTTTCATTAATGAGGTCTTAATTTTATTCCTTTCCCATAATTCTTAGCAGGGCAGTCATGGTTGTCCCTGTTCCTGTCTCTCCCTAATGAGAGACATTACCCCTTCATAAAGGTAGTGACTTGAGAACCACTATTCTATTTGGGTGGATATCTCACATTCTGTACTATTGTGCTGATAGGTTTACCTTCTCTGCTTAACAGACTGCGACGGGAGACACAATTGTATCCTCAAAAGCATCGGCATCAGCCGCTGCTCGCAGAGCTGGTCGAGCTGAGGAGAAGAGCAAGGACAAGAAGTCACAGGACAGCCTTGTATTAGCTGGAGTGGAGGTTCCAGAGCCAGTCTTCTTCTGTACAATTGAACCTCCCTCTGTAGCCAAACAGCCAGGTAAATCCTTAATGCTGACATGTTTTAGCCCTTTTACACCTACTTAATGTGAATTAGGGTGGAACTCCGAGCAATGGCTGAGAATCTATTTTTTTTGCCATAAATTGAGATGGCCAACCCTCCCCAAATCCAATACTTGCATAGTCATTCGCAACCTGGAGATCCAATGTAGTGGAGGAGAGGAATGTCTGTATAATTGCTGTCTTGGTGTGAATGGTTCCCAATTCCGTTTCTCTGACTAAGTGAGTTGTAACTGATACTTTCCACATCTTTGTTGGGATTGCAGGTATTATCACCCCATTGATTTCTCCTTTTTTTATGGATTATATTGACAATTTTGAGGACTGACTGAACCAGGTCACACTCCGTTTTTGGAGGCTTCACTATAAGTTGTAGGTTTCATGTGTTTGTTGTGCTTTTTATGCTGCCATATTGGTGCAGACCACTTATTGCATGCGTTTATTTACACCTGTACATATTATGTTTGCACCTAGATTTAGAAAATGCACTAAGGTGTCTCCAGCTAGAAGATCCAAGCCTGAAAGTCAAGACCGATCCTGACTCTGGACAAGTAAGGGATTTCATTGAATATTTCCCAGACCGTTTTTGGTTGTGCTTCACAGATAGGAACATGGACTTTTGAGGCCGGACAGCTAGTTTTGCATATTGCTGGTTAAACACAAATGATTGTCCAGCGTTGCAAAAAAAACATGGCTGATTTCTTAACAAAAGCGCCACACTTTTCTAGCAGTTATGCGTGTTTTCAGCGCATCCCCATTCAGGAGATGCAACCTCTGGACAGTTGTAGTGCTGTTTCTGGAAGAAAGCAGCCATGTTCTAGACCTGGACAGTATGTATGATATTGTTTTACAATAATGCTGGGCTGCTAAAACAGCTGTTACCCACTGACCTCATAGACTATAATGGGGTTCATCGGGGTCTCAGTTGGGTTTCTACCCTTTTTATACTGAGACCAGTGGAGAGAAAAGTCCTCCGTGCAGGACTTTTCTCTCCCCCGATTTTTGGCGGAACTTTAAAGGGTTTTTCTGGGAGTTTAATATTGATGATCTGTCCTTTAGAACCATCCGAATGCTACAGCCTCTTAAAACGGATGATCGGTAGGGGTGCTGGGTGTGAGTCCCCATAGATCTGTTGTTGATGATGCATTCTAGGCATAGGCCATCAATATCTTAGTATTGGAAAACCCTTAAGATGTCTGTTATCATTTTATAAATGAAATAAATGCAGCATTCACTTACAGAACTTACTGTGTTCATAACTTAAGTGACGTTCCTAATTGTTTCCTCCTTAATTCTCTCTTTTTCTTTCCTGATTTTCAGCTTATTCTCTGTGGAATGGGGGAACTTCATATAGAGATAATACATGACCGCATACGGAGGGAGTATGGTTTGGAAACTTATTTAGGTCCCCTTCAAATTGCCTATAGAGAAACCATTCTTAGTGGTTCCCGAGCATCAGGTACGTCTTAGCAGACATTTGGCCCTGCAAACAATGATACATATGCTTTTCACACTTCAAAGGTCGCCTCATGAACATAAAGATTAAAGGGGACCCATCAGCTCTACTGACATGTCTGAGTAAATACTTGTATTCCTTGAAAAATAGCTCTGGAGCATCTGTTCTTATAACTTTGTGTTATACTGTTCCTCTATTAGTCTTCCTAGAAATTTAGGACAAAACTTACAAGTGGGTGTTATCATTGATCTTGTTAACAGGATGCATCCCTACCCAGTCCTGCACTGATTGTGCAGTGTCATAGTATGTGGAGACACAACCCCAACTGGTAACACCCAGTCCTCAATTCATTCACAAACCTGAAGAAAATGTCTAGTAGTCAACACTATTGTCTTGCAGTGCAGGAGTCCTGGGTTCGAATCAGACCTAGGACATCTGCAAGGAGTTTGTATGGTCTCCCCATGTTAGTGTGGGTTTCTTTCAGATACTGTAAATCATTCATTCATTTATTTTATTTTATGAGTATGCTTCTCTGTATGATGTGTCTTTTTATTCTGTTGATTATCAGATACTCTGGATAGAACGATGGGCGACACCCGGCACCAAGTGACAGTAGAGCTAGAAGTAAAACCCTTATCTGATGACAGTCCAGTTATTGAGTATTCTAGTAATCTTCCATCTAGTGTGGACGGCTATAAAGAAGCCGTAGAGAATGGCGTTCATAGTTCCTACCACACAGGTAAGACCGCGTGAAGACTTTGTGTGTGTCCCTGACTGACCTGAATGGTTTCACCAGACTTTGCACTTTATGGCATGTAATAAAAGTTGATTCTTCATCTCTTATTGCAGTATTAATTTTTTTTTGTTCCCCTATTAAACACGTAGGGCAACTGCTTGCGATTCTGCAGCTAAAATTAACATGCTGCATTTTTTGTTTTATTTCCTAATGTATGGATGAGATTAAACAAAATGTGATTCACTTTGATGGTACTGTAAAACAGTGTTTGTATGGTTGGCACAATGTGTAAAAAAATAAAATAAAATGTGTGTGTGTGTGTGTGTGTGTGTGTATATATATGTATATATATATATATATATATATATATATATATATATATATATATATATAATTTTTTATACATATATTGTGTACACACACACGTTCGTACGTGAATTGATTTACTGATCCATACAGACAATGAGGAAAATCAATTCACTTATTCTGTGTAGTGCACACATCCAAATGGCCACCGAATCTGGAATGTGGGCTCATGTGTTTCCAACGTTTAGTTCTTTATATATTTCACTTGCATTTTACTGTTTTATTATTCTTTACACGTATTCCCTTTTGTGTTGAATATACAATGCACACCAGATGATGGGTATTATGGACTAAACATTGTATGTTCTCTTTTATGCTAGGTCCTCTGCTTGGTTCCCCCATGCAGGATGTTGGAGTGGTTGTACATGAAGTTAGTGTTCTTCCTGGCACCTCGATGACAATGGTGTCCGCCTGTGTGTCACGGTGCATGCAGAAAGTAAGTGCACACATTCCTGCTACACAAGACTGCTTTCACACATTACATAACAATTACATCCTAATTTTAAAGATACCAAAATCTTCACCATAAAGAATTTATTATTGATTTTGATGTGGAATTTAGCCATGGATGTCACTCATCGATCAATGAAAACACAGTATTTCTGAAAAACTGAAAAGTGTGCCGAGAATGGGCTGCATCTTTTTCATAGTATGTTATAGCAGAATTTCAGTGTATATTCTGCAATCGTACGATATCTGAATCCACCATTAAATATCTTCTCCGTACTGGAACTTTAGATAACACTTCTGCCTTGTTTTCCACATAGGCACTAAAGACAGTAGAAAAGCAAATCCTGGAACCAATGATGAGTTTGGAAATCACAATGGGTGAAGATTACTTGAGCAGTGTCTTGGCAGACCTTTCACAGAGAAGAGGCAATGTCAAGGAGATACAGGACCGCTTGGATAATAAAGTTGTGCTGGCCCTGGTCCCACTTGCAGAACTGATGGTAAATGTCTACCTTTAGATTTTCAAGAGGTGAAAATGTATCTTTTGCCCAGAATGGAGGTACCTACCTCACCCCTTAGAGAGGACCTGTCACCAAGTGCAAAATGTGAAATTACTTCCCTCTTTTGATTCTCTCTGAATAATTTGGCCTTTGTTGCTTTAAGATCCGTTAATCCAGGGGTAGGGAACGTACGGCTCTCCAGCTGTTGCAAAACTACAACTCCCAGCATGCATACTTGCTCTGCTGTTCTTGGAACCCCCATGGAAGTGAATGGAGCATGATGGGAGTTGTAGCTTCACAGCAGCTGGAGAGCCAAAGGTTCCCTATCCCTGCGGTTAACCCGTTCAAAAGATCTGGTGCCTGGCAGGCTATGTGTGAATTAGTTCTGATTCTCCAAGTGGGCAGTAACCTTTTTATTGTCTTGAGAAATGCAAGTTCCCACTCACTTGGAGAATCGGAGCTAATTCACATGTAAGCAATGGGAGCAATTGCTCTGGGAAGCCCTTCTTCTAGGCTTCAACCCCTTCTCGTTTGTTGTTCGTGTTATTACGAGAGCCTGAACTGCACCTTGTTTTTTGGTCCTGTGACCCTGGTTAGCCTTGCAATATGGTGCCACACAGCTTCCTTCTTGCATTTTGTTCTACTCTTTGATGTTATAAACTTGAAAAACTTAAAAAAAAAAACTTGATTAAACCTAATTCACATGTAACCTTCCAGAGGCCAAATCTTTTGAACAGGTTGACCGCTTTTAAAATAACAAGCCCCAAAATTGTTCAGGGGCACAGCGAGAACCAAATGATGGATGGCGTTTGGCATGTTGCACTTTGTGACAGATTCTCCTTAAGGTTTCATGTATAGTATACTGTAGCGTGGATACAATTTTTTTAAAAAACTGATCTTATACCATGTGAATTTCTTTCCCCTTTAGGGCTATTCTACTGATCTGCGCTCAGTAACATCAGGAACAGCCACATTTACACTAGAGCTATCAACATATGAAGCCATGAATCAACAGGACCAGAATTCTCTGCTCAGGAAGAAAGGACTTGTATAAACCGCATAGCATTGTTATTTTGTCCAGATTTATACTGTATTTATATAAAAGATCTAAACACAACCAAGAATGTTTTATCCTATTGAAGAATATTGGGACCAATAGCAAAAAACGTTCTGCTTCATTTTGTATTAGAGGTATTCCAGTTGTTTCTTCCAGGGAAGAATCTGGTGCCACACAGAGCCTGTGTACAAGAATGTGTGTCTTATACAGAGAAACCTAAAGGGTTCATTCACACTGTGCAGTTAAAGGGATTTTCTTGGCTAATATATTAGCAGATTGGGGAGGGGGGTTAGCATAAAGTCAGAAATTGCATGCAGATTTTTAAATGCACCTTGTGGATGTATCCTAAAGCTAGTTTCACTGTATCTGAGTCTTGGTTGGAGACAGTCACAGAGACAATTAGCAGAGAAGAAAAAAAAAAAAGTCTTGCATGGATCATCTTTCTCTGTTGCTTTCAGTTTCAAATGGGTGGACACCCGATGGACTGTATTATAGTCAATGAGATCTGCCAGGCCTCTCATGCAGGCAGTGCGTGGCAATCACATGGACCCCCATTATAGTCTATGGGGTCCGTGAGCTTTAACTGCACAGCGCTTGCAGTTGCGTTGGTATTCTGTGGGTGGGAGGGGGGGTCATCCTCATGCAGATTCCTTCCGAACGGGATCCAAACCAAGCCCAAGTATGTTACCACTATTTTAGCGGTCTGGCTCTATCATTTGTATTCCCCAAAGATCCTAATGAGATTTTCCAGTTTAAGTAGTGAATGACAAAGATGTATCAGGTGCAGTCTTGGCAATCTAGCTATGTCCCTGCATTCCTTGCTTAAAGCACTACTTATCCAAATCAAACTTGTGTTTTCTATTCTAGAGCTCTACTATATTGTAGAGTGAGAATGCATCATTTTTACAAGACCCCAAATAGCCTCCATTATTTACAAAAAAAACAAAAACCCAGTAACTGGAAACAGAGAAAAGGCTTACCATAGAAGCTTGGAGGGGCCTATACAATCTAAACTTTTCTTGCTTATTTCACTGGGGGGACACAGCATCATTGGTATAGACCAGGGGTAGGGAACCTTCGGCTCTCCAGCTGCTGTGAAACTACAACTCCCAGCATGCTCCATTCACTTCTATGGGAGTTCCAAGAACAGAGCAAGTATGCATGCTGGGAGTTGTAGTTTTGCAACAGCTGGAGAGCTGTACGTTCCCTACCCCTGGTATAGACCCTGTCGGAGCCTCCTGGGCTGTTCGGCATCGGGCTTCTGCCATCCAGATTTGCAAGGACCTGGGCTTCCATCCACACTTTCAAAGTTTTACCAGATCCATTCTGTGGCCTAGGCCAATACCAGCTTGGTCGTAAGGTTCTGCAAGCAGCTATGCGCTAGGTTATTCGCGTGGCTGTATATTTCCCACTGTCTAGGGCTGCTTTTAGACATCCCATGGTGCTGTGTCCCCCAGTGAAATCGAGAAAATAGGATTTTTTTTTGCACTCGCCATAAAATCCTTTTCTCATGGTATTCAATGGCGGACACAGATCCCACCCTTGTTGTTATTGTCGCTTCTGCCCAAGGTGTTTTGGTTCTTTTCGGGTTCAGGACATGCTGGTGGTGGTTGGTTCAGTGTTTTGTTTTTTGTGTTGTGTCTCCCTCCTACTTCTGCGGTACAAACTGGCTTAGCACACGGTCTGTGAGAGGGTATAGACTATGAGGCAGAGCAGACAGCTTTTCAGCCTCCTAGTGGCTGGGTCTATACCCATGGTGCTGTGTTCCCCAGTGAATGCAATGAGAAAAAGGATTTTACGGCAAGTATAAAAATCAAATTTTTTCCTTTATTTCAGAATCTCAGCATATATGGTCATTCTTCACTAAAACCCATGTAAGTTACAGAAGTAGAGTGCTTTACCAATATGCAATGAACTCCCTGCAGTTTCTTTACAGGTGGGATACAAACACTGACACCACATTCCAGTAAAGGCTTTATTACTAGAGAGGAGCAAGTACTGTTCGGATCAGCCGATCCAAACAGCACGCTCGCATAGAAATGAATGGACGTGGCTGGCCGCCGTCAAAGCAGAAGTACCAGGTGCATCCATTCATTTCTATGGAGTGTGCTGTTCGATCTGCTGATCCGAACAGTACTCGCCCATCTCTATTTATTACATGAAACTGTAAATAAAGTTTACAATTCAAATTTTTCAAAAAGTAACAAAATCAACGATTTAAAGCTTTATGCTGGAAAAACTATTTTAGTTTCTGAAGCCACAAGTGGACCCAGCAGGAAGGGGAACAAGTCATCTTTTTTTTATATGTTCCATTTCTTCTCAAAAGACTGCATCAAAAAATTCCATGTGATTCCAGCTTTAAAAATGTGAAAACAGGTTGCGGTTGGTACAGTAGATTTGGCCCACAGTGCAGATTCCTTCCCTTTCTTGTGTCATGTAGTTAGAAGTTGAGCTCATGCTCACAGTAGCCAACAAACAGCGGTTCTGCACGGATTTCCCTCCTAGGAGATAGTCAACCAAAATGTTAATATTCTACATTATAAACCTACTCTTATACAGTATCATATGTGGTTGTAGTAACTGTGTGTGTCCCTGTTTGACTCCAACCAGGTACACAAGGCCTCATGTGAGGGGGTTTTTACTCCAGAAATCATCATCAATAAGGTTTTGTCTCCTAGTTTGTAAAATCCCTGAAAGATGGGCAAGCATTATTTGATACTCAAGAAGGTAGACTATGTGAGGCTATAACATACAGGAGACATACAAACAGTACCCAGAAGTAAGCGTCAACCAATATGGGTGTACATGATATCTGAAATTATCCCTGGAGCTTACAGTGAGGAGCTGTGGACATACCTGACCATATGGCAACGCTGTTTGTTAAGTCTGCTATAGGCATCTTGGATCGAGGTGGTATCTCTGCTACTCCAAAGTCTTTCTGCAACTGCGCTGGCTCTAGGCCTATGTAGTAACAGCAATAATACAGTTTTAGTTGTAGATTTAATTAGAACACATATACATGAGATATTCAGTCCATAAGATAGCAAAGGCACAAGCAGAAGAGACATTATACACCATCTTGTAGTCTACCACCTGGTGCCAGGGCAGTGCTGCATGCAAACCAATGACAAGACTATGACAGCACCCGACTGAGGAGTCTGTCATGTGCACTTGAGCAAAGGTAGGTCCAACAGGATAAGAAATACAAGTTCTTCCTTTATATTTTCAACTCCTTTTCTAGCCACGTCTGACTTTGCCCCAAAAAGAGACATTAAAAAAAACTGGCACATATGGAGCTGTAGTAACTTTTGTACATCCTTGTTCAGGCTCAGTCCAAGAGGCCTCGCTGGAGCAGAATATCAACAACTTAAAGAAGCACTCCCGTGGTTTTTCTATGTGATGTGAATGTAAAATTACCAATGGCCGTATTTGGGAGTAATCTACTCACAGCTGGTCCTCTGCTATGTCATGTCACCGATAATCTAACAGGGTCTTGAGTAGACCGCTTCTTTATTCATTCCTATGAGAGTCTCGTAAGAATGAGTAGAGAACAGACTTCCTATCCAAGCATGTGGAATGGTATCACTTAAATTGCATGTATTGATCAAGTGACAGAAAAGAGGGTTGATAACGTGTAACTAGATAACCCTTACTACAATTTACATCACTTGCCTTTCTAACAGATTAGAGAATACACATTTTTCCACGAGTGAGCGTGCAAGTGACAATCAAATATACAAGTCATTTGTGAATAGGAAGAGATGGAGTGTGTATATAATTTGGTTTTTTATAACTTACCACAACCTTGGAATGAGGTTTGAAGCATCTACATACTCTCCCCACAAACAAGCTTCACCGCCAAGAACAAGACGCTTCTGCTGTTCAGTCCCTGCAGCAACAAAGGAAATTTGGTCTGTTGAGATAAACATCTCGGCCATATTAACATGCTACAGCCAAAACCATGATTATGTAAATAGGAAACCCATTCACACACTTGTAGCAGTATCCGCAGATGGACACATTTGGAGGTTATTTTATTTATTTTTATCTATATAGCTCTGAGGAAACAATGTAAATGGCAGACGTGATGGATACCTTAAACAGTACAAATAAGGTTCAGGATGGGTGAACACAAGAACAAGGGGGCACAAGGTGAGGTAATTTGTGGGGCAGGGGGGGATCAGAAGCAAGGTCAGGAAATATTATATTGCTGAAAGAATAGTTGGGGCTTGGAACTAAATTCCAGCAGATGTTTTTGAAACTGTCAAAGCCTGCCTGGAATAGACGTATCAAGTCTAAGAAATAAGGGGAGGCTAGATCAGGAGTCTCAAACACATAGCTCCTGGCTTCTATCTGTGGCCTACAGCCTTCTCCCTGAATTCTGCTGGTCTGGATCAGCAGAACCAGGAGAAAAAGAACCCCAAACTCAGGGCAGCTTCAGAATAGTTACTTACCTCTCCCCCTCTATTCCCCTACTCAGAGTGCATTGCATTGCCCTATGTGCACATGTAACAGGGAAACATGCAACCAGACGATTAACTATATGGGGCCAGTTACTGGGGGACATTAAATTGTGCAGGGTCACTGCTGATAGATACATTGAACTATGAGGGGCGACTGCTGGGGTTAGTTCACAATAAGTTTGTAGTGTATAGACGTTGAAAGGAATGCAGCCCATCTACTTTACATTTTTCCTATGTGTGGCCCATTTGCTCGGCCAAGTTTTAGACCCCTGAACTGGATGGACCATGTTTAATATAGTCAATCTTCTATCTCCACATATGGTGGACATGTCCTCTTATCGTCCCCTCCTGGAACAGCATCAAAGATCGCATCCAGAGGATTACACGGAAATCTCTAGACCTCACCCCTGAAGTCTTATTTTTAGCCCTGCCAAATGACACCTACTCCCCACACAAGGATGAGTTAACCACTCAATTACTAGCAGCAGCCAAATTACTCATCCCTCACTTCTGGCGTCAACAGATCACCCCACCAATCTCACTATGGGAATCGAAAGTTCGAGAGCTTGCGCGCTTCGAATAGCTGGTCGCCTGGTCAAAAATCGAAAAGTTTCACAAAATCTGGGCCCCATGGTTGAAGTCCTGAAAAACCCTTCCGCTGGACTTGTCGCATTTCGGAGACTGTTCTCCACTGTGTAGAGGAACCTCCAAGAGTAACATCCCGTGTCTACACGGCTGAGGACGCTATAGTTGGTTGGATGCTGGCTGTACCCTTAATCCCGCCAGATCCTCTCCTTCTCTCCCCCTTCTCTAACGTCCCTCACCTATTCTTATTACCCCTCCTATCCCCTACCTAGCGTACTCCATGATACTATGGAAGTTCACAAATTCGAGGATTCACACATGTTAGGCATTAATCTATTTTGGTTAGGCTGCTAGTTTACAGTTGATTGAATTTCCTGTACCCCTACCCTGTTCTTTGTTCTGTATCCCATATATATATATATATATATATATATATATATATATATATATATATATATATATATATATATATATGTGTCAATCTTCTAGGTTTTAATTACTTAAACGCCATAAAACTTGAAACATGAAAATGAAAATCTGTACATAAAGCAAAGTACTGCAAGAAAGAAGAAAAAAGTCTGGCTATAAATTATGATCATATAACAGATCCATAATAGGGAAGTGCACAAAAAAGTCAAAAAATATGCACACGTCTTAGCAATAGAAAAAGGGCACAAACAGCCTTTAGTACAAAAGGTTCACATTGTGACTACTGCACAGCAGCAAACTAAGCATGTTATACAAGTCCTAACAATGGTGCAGTCACAAAGGGCTGTCATGCTATAGACACGTGGCACTGAACGTATAGCAAGCTGAGGCTTTTCTAGGTCAGTCATGTTCACACCTATCACAAAAAAAACCTCATGAGCAATTATAAAATGAAGGCTGGAGGCAGAAGAATGTACTCAAGTGACAATGAGGAGTCTTCATACTGAGCTCCTACCATGTTAGTACTGACTAATACCTGTATGGTAACAGGCTTGTACTGCGCTCATACACACCAACACAGCCTGCGCGATTCATTCACTGAACTCTTTCACGGGAACTTATCAAGTCCAATCCCCCATAGTTCTGGAAACTTGCATTTTTACTTGAATTATTTCACTTTTGAAAATTGGGAGAGGTTAACCATCAAACTGCTGTATAGGATATTTATCAAATGGGACTTGTAAAGTTATATGTAAGGGGTGGATCAGAAATTGTACTAATCTTAGAAAAGTAGTGTTAAGCTTTATATGGTTGTCCAATTACTAGGAGATCAGTTGTGTGTGATACCCAGGACCCCTGCTGATCAGCAGCTTGAAGAGGCCGCCGTAGTGCTTATACAAGTGCTGTGACTGACTTGGTTGCATAATGGCTGTGCAATGAAATTCCAGCCTTCTCCCATTCACATCTATGAGAAGCAGCTTATGTCATATGGCCACTAGGAAACACCCCACCTCCCCATATAACGGTCACCAACGAAGAGGAAGATGAGACTCCACGGACTGTTATACCCCAAACCACCCACCCCACCCCCACCATACCCACCACTCACCCACCCGAGTCCAACTCCCACCCCCACACACACACACTTTACTAGCTTTGGCAATGCCAAATATCTATTCGGACGTGCCAATAAAGCTTTTTTGATTTGATTTGAAACAGCAGATATGGAATATAAACAGTAAAGTGGCCAAGGCAATGCAAACTTCAGCAAAACAGACATTAAAAATTCTCATTGTATATCTCCTCTTTGTATACACAGATATATGGAATAACTCTATACAGAGTTAGACCAGTATAATAAAAGGCTTATCCAAGCTTTTCTGTATCTAAACAAAGCTGAATCATCATAAAACCATGTGCGTCAGCCAGAAGTGTTACCATATTGTAGCATTTTACACTCCAGTTCAGGGTTTTTTGAGGATTTCAGTATACTCAAAATCCAAAATACTAAATGAAAATATAATTATATATATATATATATATATATATATATATATATATATATATATATATATATATATATATATATATATATATATATATATATATATATATATTAATCACAAAACCTACATCTTCCCATTGCAGGAGAACTGATTTTTTTTTTTTTTTGCAACCCTGGTAAACACGATCCGAAGGAAGAAACAAAAACAGATTTTTGCCCAACTTGTGAAAAGATTGTGCAATACAACAAACTCACAGAAGACTTCCTAAGGTCAGCCCCAGATTTCTGCCATGGATTCTATCGTAAATACATATTTGTTTTGATACAGGCAAATCTGCAATGTGTGAACATAGCCTGACATTTTGTGGTCACTAGGAAGACCAGATAGAACAGGGGTCAGCAACCTCAGGGGCTCTCACATGTGCTGCTCCAGGAGAGGAGGTAGTAAGCAGGGAAGTGTGAGGTGTGACATTGTGTCTAAGTATTTATAACTTGAAGCAAGTGTGAAAGTACCGTATATACTCGAGTATAAGCCGACCCGAATATAAGCCGAGGCCCCTAATTTTACCACAAAAAAACTGGGAAAACTTATTGACTCGAGTATAAGCCGAGGGGGGGAAATGCAGCAGCTACTGGAAAACTTCAAAAATTAAAGTGTTCTGAGTTCTTGGGTGCAGTAGATGCTGGGTGCTGGGGAAGGGGAGGGGGTGTTTTGGTTGTCTGTCTGCCCCTTCCCTGAGCTTGAGGACTGTTTTTTTTTTTCCCCCACTTGGAATTCAGTCGAGCTGAATATAGGGTATCTGCAGTGCTCTTATTAACCCCTTCCTGACGGAACAGGAGCACTGCAGATCCCCTATATTCAGTAGACCGGGCACTTTCAGACACAGGGATACCTAATGTGTATGTGCTTCACAGTCATTTTCTACTTTTGTATTTATTCTAGGGAAATGAGTGATTTTTTTTTTTTTAAAGCTTTTTTTTCCCCCACTATTTTATGGGAGATTCTATACATTGATATTGCCTCTTAAAAAGAAAAGAAATGTTTTTTGCATGACTCGAGTATAAGTCGAGGGGGGCTTTTTGAGCACAAAAACTATGCGGAAAAATTCGGCATATACTCGAGTATATACAGTATAATTAAAAAATGTTGCCGACCCCTGATAGAGCAGATACTAATTTCTAATTTATTGAGAACTGACCACAGCCTGTAATCTTCAACAGTACAGAAACTCCACACTCTGTACCAAACTGCATCTTAGTCTTTGCAGCACTAAAGACAGGACCACACGGATTGCTGCAATTTTTAAGCCATGTGGCCTGATACTTTGCTGTAAAACAGGACTGTGCACAGTGGACCACACTTAACTGCAGGACACCTCCTAACCAGCTCAAAAATAGAGGGTGGTCAATACTTGCCAACCATTTGTGGAGAGGGTGTTTTTATGCAATCCTATCAAGCCCTCAGTGATAATATTCCTAGGGCTACACCTGGACTAGTCCCCCAAGCCATAAACATGTGTAACCCTCCCCCCACACAAACCAGTCACCTACAACTACTGATAAAAGTTTGACAATTTTGTATTCTTCACACAACTTCCAGTTTGTAGCAAAATTCCAAAACTATGAGCCTACTAAATTCCTGCTGCTTCTCAACCAATGAATTTTTTGGTCACATGCAGAATTGCCAAAGGTAAAGAGGCGCCAAAAACACACCAGTGAAATCTGTTGGCTCAACTTTGTAGATCTGGATCCAGTCCTGACCATAGGAAATGCGGTTTAGGTACCAGGGTGCTGACAGAAGAACCTGAAACCCGGCAGCTGTAACAGCCGCCATCTCCTGTTGATAAGTTTTTTCCTTCCAAACTTCAACCACGGTGTCTGGTCTCAACTGGGGGATTTAAGAATTTATTTAATAAAAATCTGACTTTGTATCTTACACCTGCAAAGACAGCAAGACTGCATATATCAATAATGTCAAAAAAGTTCCCAAAAACCCTCTATGTCATTTCTGATAAGGAAGATGAAGAGATTTGATCATTGTACTATGCAGATGGCATAAAATAGATGTCAGCTGGATTACGAGGATCCAGTGCAAGCTTAAATCACACCAACAAGCTTTGCATAAATCAATATATATATATATACATACATATACACAAGTTTTTCCTTTTAATAAATATATATATATATATATATATATATATATATATATATATATATATATATATATATACACACACACACCAGTTTTTCGTTTTGTTTCCTCTATCCATAACTTTTAGTTGTCTCAGAGCACAGTGGAGACCAGCTGCTACGGTGTCTCCCATACACAACACAAGGAGAAAACAGGAGATTCTGCTCCCAAACTCTCTTGCACTCACTCAGAAGCATCAGCAGTTGAAGATAGAAGCTTCCTATTCAACTCTAAAAGCTTTTGTCTGTGCAAGACCTCTCTGACTCTGAGCTCTTACTCACTCTTCCCTCTATCCATAGACTTCTATTGTGAGCTGTAATATGATGGCTCTGTAATCTGCAGCAATAAAGCAGAGATTTATGAGTAAATGTCAGTTGGTAGGAGCAAGTCTGAAATATGAAGAAAGAAAAATCTCTGATAAGATCTATAACAAAGCTTCTTATATTCTTGTACTATTGACTTATGCAAAGTTTGTTGAACAGTTATTGACCATATTAAGTTTAGCTCTGGTTGTGGCTGCTGAGGACCTGAATGGTGGAGGGAGCGTGGGGGGGTAGAAAAGGCAATTCATACATGGCAGAGCATAACATATACCCAAGAAGAATAGCAAGAACAGTTAGATCTTTTTTAGCCATTGTGACTCCTTGATGTAACAGGCATTAGGCTTACAACTTGTCATGCCATAGACAGTAGCTTATTAATTCAATCAATGCAGTTATTCAGGGACACCACCTCTAAATTGTGAGCATGTACCCGGGCCATGATTGGACTATACATAGATGACATCTGTATGCCACCCATGCCTCCAAGGCCCCAATCACTAATTTTAGGACCTGTTCTGTGTCATAGAAATGAATGGGTTAGTCTCAATGGAGCAGCACAGCTTAAGTAATAACCAGAACGTATGGCGTGAGTCACTGCTCTCTGGCGGGGGCTGAGTGCTCTCACCATTATCTACAGCTCTGCCTGCAGGACAATCAGCTCAGCTACTTGCAGTTTGCTGATAAAGGCTCCAGCCATCTGTCTTTTATCTTTCTATGTAAACACAAAGATAAGAAAGAATCCATTCTTTGTAGAAACATAAGTGTTCTGTACAAACGGTGTAATGCAATATACATTTACTGTGTATAGTATTTGATCTGCATTTATAGTAGATATCTAGTAATCATCTCTCATGGTAAAGGCAAAATCTATATTGTGATACTTCATAGTGTCCAATTCATAAAACAGTCAAAGCTGTCTCCCCACAGCTTGAGGAAGAATACAGGAAATTAGAAGAACAGAGTGCAGGCAAAAACTGCTGAAACATGGGGATGAGAAAACTCCCTTGAAGGGATTCTATCATTGGAAAACCTGATTTTTATTTAAGCATATATTTGCACAGCCTTTAGAAAGGCTATTCCACACATACCTTTAATTTGTTGATCCTCTCAGCCGTTTTTGAATTCGTCTGCTTTTATTGATATGCTAAATAGCCACCTCGGAGCACCAGAAGTTCACTGAGCACTGCTTGTGTGCTATGTGTACACAGGGAAAGGTGAGATCAGGGGAGGCTGCTGTTGATGACTCAGTCTCCCTGCTCTCCCCTCCCCTCTGTGTACACATAGCACACAAGCAGTGCTCAGAGAGCATCACAGAGACTTCCAGAGTGCACCTTGCTGGCTAATTAGCATATGAATAAAACCGGGCTACTTCAAAAACGGCTGAGAGGATTAACAAATTAAAGGTATGTCTTGAATAGCTTTTCTAAAGGCTATGCAAATATATGCTTAGTTAAAAATGAGTTTTCCCAATGATAGAATCCCTTTAAGAAATGTAAAGCAAACTTAGTAATAATTAGATGAATATTAAAAAGTGAACAAACCATTGAAGGATAACGGCTCAGCTTTGTAGTATTTCACCCAGTCTTGGCCATAGCTAATATAATCTAGGTACCAGGGGGCTGAGAGGACAGCAGAAAAGCCCGCATCTGTCACTTTGTACAATTCTTCCTGATCGTTTTCTCCCTTCCACACATCCACTATAGTATCAGGTTTAATCTGAAAAGATTGCAATAAATGAGTTTATTAAGAAGGGCACAAGTGTAGTTCTTACACGCCTTCACAAAAAAGGACACTTGTTAATGTGTTTCCAAATGAATCGTGCTAGTCGGATGTATTGAATTTATGTTGAAAGGAGTGTCTTGATCTTGGAGAGATGTTTAAACACTTACTAACCCTATACCCATTCTGTGATCTCTATATTTAGGTATAAAATAATGAATGTGGCTTTTTGTTTTGTATTTAGTGAAGTCAACATGCCTGGTAGGTTTTAACACTTACTAAACCTTATACCATCCTGTGATCTTTGTAATTTGATGAATGTGGTTTTTGGTTTTATATTAGTTAAGCAGGTTCCGTGTCACAGCTTCCTGCTAAGCAATTAGATCATTATCTGCAGAGGCTGTGTAGCGGGACTGCAAGGAGTATAAAATAGTATTCCCTCAACGAAGTACTTCAAGCTATGAAGAAGGGACCCCATCCTTGTTCCCGAAACGCGTAAGCTCATCTGTTTTTTGTAAGTGCCTGGATCCATGTCTGTACTATGGTTTCAAATTTTTGAAGTAAAAGTTAAATTTTATGCATAATTGGGCATGCTGGAGTAAATTTTTGTTTTTTTGACTATTGTCCATCCCGTGAGACAGTCCGGGGGTTTCTCTGTGCAGCCCATTTGCTTGTTTAACAGATCTATGGAAAACATATACAGGTCATTCCACAGTGGTTAGAGCTGCATATATTCTGCTTTATACTATTCCATCAGTGGTTGTCATAGGTAACGTGATTTAAAGGGGTGCATGCTAATGTTTCTTTAGCTTTAAATTTGTGTTTCTGTCCATACTATTGTGGAGGAAAGAAGGTTTCCAGGTATTTTTCCACTTTCATATAGGTACTATTGAGTTTGGAAAGTGTGTAGTTGTTAGGCTGTGATATTGGGGTAATACAGGGACTTGGGCATGTTAGATGCCCCCAGACATGCTTCCCCTGCTGTCCCAGTTGCATTCCAGACGTGTTGGCATCATTTCTTGGAGTGTTATTGTGGACTTGGTGACGCTTCTTAGTCGAATTTGGGTTTCCCCTGAAATGAGCATTTTTTTTTTCCCCATAGACTATAATGGGATTCGATTTTCGGTCAAATATTTAGAGGCTACTCGAAACAAATAAATATTTCACTAATTGCTCATCTCTAGTGACAACTACTGTGGTTATAAATGACTGACTACCATTTCACATACTAATCTTACTACTAACACCTGAACACTTTATACCATAAAGAGACCATGGCGGATGTTAGCACGATCAATTCAGATGTGGTTCTTAAAGGATATGGGTTAACAGAAAGCAAAGCAGAAGCATCTTTAGTTTGATAGAGGTTACTAGGAGTGAAAGCATTACAAGGATGATGTGTATTTTAGATTGATAGGTCCTTCAGCAGCCACTAAGGAATGACTGAGATATCCTCAGCATGAAACCTCACCAAAGACACAATAAGAAAGAATATACGGTAATAACATATCACATGTATGTGCAAGAATATGTTCACCAGAGAGAACACCAATAAGAAAAGAATACAGCCACAGATCTCTAGACAGCTTATGTCCTCTGAAAGACACCCAATGTAACACATTCACCACTTATCAGAAGAACATACCTGGTCGTGGTTATCAAATACCTCTTGCCAGACCATGTAGCCTTTCTGGTGTTTAGACACTATGTCCAATAGTCTGGAAAAAGTTAAAATTACATTTGGGTAAGCACATGGTAGCACAGTTTTTGCAGCTATAACCAAAAATAAGTATTTAAGTCTATGGTAGCAAAGAAAGCCTCTCTCGTAAATGGGAAGTAAAGGACTTTGATCTCACCTGATACAGGTGTGAATGTAGGGTAATAGGCATAGTTATAGAGGGTGCAGAGGCAGCAGACCCTGAAGGGGTCCCAAACCACTATTCTAGATTTTGCATTGGGGCACAGGGACTTCAAGTTAAGCCCCAGACAGAAATGCAGGAAATAGAAGTACAAAAAAAAAAAATGCAGACAGCAAGTAACTAACTTTTGGACGTAGAAAGATTCTAGTTTACGGTAATCTGTGCCAAAGCCGTGATCACTCATGAACTTTGTAATGTCAGGATTGGATTTCCTACAAAAAAAAAAAAAAAAAAAAGGAAAGATATAATATTATGTTTTATAACCAATACAGAACAGTCTGGACTCTCAGTATGTAAGGGGCTGTAACTGGGGCCTAAAACGCAGGAATTACTTAAATATGCATATCTTGATAGCTACAAAACTAGTTTTTCGGGTTCGGTTATATGGATTTTTAAGTTGTTTTTTTGGGGGTTTTTTTTATAAAACAAAAAACAAAACAGGGCCGATGAGTCATCAGCAACAGCCTCCCTGCTCTCACCTCCCCCTGTGTACACATAGCACACAGTGCTCAGTGAACTTCCAATGCTCCGAGGTGGATAATTAGCATATCAATAAAACCGTGCTAATTCAAAAACGGCTGAGAGGATTACTAGGTAAAAGGTATGTCTGGAATAGCCTTGGAATTAAAAAAAAAAAAAAAAAAGTTTTCCCAATGATAGAATCCCTTTAACCCCTTAGCGACCCTTGACGTAACTGTACATCATGGGTCGCATGGGGATGTATGGAGCGAGCTCACACGCTGAGCTCGCTCCATACACGGCAGATGCCGGTTGTATAATACAGCCAGGATCTGCCACTAACAGCAGCGGTCGGTGCCCAAGCCGATCGCTGCTGTTAACCCTTTACACACTGCGGTCAAACGTGACCGCAGTGTGTAAACGGCGCCGGCGGCACGGGCGCCGCCATGTTTCGCCGATCGCCGCCCTCCTGAACGTCACATGAGGGCGGTGATCGGTTGCTATGACAGCCGGAAGCCTATTGAAGGCTTCCAGGCTTGTCTCTGCACTAGATCTATTAGACGATGCCAGAGGCATCGTCTAATAGAAGTGCTGGGATTTTCCTATTCACTGCAATACTGTAGTATTGCAGTGAATAGTATGAGCGATCAGACCCCCTAGGTTTCAAGGTACCTAAGGGGTCTGATCATAAATGTATAACAAGAAAAAAAAAAAAAGTTTTTAATAGTACTAAAAAAATTAAAAAAAAATATAAAAGTTCAAATCACCCCCCTTTCCCTAGATTAGCTATAAAAGTAAATAAAGAACATTAAACATAAACATATTAGGTATCCCCGCATCTCCAAAATGCCCGAACTATTACAATATTAAAACATTTATCCCGTACTGCGAACGGCGTAGCGGCAAAAAAAATAAAAACAGCTAAAAAGCGTTTTTTTCATCACTTTGCCTCCTATAAAAAATTGAATAAAAAGTGATCAAACCATCAGATCTTTCCCCAAATGGTCTCAATAGAAACGTCATCTTGTCTCACATAAAAAGACACCACAACCAGCTCCATACATGGAAATATGAAAAAGTTACAGGTGTTAAAACGAACATGATGACACAAAATTTTTTTTCTATTTTGCAAAGTTTATCTTTTTTTTTTTTTTTAAAGTATCAAAACATTTCAAATACTATATAAATTTGGTATCACCGAGTTCGTACTGACACGTAGAACACAGGTAACATGTCATTTGTACCAAACAGTGAACGCTGTAAAAATTAAACCCATAAGAAAATGGCGCAAATGCATTTTTTCTCCAATTGCACCTCATTCTGAATTTTTTTCCAGCTTCCCAGTACATTGCACAGCATATTGAATGGTGCCATTACAAAGTAAAATTTGTCCCGCAAACAATAAGCCATCATGTGACTCTGTCAACTGAAAAATGAAAAAGTTATGGCTCTTGAAATGTGAGGAGGGAAAAACGAAAATGCGAAACCAAAAAATGGCCTGGTCCTTAAGGGGTTAAAATACAATACAAACAACTATTGAAAAAGGGGAGACAGAGACGAGCAACTGTCTGGAAGGGCTCAAGATTGATTTAGAGATAAAAGCAGTAATACGCAATGATCTCCCTTCCATTTGTGTGTGGATGCCTTTCCCCTTCAACACACAGTGGCTCAGCTAATCACATGAGTGAGTCGCAACTGAAGAGTATCAGAATGGGAATGGTAGGTAGTTTTGTTTTTTTTTAATAAAACATCTCTGCCTCAGAAACTCCTTTAATTTAACCAATACAATAGAATACTGCAGAAGAAAAAAAAACAAAGATACAAAATCATATACAAGATAAATGAAGTATATAAAATAATGAACTTACCAACACGCAAAATCAACCTCATCCCCTCCCAGATGGATATACTGGTCAGGAAACGCCAAGCTGATCTCATTAAACAATTGGTCTATAAAGCGGTAGGTGTCATTATTAATGGGATTAATGGGCCCAAATGTACCACTGGGCTGTCCGTCCTGGTAGCACGGTGTCAAGAGATCTTTCTGACCTGAAAATCAAGAAAACAAATGAATAGAGATGAGCGAACACTAAAATGTTCGAGGTTCGAAATTCGATTCGAACAGTCGCTCAATGTTCGTGTGTTCGAACGGGTTTCGAACCCCATTATAGTCTATGGGGAACATATACTCGTTAAGGGGGAAACCCAAATCCGTGTCTGGAGGGTCACCAAGTCCACTATGACACCCCAGGAAATGATGCCAACACCTCTGGAATGACACTGGGACAGCAGGGGAAGCATGTCTGGGGGCATCTAACACACCAAAGACCCTCTATTACCCCAACATCACTGCCTAACAACTACACACTTTCCACATTCAAAAAAACCTCTATCAGGGTGCATGCACACTGAGTAACGCCGGGCGTGTATGAGAGCCGTACATGCCGGCATTACAGCAGACTGCCGAACACTTCCCATTCACTTCAATGGGAGCGCTCGTAACAGCGGCGTTTACGAGCGCTCCCATTGAAGTGAATGGGAAGTGTTCGGCAGCCCTGCTGTAACGCCGGCGTGTACGGCTCTCATACACGCCTGGCGTTACGTAGTGTGCATGCACCCACAAAGTGGAAAAATACCTGGAAACCTTCTTTACTCCCCAAATGGATGGACACAAACCTCAATTTAAGCTCAACAAACAGTAACAACCACCCCTTTAAATCACGTTCCCCATGACAACCACAAATGGAATAGGCAATGGGAATTCCAAAAGCCCTCACCCTTAACTGTCATTTTGAGTGTGTGTGTGTGTGTGTGTGTGTGTGTGTGTGTGTGTGTGTGTGTGTGTGTGTGTGTGTGTGTGTGTGATGTGGTAAGACCTTCCAAAATTCACTTTTCTAGCCCTTAACATGAGCCCTTCCAAACAAAGTTACATGACCTTAAGCTGAGCTACCAGCAGAGATTGAGGCCCTTGGCATGAGTAGAGCCTTGTACCAGCAGTGTTTTTGGCACTTAGGGTGAGTTGAGCCTTGTACCAGCGTGTGTCCCTTAACATCAGGCGGGCCCTAAGTTCTGCGCTTTGCACAAAAGTTCCACATTAACTAGGCTGAATGGTACAAAGATTAGTAGGCCCGAGAACCAGGAACAGGTCTTGCAATGGCTGTCGGATAACGCTTAAAGCACATTGTCCACCAGCCAGTCAGCCTCTACCTCCTCTTACCCAACAGTCTTGTCCTCCTTCCACCCAAAATTCCCAATCTTCCCAGAACAATAACCCCAACTGTCCCTGCTCCCCAGAGCTGTTCTCCCTTCCTTTGACTGTACCGCAACCTGCCCCTCCATTTCGCGATTCCACGGACCTAACAGACGAGTATCTGTGTCCAGATGCTTAAACACTAGAGTCTCCTCCATCTCCGATCGATTTGGTGGCGGATGACCAGCAACCCACCCTCATCGACGACGATGAGATGCAGTTGCTGTCAGGGCAGCCAGTTGACATGCGCATTGTGCAGGAGGAGGAGGCGAGACAGGAGTTGGAAGAGGAGGTGGTGGACGACGAGGACACCGACCCCACCTGGACAAGGCGGATGTCAAGCTGGGAAAGTAGTGTGGATGTTGAGGCAGGTGCAGCACCAAAAAGGGTAGCTAGAGGCAGAGACATGTCCAGAGGCAGAGGTCAGCTGCTTTGCCGAAGCCAGGCCAGACCCGGAACGTCCGAAGATGTTCCCTTTTGTACCCAGCCCAGAAAAACTCCCCCATCGAGGGCACGTTTCTTGAAGGTGTAGAGTTTTTTCAAGGAATGCGCCGAGGACAGATATAGTGTCGTCTACACAATTTGCCTCTCGAAATCGAGTAGGGGCCCTGAGAAGAGCAACCTGTCCACCACTTCAATGCACCGTCATTTGGAATCCAAGCAATGGAATCAGTGGCAGGCAGCAACGGCAGGACAAACGTCGCCCGCCATTCATGCCACTGCCTCTGCTCACAGTGCTGGCGATGCACTCCAGAGGACGAGCCAGGACATCACTTCATCTGCCTCCGCCACTTTGTTGACTTCTCCCTCATCCTCCCCTGTTTCTGTCTTATCTCCTTCTCCTGCACCATCAAAGGCACCATCAGGCGCTTCTTTACAACAACCCACCATCTCTCAGACATTGGAGCGCCGGCAGAAATACACCGCTAACCACCCACCCACGCAAGCCTAGAACGCCAACATCGCTAAACTGCTGGCCCAGGAGAGGTTGGCGTTCCGGCTTGTTGAAACTCCCGCCTTCCCGGACCTGATGGCAACTGTGGCACCTCACTATGCCGTCCCTAGCCGTCTCAACTTCTCCCGGTGTGGCGTCCCCGCCTTGCACCAGCACGTGTCACTCAACATCAGGTGGGCCCTTAGTTCCGCGCTTTGCTGCAAGGTCCACTTGACCACCGACACTTGGACAAGCGCCTGTGGTCAGGGATGCTGCTTATCTTTAAGGACAGGCAGAGTGAATGTGGTGGAGTCTGGTCCCGGGGTGCAAACTGAGGTACCCTATCTCCTCTCCCAGGCCAAAATTCATGGCAGGAGTAGACTGAAACCCTACGACGCTGCAACCTCCACCACAGCTACTAGCGGCAAACGCTAAAACACTGGTGTGGGGAGACGTCAGCAGGCGGTGCTGAAGCTCATCAGCTTGGGGGACAGACAGCACAGTGCCTCCGAGGTCAGGGATGCCATCCTGGCTGAGATGGCATTTTTTTTTCCCTGCTACACCTGGGGCCTGGCATTTTTACGCCTGTGATAATGGCTGGAACCTGGTAGCGGCTCTGGAGCTTGCCAGCCTCCAACACGTTCCATGTTTGGCCCACGTCTAACCTAGTGGTGCAAAGTTTTTTGAAAACATACCCAAATGTACCGAAGCTACTGTTGAAAATGCGGCGCTTGTGCGCCCACTTTTGCAAGTGCACAGGAGTCGCTGCTAGCCTAAAAACACTCTAGCAAGGCCTACATCTGTCCAAACACAGGCTGTTGTCCGTCATTCACACACGCTGAAACCCTACAATACCATATCTTGAGCAGGGTGTGTGAGCTGCACAGACCTTTGATGGAGTTCCATCTACAAAACCCAAGGGTTCCTCAAAGTCAGCTCCCAAAGTTTCTGCACCATGAGTTTCCAGGGGTGGCAGAGTTATGGCTAGGGGCAGAGGCATGGATAGGGATGATGTCTAGGGGCAAAAGCAGTGTGGATGTGGAGGCAAGCTAAGCAGGAAAAACTGGGGGTACAAGCTAAGGCATGGACTAGGGTGATGTCTAGGGGCAAAAGCAGTGTGGATGTGGAGGCAAGCTAAGCAGGAAAAACTGGGGGTACAAGCTAAGGCATGGACTAGGGTGATGTCTAGGGGCAAAAGCAGTGTGGATGTGGAGGCAAGCTAAGCAGGAAAAACTGGGGGTACAAGCTAAGGCATGGACTGGGGTGATGTCTAGGGGCAAAAGCAGTGTGGATGTGGAGGCAAGCTAAGCAAGAAAAACTGGGGGTACAAGCTAAGGCATGGACTGGGGTGATGTCTAGGGGCAAAAGCAGTGTGGATGTGGAGGCAAGCAAAGCAGGGAAAATAGTGGCTAGAGGCAAAGGGATGTCCATAGGCAGCAAGGGCAAAGATGCAAAACTCTCCCCTGTTTCAAGAATTTTCCTGACTTGTCTCCCCACAAAACATTCCTGGGAGGAGGGCTGAAACACCACCCTCCTCCTCCTCCTCCGCTGTTAGATTGACCCCAGCTACGAGCTGGAAACGCTGCAACACTGGTGTGGGGAGACGTCAGCAGGCTGGGCTGAAGCTCATCAGCTTGGGAGACGGACAGCACACTGCCTCTGAGGTCAGGGATGCCATCCTGGATGAGATGGCAATTTGTTTATCCCCGCTGCCCCTGGGGCCAGGCTTTTTTGTCTTGTTGGAGGGCTCTGGAGCTTGCCAGCCTCCAACACGTTCCATGCCTGGCCCACGTGTTCAATGTAGTGGTGCAATGATTTTTAAAAACATACCCCAAATTAGCTGAGCTAAGGGTGAAAGTGCGGCACTTGGACACCCACTTTCCCAAGTCTACAGTACCTGGAGCTAGCCGCAATACACTCCAGCAAGGCCTACATCTGCCTGAAGCACCTACTGTTGTGTGAGGTCACCACATGCTCTAACCCTAGATACTGTATGTTCAGCAGGGTGTGTGAGCAGCAGAGACCTTTGATGGAGTACCAGCTACAAAACCCAAGGGTTCCTCATAGTCAGCTCCCTCACTTTCTGCACCATGAGTTTCCATGGGTGGCAGACTTATGGCTAGAGGCACAGGCATGGATAGGGGTGATGTGTAGGGGCAAAAGCAGTGTGGATGTGGAGGCAAGCTAAGCAGCAAAAACTGGGGGTACAAGCAGCCGGTGGCATCATCACTGACAAGCACAGCTGTCTGTCAGCTGACAGGCTGACTTTCACCAAAATGAACAGACAATGGATAGACTCATCATATACATGTCAGTTACATGACAAATTTAGTGCAATTTGCAAGTCCAAGATGGTTTGGAGATCTGCGGAGAGGAATCTCACCACCTCTTGCGGGTGCCATCATTTGGAAGGCAAGCCCTGGGCTCAGTGGGTGAGAGCAAGCGCAGGATAATCGTCGTTTGGCCTGGTGGCCACTGCCTCTCCCACTGTTGTCAGGGCTGGCGCTGCAGTCCAGACCAGCAGCCAGGACACCTCCACATCTGCCTCTGACACTTTGGGGAGTTCACCCTCATCCTCACCTTTTCCTGCCATTTCTCCTTTTGCCCGCGCCATCATGCGCCTCTTCCCAGCAACTCCCCATCTCCCAAGCCTTTCATTTCATGCTAAAGTACAGCGCAACCCACCCACATGCCCAAGGCTTCAACGGCCTCATCTCAAGAAATCTGGCCCAGGAGATGTTGGAATCCCGGCTGGGGGACACTCTGCCCTATTTGGGCAGAGTGTCTACTGAGCCACCGCACTGTGCCGTCCACACCAGCACTTTCCCCCAAACATGAGGCGGTCCCTAAATTCAGCGCTTAGCCCTAAAGTTTCACGTGACCAGTTACGAATGGACAAGTGCATGCGGACAGGGACGCTACCTTTCAATTTTGGCACAGTGGTTGAATGTAGTTGAGGCGTGGACCGGGTCGCAAAATGTGGTGGCCTGACTTGTCTCCCCACACAACATTCCTGGGAGGAGGGCTGAAACACCACCCTCCTCCGCTGTTAAATTGACCCCAGCTACGAGCTGGAAATGCTGCAACACTGGTGTGGGGAGACGTCAGCGGGCCGTGCTGAAGCTCATCAGCTTGGGGGCCAGACAGCACACTGCCTACAAAGTGAGTCATGCCATCCTCGATGAGACGGCAATGTGGTTTTTGCCACTGCACCTGGGCCCAGGCATGTTGTCATGTGTGATAATGGCCGTAACCTGGGATCGGCTCTGTAGCTTGGCAGCCTGCAACATATTCCATGCCTGGGCCACGTTTTTAACTCATTGCTGCTAATCATTTTAAAAAGGTACTCCAATGCTCCTGAGCTACTGGTGAAAGTGTGGCGCTTGTGCGGATAGTTTTTAAAGTCTATAGTTGCCGCTGCTAGCCTCTATGCACTCCTACAACGCCTGTACCTGCTGGAACAACGGCTGTTGTGCGACGTCTCCACACTGCTGGCACTAAACATATCATGTGTTGAGCAGAGTGTGTGAGCAGCACAGACCTTTGATGTAGTTCCAAGTCCAAAACCCTCGGGTTCGTCAAAGTCAAATCCCTCAGTTGCTCAACCATGAGTGGCCATGGGTGGCAGACTTATGTGAAATCCCATCCATTGCACTGGACACGAAACATTAGCATGCGCTCAGCACAACTTCGGATATGGCAGCTGTGTTAAGCAGGGTGCAGGGTACAACACAGACCAGGCCCGAGCACCAGGAACAGGTGTTAGAAATACTGCAGCATCCGCCATTTCCTTCCAATTTTGGGGTTTTGGACCCGCCACCGACTTGTCTGGACCTAAGTGGGGATCATGAGACACAGTTGCCATCAGGGCAAGCTGTGGTCATGTGCGGTTTGCAGTAAGGGGCCAGTGCGCAATTGGAAGAGGAGTTGGTGGATGACGAGGCCACCGACCCCACATGGACAGGGGTGATGTCTAGGGGCTAAAGCAGTGTAGATGTAGAGGGAAGCTAAATCAACAAAAAACCTGGGTAGAAGCAAAGGCATAAACTGGGGTGATGTTTAGGGGCTAAAGCAGTGTAGATGTGAAGGGAAGCTAATTCAACAAAAAAAACAGGGTAGAAGCAAAGGCATAAACTGGGGTGATGTTTAGGGGTGAAAGCAGTGTAGATGTGGAGGGAAGCTAATTCAACAAAAAAAAACAGGGTAGAAGCAAAGGCATAAACTGGGGTGATTTTTAGGGGTGAAAGCAGTGTAGATGTGGAGGGAAGCTAAGCAGCAAAAACAGTGGGTAGAAGCAAAGGCATGCAAAACTCTACCCTGTTGGAAGACTTATTCCTAGGTCTGGAACACGTTAATGGCCCCCCTGGACAAATTACTGCCACTCAGGGGCCTAGTGTCACCAGGAGGGACAAGTATAGGCGCATGTTGTGGGAATACCTGGCCGACACCAGCTCTGTCCTCTCCGATCCCTCTGTGCTCTACAGCCTACACTTATTTTCTCATCTTTTTTTCTGCACTGCACATCTCTTGCCTGCTTCCTTTGGGATCTTACAAGTGGTGGTCCACTTCCACAGATGGTAACTTCACTAGACAGTGTAACGGGAGTAGCTGAGGGATCGCTGTCTTAACCACTTTTTGGCACAAAATTAACTTCCAAAGCCAAATATGTTGCAAGTATATGATGCAAGGACACCTACACACCTATCTCTGACACATTGGGGAGTTCACCCTCATGCACCCTTTTGGCCTGCACCATCATGCGCCTCTTCCCAGCCACTCCACATTTCCCAAGCTTTTCATTGCAGGCAGAAGTACAACACAACCCACCCCCATGCCCAAGCCTTTAACAGCCTCATCGATAAACTGCTGGCCCTGGAGATGTTGGTGTTTGTTTATGCTTCTGGAGACCCAGGCCTTCCGTCAGCAGATGGCAGCTGGGGCAACTCCCTATGCTGGGCCTAGCCGTTACTACTTCTCTTGGTGTGCTGTCTCTGCCTTGCGCCTGCATGTGTCCCATAACATCAGTCGGGCCCAGAGCTCTGCGCTTTGCTGCAAGGTCCACTTGACCACCGACACATGGACAAGCGCCTGTGGTCAGGGATGCTGCAGTGCTTATCTTTAATGACAGGCAGGGTGAATGTGGTGGAGTCTGGTCCCCGGGTGCAAACTGGGGTGGCCTATCTCCTCTCCCAGGCCAAAATTCATGGCAGGAGTAGACTGAAACCCTACGATGCTGCAACCTCCACCACAGCTACTAGCGGCAAACACTGTAACACTGGCGTGGGGAGATGTCAGCAGGCCGTGCTGAAACTGATCAGCTTGGGGGACAGACAGCACAGTGCCTCCGAGGTCAGGGATGCCATCCTGGCCGAGATGGCATTTTTTTTCCCTGCTACACCTGGGGCCTGGCATTTTTGCGCCTGTGATAATGGCTGGAACCTGGTAGCAGATCTGGAGCTTGCCAGACTCAAACACGGTCCACGCATGGCCCACGTTTTCCAACTTGTTGGTGCCATGTTTCTTTGAAACCTACACCATTGTGCCTGATATACAGGTCAAAGTGGGGCCATTTTCGTAAGTGAGAACTAGCCTCTGCTAGGCAGAAAACATTCAGAGCACACTCCTCTCATCTTCGCACCGTTGGCTGGCGGAGGAAGACGAGGGGGTTGGAGTGGCATCTGATGTCCCTGTCCCACACGAGGCTAGAGGGTGCACTTCAGTGCATCCCATTGCTTCACCACAAATGGTGTGAAGGGGAGTGGAAAATGGAGGAAATGGAGAGTGACCCTTACAGTTGGGGCCAGCAAAGGCATGCCAAGTAACACACTGGCACACATGGCTGACTTCATCTTGGGTTGCTTTTCAACACATATTTCACATCATGAAGAACAAATAATACTGGATTTTTACAAGCCTCGAACCCCGGTCTAGGTCTAATGTCTGTTCCTTTCTTATATTAGGGGAGAGGGAAAAAAAATTACTTCAGTGATACGTTTAGCGTACATAGACTGACTATTAATGTGTATCCCACTTAGTGTTGTTAGGGTTACACACCGTCACAACCTGGCTAAAGCTTCTATAGCTGTTAATAAAGTCAACATAACTTTACGGTATCCAAAAAGACAGCTGGTACCGACAGAGAGCAAGACAAATGTCAACCAAAGCTGTGAGCTCTGAACACCCACAGTGACTTTGGCGTCATCATCATTATAAGGGAGCGGGTGGTAATAAATAACTTGGCAGTGCCTAAAACCCAAAAATCTTATACAACTATATTTACATTAAGATACACAAATGACACTTTTCAGTAGCATGTCATGAGACAAGCTGATAAGCTCTTCCTTTGTGCAGTGCTATTTGAAAGTTAAACGCTGCCTTTATTTTAATTCTGGAGAAGGTGCAGACATTAGATTTAGAACATGTTGTCTTCATTGTCCAAATCCTCTATATAGGTAACGTGTTTTTCGGGCCGAGCTGTCTGGGAACGAGCTGGTGCAGCACTGACAACCTGGGTGAATATGGCAAGAGTCTGAGATGTAGGGTGAATGAATCCCCAAATTATTTGTGGAATTCCCAGTGAGACAATGGCACTATCTACCAGTAGCAAAAATTGTGGGTGCACGTAACCCCAATATATTCTTTGAATTACCAGTCAGAAACTGGCACTATATGGCAGTAGCAAGAAATGAGGGTATTTGTAACCCCAATATATTCTTTGAATTCCCAGTCAGACAATGGCACTGTATAGCAGAGGCAAAAATTGTGGGTGCACGTAACCCCCATATATTCTTTGAATTCCCAGTCAGACAATGGCACTATATACCAGTAGCAAAAATTGTGGGTGCACGTAACCCCAATATATTCTTTGAATTACCAGTCAAAAACTGGCACTATATAGAAGTAGCAAAAATTGTGGGTGCACATAACCCCAATATATTCTTTGAATTCCCAGTGAGACAATGGCACTGTATAGCAGTAGCAAAAATTGTGGGTGCACGTAACCCCCATATATTCTTTGAATTCCCAGTCAGACAATGGCACTATATACCAGTAGCAAAAATTGTGGGTGCACGTAACCCCAATATATTCTTTGAATTACCAGTCAGAAACTGGCACTATATGGCAGTAGCAAGAAATGAGGGTATTTGTAACCCCAATATATTCTTTGAATTCCCAGTCAGACAATGGCACTGTATAGCAGTAGCAAAAATTGTGGGTGCACGTAACCCCAATATATTCTTTGAATTCCCAGTGAGACAATGGCACTGTATACCAGTAGCAAAAATTGTGGGTGCACATAACCCCCATATATTCTTTGAATTCCCAGTCAGACAATGGCACTATATACCAGTAGCAAAAATTGTGGGTGTATATAGCCCCAATTCTATTGCTAGGGGACTTGCAGGGTATTTCTGAGGTGAAGGTGGGGGGGCACACCGTTGGAACGGGGATTTGGGGTGTATATATGGGGTATACGGGAATACACTGTCAGTGTGTTCCATTCAGGATCCTGGGAAAGCTGGGTTGCGGCGATTGAGCCCGTCAGTGCCACGTTACACTGACAAGCTTCTCCCTGGAATTGAAGTTATATGTAAGCCCAATATATTCTTTGAATTCCCAGTGAGACAATGGCACTATATGGCAGTAGCAAAAATAGTGGGTGTATATAGCCCCAATTCTATTGCTAGGGGACTTGCAGGGTATTTCTGGGGTGAAGGTGGGGGGGCACACCGTTGGAACGGGTATCGGGGGTATATATCGGGTATACGGGAATACACTGTCAGTGTATTCCATTCAGGATCCTGGGAAAGCTGGGTTGCGGTGATTGAGCCCGTCAGTGCCACGTTACACTGACAAGCTTCTCCCTGGAATTTAGCTCTTATAAGAGCTGTTGGTTGTCTTCTCCTTCCTATCCTAGCCTGTCCCTGCCTACCCAGAATCTAAGCCCTAGCTAACTGGACGGAAACCTCCGTCCCCGGTGAATTGCAAGCTCAGAATGACGCGAACCTGGGCGTCGCTGTTCTTTTAAAATTAGAGGTCACATGTTTTCGGCAGCCAATGGGTTTTGCCTACTTTTTTCAACGTCACCGGTGTCGTAGTTCCTGTCCCACCTACCCTGCGCTGTTATTGGAGCAAAAAAGGTGCCAGGGAAGGTGGGAGGGGAATCGAGTAATGGCGCACTTTACCACGTGGTGTTCGATTCGATTCGAACATGCCGAACAGCCTAATATCTGATCGAACATGAGTTCGATAGAACACTGTTCGCTCATCTCTACAAATGAAGTCTGCTGTCGCATATGTTGCACTATAGACTAGATACATGCAGATTTATGCTTGGTGACTAAAACTTGAATCTGTCCTAATTGGTTTTACCTGTGGAATATCATCAGTTAATCACAAACCAAAAGCTAGTGTAAGGCTACATTCAGACAAGTGAGGTGCAAAATGGCCGTGAAAAATGCTTACGGGACCCGAAATTATCAAGTGATCTTATGCACCTTACGGTGTCAATTTGCTGCTATTGTAGAATTTATTAGAATTGTGTATTCCCCATCATGATATATGGGTATAATAGATGTATAACTCCCTGCTTGGGAAGCAAATATTTCCATACATTAAACAGATCACAGATGGTCTACTGATTTTAATGTATTTTAGGGTAGGGGGGGTTGGACAAAAGAAAGAAACTTCTGCTACATTCCTTTCAATATAACTTATTGAACCAAGAATCCTTCCGAACAATTATAAACAAGCGTTAAAACAAAGATTTTAAAAAAAAAAAAAAAAAAAAAAAAAAAAAAAGGATGGGTAAGCAGGGAAGATACCAAGGTGCCCCTCAATTATATATAGTGAGCTGCACAAAAAACCATTTATAAACATATCTACACCAGTTTCTGGCACAGAAGGGGGATGATGCGGCACAAGGCCCTCTTACACTGGCATGAGTTATACAGTAATTTTACACCTGACTGGCATAGGTTTTTCCATTCTGGTGTGCACCAGATATATGAGCCTGGATCCCTTTACACCTCTTGGGGCTTTTTTTTTTTTTTTTTTTTTTTTTTTTAAGACTGGCGTGTGAAACACCAGTCATAACCTACCCCATTGTAACCAAATCTCACAGATGATCACAGAGATCTGAAATTTAGCTAGGAGAAGTAAGAAGTTTCTACTTCATTTCCAAGGTGTGGTCTTCAAGCAATAGGATTGTCACCCATTGGAATACATTCCTAATTCCAAACAGACACTACAAATATTGCTTGTGTGCCCCAAGTGGTAAATACTAGTGATGAGCGAGTAGTATTCGATCGAATACCTCGCCGGCATAGGAATGCGTGTAATCGGCCGAACGCCAAGGTGTTAAACACTTTGAATATTTGATGCGTTTAACCCCTTGTTGTTCGGCCGATTACACGCAATTCCTATGCCGGCGAGGTATTCGATCAAATACTACTCACTCAACACTAGTAAATATCTATAAAGCTTTAAACAAAAAACTGTTATTTACCATATTTGCAATACAACTGGCTTACAAGAATTTTGCATGCAATGGAGAACAATTTGAAAGATAAGGAAGAAAACACTTACCTTTACCCCAAGAAGAAGTATGCCCAGGAGTGTCAAACTCCGGTATAACGCGAATGCCTCTCAGTCGGGCATATTCAATCACCATACGGACATCATTGGGAGTGTAAATGTGTGTGAATGGGTGGTAAGCTCCCTGAAAAGCAGAAAAAAAATAAATATATACAGTCCTATGAAAAAGTTTGGGCACCCCTATTAATCTTAATCATTTTTAGTTATAAATATTTTGGCGTTTGCAGCAGCCATTTCAGTTTGATACATCTAATAACTGATGGACACAGTAATATTTCTGGATTGAAATGAGGTTTATTGTGCTAACAGCAAATGTGTAATATGCATTAAACCAAAATTTGACCCGTGCAAAAATATGGGCACCTCAACAGAAAAGTGACATTAATATTTAGTAGATCCTCCTTTTGCACAGATAACAGCCTCTAGTCGCTTCCTGTAGCTTTTAATCAGTTCCTGGATCCTGGATGAAGGGATTTTGGACCATTCCTCTTTACAAAACAATTCAAGTTCAGTTAAGTTTGATGGTCGCCGAGCATCAAATCATCCCACAGATGTTCAATGATATTCAGGTCTGGGGACTGGGATGGCCATTCCAGAACATTGTAATTGTTCCTCTGCATGAATGCCTGAGTCGATTTGGAGCAGTGTTTGGACATTGTATTGCTGAAATATCCATCCCTGGCGTAACTTCAACTTCGTCACTGATTCTTGAACATTATTCTCAAGAATCTGCTGATACTGAGTGGAATCCATGCGACCCTCAACTTTAACAAGATTCCCGGTGCCGGCATTGGCCACACAGCCCCAAGGCATTATGGAACCTTCACCAAATTTTACAGTGGATAGCAAGTGTTTTTCTTGGAATGCTGTTTTTTTTGGACACCATGCATAACGCCTTTTTGTATGACCAAACAACTCAATCTTTGTTTCATCAGTCCACAGGACCTTCTTCCAAAATGAAGCTGGCTTGTCCAAATGTGCTTTTGCATACCTCAGGCGACTCTGTTTGTGGCGTGCTTGCAGAAACGGCTTCTTTCTCATCACTCTTCCATACAGCTTCTCCTTGTGCAAAGTGCGCTGTATTGCTGACCAATGCACAGTGACACCATCTGCAGCAAGATGATGCTGCAGCTTTTTGGAGGTGGTCTGTGGATTGTCCTTGACTGTTCTCACCATTCTTTTTCTCTGCATTTCTGATATTTTTCTTGGCCTGCCACTTCTGGGCTTAACAAGAACTGTCCCTGTGGTCTTCCATTTCCTTACTATGTTCCTCACAATGGAAACTGACAGGTTAAATCTCTGAGACAACGTTTTGTATCCTTCCCCTGAACAACTATGTTGAACAATCTTTGTTTTCAGATCATTTGAGAGCAGGTTGTCCATGTTCGGCGACCATCAAACTTAACTGAACTTGAATTGTTTTGTAAAGAGGAATGGTCCAAAATCCCTTCATCCAGGATCTGATTAAAAGCTACAGGAAGCGACTAAATATTAATGTCACTTTTCTGTTGAGGTGCCCATACTTTTGCACCAGTCAAATTTTGGTTTAATGCATATTGCACATTTTCTGTTGGTACAATAAACCTCATTTCAATCCTGAAATATTACTGTGTCCATCAGTTATTAGATATACCAAACTGAAATGGCTGCTGCAAACACCAAAATATTTAGAACTAAAAATGATTAAGATTAATAGGGGTGCCCAAACTTTTTCATAGGACTGTATATATATATATATATATATATATATATATACACATAACAGACATTACTAAAACTCTGGTTTGTATGCCGTGTACATCAAAGATACACATTGGGGGAATGTACTAAGCTATGCCACTGTATAGGTGCAACGTGGCATGTGTCTTATAGCTACCTATGAACCTATAGTCTTAGAAAAAAAAAAAAAGTTTTGAGTTATACTTTTGCTGTACGAATCTGATGTAGAACAATTCTCAATAGTGATAATGGGATGTGTAATACATCACAATTTCTGCAGTCAAAATCTCAGATACCTGGTGCCGGTTAAAGGCTGACCGCCATACACACCCACTATCCTCCTATACTTACACTGTCAAATACTACATCACAACTTGCTACAAGGCTTTAGGCTCTTCCTGTACACAGATACGGTATTAACAAAAAAAATATTTCTTGACACCTGAATCTGATTAAAAATTAAAATAAAATTGTCCCACCTGATTACTTAGTTCTGGAAATACTTCACTCTGATAGGGAAAGGACTGATCATCTACAATGTGCCAATGAAAAACATTCATCTTGTTGAAAGACATTGCATCCTGTAAGAGAGAAGAATGGGTGACATGAACTTTATTCCCCTCACTTTTTATTTAAATCCAGTCCAGTAAATGGGGGGGGGGGCATTTAAAGGGAACTTAAAGCCCTTTATGCAAATTGATAGGAAAAGCTGGATTGTGCATAATAACATAAAACATGTCCAAACCCTTTTATTCTGGATATCTGCCTGTGTGGATGCAATCTGACAATCAAACAGTCATGGGGCATAAATCACTTATTTTCAGCAAAAATGAAAGCGTTTATCCGGTTTCTAATGTTGACGAGCAATCCCTAGAATAAATCTTCAGTATTAGATCTGTTAGTATCCCACACCCATCCTCAGCTCCCGGGAATGTTCACATACCAGGAACTCTACTGCTCGCTCACCATACAATTTTTTTTTTTTTTTTTTTTTTTTTTTTTAAATGTAGATTGTGAGCCCCATATCAGTATGTATTTTTGGAGTATGGGAGGAATTCCACACAAAAATGGGGAGAATGTACAAACTCCTTGCAGACGTTGTCCTTGGCAGGATTTGAACCCAGGACTCCAGCACTGCAAGGCTGCAGTGCTAACCACTGAGCACCGTGTTGTCCCTACTTACCATACAATATGTAGCAGGGGTTTTGGTACTGCAGCGCTGTCCCACCAAAGCATTTAAAACACAAGGGCCAAATCAACAATGCCAAAAGTAGGGAGGAGATAAAACATAACTTACCAAATTTAACAAAATAGTTTTTAAAGGCAGGTAATGCCTGGATGTGTCCAGCAAGACTCCTCTGTATTGAAACCTTGGAGCATCAGCAATCTGGGTTTTGTTTACAAGGAACTAGTTAAAAAAGGAAAACAACCGTTTAAGAAAAAAAAAATATATATATTATATTTTGTTCTTTATACTGTATAATCCCCTTTACAAGTCTGACCTATGAAGGCATGGACTCCACAAGACCTCTGAAGGCATTCTGTGGAGTCTGGTACCAGGTCCTGTAAGGTGGAGCCTCAATGGGTCAGATTCATTTTTCAAGCACATCCCATAAACTGGACTGAATCTGATGACACAAACAGCCACAGTTAAAAGGGTTATGCCACGAAAAGTATTCATCCTCTATCTGTAGGATAAATACCTGATTGATGGGAGTCTCTCCGCCAAGACCAAAACTGACCCCAAGAACAGAGATTGTTTTCCTCATGCTGCACATTCAGGCTGACCGCAGGCAGGCTGAATGTAGATGTGATGTTTGGTGGATGGACGAGCCCACATTACCATTCACTTCAATCCGTGTCCCAGAGGTAAGTGAAGACACTGTCCTTAGCATCGGTGGGGGATCTCATCGGTCAGACCACCACTGATCACGTATTTATTCTCTATCCACAAATACTTCTTGTGCCATAACCCCTTTAATCTTTCTACAGTGTTATAGACAGTCCTCCAACAGGGTAGCAAAAACTCTAATCTCAATTATATAAAGTCTCCTGATTTCTTCTTACTTATGGATCCAATACCTTCTGGTGCGAACGAAATGAAACAGATTTGGGGCCTGTCACGGACAACCAGTTCTCGGTTACCCTGTAGGCGATCCTGAACCTGTCAGTTAGTGACGTTAGAACAGAATAGTATTCATTTTACCCATTTTTAATGTACCGGCTGACTAGCGACAATTACACAGTCAGTCACATTTCCTACTACTACAATGGAAAGCACTTTGGAGAAGAGAAAACTACTTTTAAAGTCTTCTTTGCATTAATGTCATACAAGATATTTAACAAAGACAATATGCTCAGAACACATTTATGCGACTTACCGCCCCTGTACAGTCTTCAAAAACCAGCTGGCTGAAGGTCTCCAGACCTTAAGAAAAAAAAAAAAAAAAGCAAATTCTAAAGTAGTTAAACAATAAAAGGGGGGGGGGGGGTTGTATTTTTTTTTTCTTCCAGAAATAGCAATTTTACTCACTGGCCAAGTTTGGTATTACATTTAATCTCAATTTAAGTGGTACTGAGCTGCCATGCCAGAAGAGGCAATGAACAAATGTAGCATTGTTAGGGTGGATTCACACTACTGTTGTTAATGTCCATTGCTGTCACCTCTCATAGGATGACAGCAACGGACATTAGCCATAGTGGAGTAATGGACACAGACTGAGCCCTCTGCGTCTGTGTCCTTTCCCATTGACACTTATGTAAACAACATGACAGACACCATCTTTCATCACATTACTTTTGTAATGGAAGAAAAAGTCCTGCATGCACGATTCTTTCTTTAGTCAGAAAAATAAACATGATGTAAGAAAGCTTTAGTCATGTTTTTTAAAAAACAAAACAAACAAAAAACAAACATTTGGTTGAATGCAGACGGCCTTCCAAAAGAGAAGACTCACATTAACAATGGTAGTGTGAACCCACCCTTAGTGGAGCGCAAAATGAGCAGACCTGATTTTCTTAACCCTGGGCAGTCCCCATAAGAAAAGAATCAAATTTTAAACATATGAGGAAGATCAAAAATGCCCAGACTAAGTAGTTCCTGCATAAGGAAAAGCGATTACACCGTGTAAGTTAGAAGGTTTGCCAATAATTCTCTCCGCAATGCTAATGTCTAACACTACTTAGTGAAAAGACCTACCTCGCAGGGCTCCCCACACTTGAGCGGCCTGTAAGATGGCTCCATCATCATCGATTTTCAATTTGTCTAAAATTTAAAAAAAATAAATAAATAAAAAAGGCCATAAGATGTCAAACGGCATATAAACACAGAAAATGCACGCACAAAAAAAAACAAAACAACAACGACAACAATAATAATCCAGATCATTCTCTATTGATTTCTATGTGCCTTAGGAAATCTGCTTTGCCCAGTCTTCCCTATGTCTCGAAGTAAGACAACAGGCCGGAATAGAAGCCTTCCTGCAATAGGACAAAGAGACTTACCGTATATACTCGAGTATAAGCTTTTTAGCAATCTGGATATCAACTGTATGAGTGGTTCCTGCAAACAACTCCCTAGATCAAGCTTCTTATGTTTGGTTCACACATCAGTATGCCATCCGTCCGTTTGAATTCAGGTTTGACTCTTTAAAACGGACTGATGCACATACTGATTGTATACTGACACCTTTTTATACTGATAGCAGACGCAAATGTCCTTATCTCTACTCTGTTTACAATTTTCTACTTTTAATCCCCTTATCTGTCCTCTAGGGGATGTGTTTGCTATCAGCATAAAAAGGTGTCAGTATACAATCAGTATGTGCATCAGTCCATTGTAAAGTGTCAAACTGAATTCAAACGGACGGATGGCATACTGATGTGTGAACCAAGCCTAAGAACAATGCAAATGTGACAGGGTGGCAGTCAGTTGTATGGAAATTATTTTAAAAGAAAAAAAACATCTCAGCCTTCGCCCCCTCCATGACAGCGCTACTGTTAGCCTTAGTTTGTGTCCGGTATGACACATTAGCGCCATTTTAATTGTATAAGCCTCAGCTGCAATATCACAGCCAATGAACAGGAGTCACTCGGTTTCTGAAGGACATTTTATGCAGCAAAGAGTAAAAAAAATATATATCTATATTTATATATACTGTATATAAACTTTCTGGTTAACTAAAAGGTACCAGATGGAAGGAAGCATCTGACTACACATAGGGCTTATTTGTAGTCTGTAACCATGGAAACATGACTCTACTTAGGAGCTGTAGATGCAACTATATCCCATTTCTTAGGAAACACTATGAGGATAAGTTTTCCTATTACAATTCAGGGCTTGTGCCATCTACCACGAGTTGCATTTAAGCTAACGGTGCACATACAATATAGGTACTTACAAGACTCATCGGATTGGATGTGAGGATACGTATGACATTCATTATCTTCAGAAGTAATAACAACCTGAAGCTGGACCAACCGCCCTGATGTGGGACCGCTGTCATTCTCACCTTCTTTCTTTACAGTATATCCAAAGATATATTTGTAATATCTGTAAAAGAAAATAAATTATATCATATAACAGGTGCAGTCACCCTGCTTTCCCAGATTCTCATTGGAGAAGCAAAGGCAGCCATATTGGTTGTCTGAGGAAGAAGCAAAGGCAGCCATATTGGTTGTCACCCTCATTCACATAAACATGTGACCATCGCCTTTCCTTACACAACTTCTAGCAGGGCTTTCTATCGAAAAACTTGTTTGTTAGGTTCTGCTCTTGTGCAATGTGAAGCATTTCACTCTACACAATTTCTCAATCGCCCTTCTGCTTCTGTATATACTGTACAAGGTATGGAAATATCTACCATACCAACACGTTCTCTAAAAACATGAGAGCGACACGGCAGCAAGCTGAATAAATAAACCACATAATCACCGTATGTGAAACTAACATTATTACATTTAGGCATAAACCTCAAACATGGTTGTCGGCCTTAGACGGCCTTTGCTCATATCCCTCCCTGGCCCTCCTTACTAAACAGATTATTCACATTAAATTCACTGCTCAGTACAGTATATGAGGGCGAGTGGCCGCTCACTAACGCCCTCCCCTCAATTGGCGCTGCTCTCAGTTATATCTGGTAAAATCTCTGAAGTGAAAGGCAACCTCCTGTGCCCCTTCCTTATGGCCCCCAGATCAGTCATCCCCAAGCATTGGCACAGCGCTGTTGCCCCCACGCCTATGGAAGTCCTCCACAAGCTTCTCTGCATAAGGAGAATGGAGACCCTGATAGTGGAAGGCTATGCTGACCCCTACAAATTCAAGACTCTATGGCACTCGTTGGTTCCGTTCCAGGAGTCCGCAGAGTTTGCTAATCTTTTTTTTCCCCTTTTGTACTTTGTTACTTGTATTTGAAAAATTTCAACAAACATAAATTCACTGCGCAATCCGTCTTGAGAGATGATACAGACTGAAGATTAAATGCTGCCCATAGAAATCTAGAAAAGGGGAGGAGGAAAACCACAGAAGCAAAAAGACACAAGGAGCTACACCTACAATGGTTAGCACTTCTCCATAATGTCCTCCATGCTGCCATTTTGCATGCGAGATATATGTAGAAAAAAATATCCTGTTCTTTTAAGGGTTAGTTCACACGTAAATAACGTGTGGCTTATTTTGGCACCGGAAAAAAAAGCTTCCTAATTAGGGCTAGTTCACACGGGGGCAAAGAGGCTGATTTTGACAGCGGATTTCGCTTCAAAAATCACAATGGAGCCCAAAGGAGCTAGCACTTTTTTTTTTCTGCTAACTTTTTTTCTGCTAGCAGAAAAAGAAGCGACATGACCTTTCTTCAGGCGTTTTCTGAAGAAAGCAATAGAAGTGAATGGGAGGTGAAAAACGTGCGGAAAAAAACGCTGTTTTTTCAGCCCATTCACTTTACAGGAGGGGAAAACAGCCTGGCTTTTTTTTTTAAGCTATTTTTACAAAAAAAAAAAAAAAAGCATCGCTTATTTTTGCGGAAAAAAACCTGCGGTTTTTGCCTCCCATTCACTTCTATTGGATTTTTTCAGGCGGAAAACGCCTGAAGAAAAGTCATGTTGCTGGAGGAGGATTATGACGTGGATTCTGCTGTCAAAATCCTCCTCCATGTCCCCGTGTGAACTAGCCCTACTCTCAACCCATCAGAGCAGGGAAACCTGACAACTCGAGGTGAAATATACAGAAGGGAAAACTGGTGAAAATGCCATAAACAATGTGCATAATGATCATAAAGGAATGAAAAGTCACCACTAGCCCCAGGCATATTTAACTGCCATCACTGCAGTAAAGTCACAAACAACATACCTCTGTTATGTATGTCACTTTGGTAGCTCTGAGAAAAGTAATGCAGGACTTTGTGTCCGTGAAACAAAAAACCTGTTTCATGGTGGAAAGGCTGCATAACTGTCCCCAAGCGGAATAACAGTAGAGAGGTCAAGGCGCAAGTGTGAACGCTATATAGCCTATACCCTGTGCACTGCATAAGAGTATATGCCACCTGATGGTTCTCTATATAGTGTATTCCCATCTACAGCATTTGTGTTATTTCCACAGGCTATGGTAAAAATGCCTGATAGATGAGCGTTTCAGTTTTAGACCCCTCACCCTGGAGAATGGGGGTCTTGTGACCCTGTTAACCCATTCTAAGACAACATTTAGGGTTGGAGTAAACCTTTAAGTCATATAAGACAACTTTTAACAAGAGAGATTAAGGAGATTATGAAAGGAGGTATACAAAGTAGTCTTAAAACCTGTCAAGGCCCAGCCATAAGCCTTAGATCCCTAAATAATGCAGATGAACCCTTCATGACACCCCAAAATTAATAACCCACCAGAACTAGAACCTTTCTATCCTCAATACAGAGGCCAGAGTTAAAACGCCCTCCTCTACAATACAGCCCCCAAATAGATCCCTAAAAGGGAGGCAGTCGATGAATCGTTGCCTCAAATGCCAAAATATTGCCTTTTTTTGTCAATATGCAAATCAGCTCTTTGGACCAAAGAACATTGCCATTCACCCTCCTGTGCTGGGGGGGCTGACTTTACCATACTGGGGTGCTTGAAAGGATATAGGCAAGTACATAGTAAAGCGGGCACTGCATTTTGGTTATATGCCTGCTCTTCCAGGAAGCCATTCTGTGGGAGTTGATTAGCATGCGCGCAACATCAGCATAATACAAACAGTAAAATCTTTGCTTCCCTACTGTTTGACTTCCCTATAACTTCTAATAGATTCACAGTTTCATCACAACACAGTCATGAAGTCTGCACCTTGTGATACCTGCACCCTAGTCAAGGTGTGGCAAAAATACAACAACAATGAGAGACAGTCACGTGTCCTGCAGGTTAACATGCAAGGAAATGAATCTCCATAGTGCACAGGACATATGGTCATGTAAAACCTACCATATGTCATCATAATACAGCCCATGGTGATCCATGCACACAGCAGTCTTCATACACCTGAAACTAAAGCATATATGACAAGGTGCATGTGCTCCTCTCCCTTCCCTCCTGGGCTGTGCGATTAGAAGGTAATGTGCACCAGATTTCTGGCATAAATGTTGTTAAACCTAGCGGGGCCAATGGCCTGCCCTCTTTTTAGGACAGTAGCAAAGATGGCACAGAGCTGGAAAAGTAGCAATATTTTCAACAAAAATCCTGAAGTGTGTAAAATATTGTGACTTTATGCCTCATATGCCAATAAACCACTGTGTTCAAGGCATAATAAATCTGCCCCATTGTTTTCAACAGGAAACCACTTCAGGCTACCCAAAAAAAAATGGAATGAGTAACATATGTTGGGACTATATACCACCAATGGAAGACTTGCATATTCTTTTGATTTCTGGCAGTATCTGGGTCATTAATACATTTTGTAATCTATTTTATTAACAAATTTTGGCTCCTTTCTGTGAAATCTTGAATTTTTTCACTTTTTCCTTGCTTCTTTATTGAGAGCTGTTTCTGCCTCTTACTGAACGTTACTGTCTATGGAGTACGGGCTTGGAGCACGGAGTTGTGTAAGAGGTAGAGAAAACGTCAAACAGTTATATCTCAGACAATATAAAATGTACAAAAACACGAGAGGAGATTCTCTTCTAGTATAGGACACTAAGGTTGAAGTGTTATCTGAATTTCCAGGCAAATCACTGGTTGAAAACAGTCGGGATTAGGATATTTATATGAAGCTCTATAATATTGATTATATAACAATCCCAATCCCGACTGTTTTCAACCAGTGATATCATGAAGATACGGAAGGGAATCAACTCTTTCATATGACACCAAAAGTAAGTTTGTAGGTATTATTATGTCTGAAATATAACTGTATGAAGTGACCCTCCCCTCCTCAGCCCCCTACTCCATACACAGTAACATTCAGCGAGAGGCAGGAACAGCTCTCAATACAAGGGGGAAAAGTGAAAAATGCAGGATTTCGCAGAAACAATCCAAAATATGTTAATAAAATATATTACAAAATGTATTAAAGACACAAATACTGGAAGAAAATCAAAAGTTGACTGAAAGTTTAGTTTACACTTTAACTAGAGTAATAAGAAGCAGGGAGAGTAAGTACACAGGTCACAGCGTCCTCCTACATGACATACTGACACAGTGAAACGTGTCCACGTTACGGAGCAGCAACAGTGTCATCCACATACAGGCCAGGATCAAACACACAGGGTTTATGTACAAAAAAGGGATCTATATGCCAGCCATAGAGAGGGCTCCCCGTTATGCCCCCCTACCATCCAGCAATACTGCACATGCCTACAGGAATTATCATACACGGAGTTACTACAACTGTGCCAATACCCATGTTGGCACCATTATCAACACATATCAGGAACGGCTCAAGTACCATTAGGAAGCTCCTCTAGGTTTAGGTGTGCCCAGGACATGGCTGCAGACCATAACACGTGACATCTTATGGCATTGCATCTAAGTGAGGGCCCATTAAACCTTTGTTTCATAACTTTGCACATTTTCATGTTGGCACATGACCTGCCATAGGATCTGGCTTTGGGGCACCTACAAGACTGCAAACAACCACAGGAAACATAAGCTACATATCGCCAGCAGGGCACTAGCCTGGGTAGCTATGATGGTGGGAACACAAACCTGGGGCAGACGTGCGGTTTCTGTAATGATGGGCCAAACCCTACTCAGGTCTATGGGACCAACATAAGGGAGAAATAAAGGAACTGTGATTTTACAGCAATAAAACTCCATGGAGCCAGATCAGAGGACCTCAAGTTCTGCGACACAAAATCGTATGCACCCTATCAAAATAGACAAGATGGCGGCAGCAATGGGTGCCATTTATTAACTTTTACTCCAACACTGGATAAACCAGATTGACATTGCTGTTCCCTGAGTCAGTGAGATGATCTAGCTACTGAGGGACTACAACACCCAGCATGTCACCCCGCTGTAGTATGTGCAGCTCAGTAGTATAGAGATGGGCACAGGATGCAGAGCACTATACACAGTGCAGCCTGGATGACATGACTTACTCTCAGCAGACTGAGCCATCACAGCATGCTGGGAGTTGTAGTCTGCCATCTGCAGGCACTCACCTCCGGAAGGCTTCCTCCAGCACCAGGCACTGGGGTCCTGCGGTGGAGCCCGCACCGTGCACTATCCGGAACTCATCCCGGGGCAGATAGTAGACATCGGCAGACAGCTGCACCGACTGCGGTAACGGCCAGAGGGATCCGTACGGGGAGTCCTCCTGCGCCGCCTGTGCCAGGGCTCGGCTGTCCAGCACTTCCCAGTCATCCGATACCTGCAGCACCGAGAACGGGGAACCCCAGCAGTGCCGGGAGAGCAGGAGCAGGGAGAAGACTGGAAGGAGCGGCACAGCCATCACTACCCGGTAACACACTGACTACCCGCATCTACCAGATCACAAGGCAGCGCGGTCACATGACCTCTCACAAGCCACACCCCCTGCTACTGCTGACAGGCCGGACTGTGTAGTCGGGGCGGGGCGTGTGAAGGAGGAGTCAGTGCAGGGGTAGTCACCCATAGTCATAAGGTTCTCACCCACCCAGGAACGGACAGACCCTCCTGGTTACTTCCTTGTAGCCTGACATGTGGGTATTACAAAGCTAGTGTAGTGAGCGGTGATTTTTTTGCACCGGCCATGTTTTCATTTTGTAGATTTGTTGCAAACAAATATGTTGGCGCTATATCAATAAAATGTATTATTATTACTGCAGACATGTATGTAGCTGTGCCATTCCTGCAAGTAGGGGGCAAACACAAATGCAAAGCAACACCATTGCTGGTAAGCAGTGGCGTAACTAGGAATGGCGGGGCCCCGTGGTGAACTTTTGACATGGCCCCCCCCATCCCAACTGACGCCGAAGACCTCGACCGACCCCCTCCTCCGCACTCTATTATGTCCCTTACTGGCCCCTGCACACAGTATTAACCCCAATAGTGGCCCTGCACACAGTATTAACCCCAATAGTGGCCCCTGCACACAGTATTAACCCCAATAGTGGCCCTCTGTGGACACCCATAAACAATTATTATACTCTGGGGTCTTTTCAGACCCCAGAGTATAATAATCGGAGACCCGGGGAATAAAAACATTAAAAAAAAAAACCACTGTTGCTTCTTACCTGTTCCCGGGCTCCTGTGCTGTGCTGTCCTCCTGTGCTCGCGTCCTTCGTTAATGACGTCGGACGTCACATGACCCGGGAAGCATGCCGGGTTCATGTGACGTCAGAGACGTCAGACAACAGTAGGACGGAGGCCTGGCAGGATAGCGGAGAGGTAAGTAACAGTTTTTTATGTTTATTACCTCTCCCGATCCGCCGGTCATTATACTCGGGGGTCTGCAAAGACCCCCGAGTATAATGATAGCCCCTGTGGGGCCCGCGGTGTCACTTGCCGATCCCGGCCCAGCCAGGATCGGCAAGTGAATAGGGCCCATAACAGCCTATTTAAAAAAAAACGCAGCAGTAGCGGCTGTCACCGGGCCCCCTAATGGCCCGGGCCCTGTGGCAGCTGCTACTGCTGCTACCACGGTAGTTACGCCACTGCTGTTAAGGAAACAGTGATGTATGTGAGTGATGTCACCGGCCCCTCTCCAGTGACCCCTGAGCCCGCTGATTGATCTATGCAGTCACGAGAACCTCAGGATTTCAGGGGGCCACAGCTAACAATGGAGCCCCAAGGTAAGGGTTTCGTATTTTCTTTTACCTCCTCCCAGGCCGCCCCACGGGTTTCTCCAAGTACTGGACAAACAATATAAAAAAAATAAGAAGTCCTGAAACGTGAACAAAGTCTAGAAACATAGATACAGCTCTGCCTGTATCTCCCCTCTCACTGCCAGTACTCCATCTCTTCCCGGAGACTGTACTAGTGTAACATCCCAAGCAGAGGTAAAAGGCTACATGGTTGTATTTCTAAGCCGCTGCCATTTTAAAGGGGCTCTATCACCAAAATTATGCTGTATGAGCCCCACATATGTGTGAATAGCCTTTAAAAAGGATATTCATTCACCGCTAATCTTATTTTAAACCCCCCTCCCGTTTTAAAATAAAACTATAAAAACATTAATGTAAATCATACCTTAGCGTGCACCCTGGGCGGTCGTGCACGATCCGACGTCATCTTCTGGCACGCCTTCCTCTTCTTTCAGCAATGTCCTCCTGTCCTGGCTCTTCCCCGGCTTCATCGTCGTCTTCTTACGGCGGTTCAAATCCGATTGGTTCAAATCTGGCGCGTGTGCAGTAGTGCTCCCTCCAGAGCTACTGCACACGCTCCGACGCCATTTTTCTCAATGGCAGTGCGCAAGCGCTGGATTTGATCCAATTGGATTTGAACCGCCGGAAGAAGATGATGATGAAGCCAGGGAAGAGCCAGGACCGGAGGGCATCGCTGAAAGAAGAAGAAAGAAGAGGAAGGCGTGCCAGAAGATAATATTGGATTGTGCACGACCCCCCAGCGTGCACGCTAAAGTATGATTTACATATATGTTTTTATAGTTTTATTGTAAAACGGTGTGGGGGGGGTTAAAATAAGATTAGCGGTGCCTGAATAGCCTTTTTAAAGGCTATTCACGCTTATGTGGGGCTGATACAGCATAATTTTGCTGATACAGCCCCTTTAAAGGGAGTCTGTCACCATGGTGAAGCATATGGAACCAGTAACACAGTTAGAGAAGTAGGCTCACCTCTATGTAACGCCATGTATTCATGCCTTCGTTGTTGAGATATTCATTTATTTCCCAATATGCAGATTAGCGGTTTAGAGCACCGAGGGCAGATCCCTTGCTCTAATACAACCATTGCTCTAATACAGTACAACAGGATATAAGAGCACAGGACCAGGTGAGATTTCAGCAGAGCAGTGTAAAGGGTAGCAGTTTGGAGCAATGGAACCGCCCTTGGTGTTCCTCATTTCTTATTTACATATTGAGAAATAAATGCATATTTTTGCAATAGAGGCACAAATTTTGGGCTCGTTCACACGGGGGCGGTGGGGGCAGATTTTGACACAGAGAGTCACACGGGAGCCGCGTCACTCTCGGGTCAAAACCCGCCCGCCACAACCATCGCGGTCACGGCTTTCCCCTTCGGAGCCGGCTCAAATGAATGAGCCGACATCGGAGGGTGCTGCCTCTAGGCGGAAGCTGCTAGCAGAAAAAAAAAAGCTAGCAATCTACATAGACCACTATTGTAAAGCGAAATCCGGTGTCAAAATCCACCCCTTTGTTCACGTGTGAACTAGCCCTTTCATGGGGAAAAATGATACATTCAGGTGAGCCTGACCTATATCAGTGTGCTGTCCTAAAGGAAATGTAAACTGGTTCACACTGCCATGGCTGGAATACAGACACAAATCTTGCAGCAACTCTGTACAGTCCTTGACAAAAGTTCTGTCGCTTATCCATGTTGAGGAATCAAAAGCTTTTAACCTGACTTTAAATTAATCTATTGGTTTAAGAAATGACTCATATGAAAGCTTAGACCTTCCCAAAAGTGTTTTTTATTAAGAAAATAAATTGGCTTCAATGGTGAAATATTGATCATTTAATGAACACAGACAGGTCAGATTTTGGCAAGACAAGTTTAGTCGCCTTGTCATATAATGCCCCCAATCCTAATTTACAGCCTCACCTGTGCTCACTAATTGATCGGTTAATTAGTGGGGGTGTATAAAAAGAACTTCAGCACCCCAGAACCTTCACTTGAACTGCAACTTCCCCTCTGACAACATGCCAAAAATCAACCCTGTGACCAAAGCCTTGAGTAGCAAGAGGCTGAAGACCAGATCCACTGCAGAGGTGGCTGCACCTTTAATGTGTCTCAGCGTCAAGTACAAAGAGTTAAAAAAAAGATTTGAACAGACTGGAGATGTTTTTGACAAGCCCAGGTCCGGCAGACTCCGCAAGACAACTGCTCAGGAGGAACGTTTGTTGGTTAGAAAATAAAAATCCAGCCCCTCTTCCACTGCAGCAGAGCTCCAACAGGCCTGGTCATCTCAAGTCCCTGTGTCAACTAGAACAGTTTGTAGGATTCTGTCTTGAAATGTCCTCCATGGTCGAATCAGTGCCCAGAAGTCAGCACTAAACAAGGCAATTAAAGGCCCACAGCCTGCTAAACGGATGGACAATGGAAAAGTGGCAGAAGGTGGATTTCTCAGATGGATCTTCAGTTGAATTACACCACAGCCACCACAAATACTGCAGGAGACCTACTCGAGCCCGTATAGGTCCAAGATATACCCAGAAAACAGTTAAGTTTGGTGGTGGAAAGATCATGGTCTGGGGTTACATTCAGTATGGGGTGTGCGAAACATTGGCAAGGTGGAAGGCAATATCAATATCCTAAAATATCAAGAAGTATTAGCTTCCTCTTACATTCCCAGTCATAAAAGGGGTCACATTTTGCAGCAGGATAGTGCTCCATCTCATACATCCATCTGTACATTAAAATTCCTCAAGGAAAAAGAAGATGAAGGTGCTCCAGGACTGGCAAGCCCAGTCACCAGACATGAACATCATTGAGCATGTTTGGAGTAGGATGGAAGAGGAAGCTTGGTAGACAAAACCAAAGAATCAAGATGAACTCTGGGAGGCATGTAAGACTGGATTCTGTGCTATTCCTGATGACTTCATCGATAAATTGTATGAATCATTGTCTAAACACATGGATGCCGTCCTTCACGCTCATGAAAGTCACACAAAATATTAAATATGGCTCTAATAGCACCACAACTTCATTCACCAATGTTATGAAACATATCTTTGTATTTGAACTGAATTATTGGTTTGATTTTCACATTACTTTATGTGAGCGACAAAACTTTTGTGTTGCCAAAATCTGAACTTTCTGTGTTCATTAAAGGGATTCTATCATTAAAACCTCTTTTTTTGTGGATAAGACGTCGGAATAGCCTTTAGAAAGGCTTTTTGTCTCTTACCTTTAGATGTGATCTCCGCCTCGCCGTTCCTTAGAAATACCGGTTTTTACCGGTATGTAAATTAGTTCTCTGGCAGCGATGGGGGCATCCCCAGCGCTGAAAATTCGAAGGGGGCGTCCCCACTGCTGCTCGAGACACGATCCTGCGACGCCTTTATCTTCGGCTGGATCCTCCCCTTCTCTGTCGTCTTCTTCCTCCTGCGTCACCTCCGACGCCTGCGTAGTTGGCTCTGCCAGTGAGATACTAGTGGAGCCGACTGCACATGCCGGCTGGCGGCTGTGATGTTGTTATAAGTATGTTCTATATGTTCTGTTCTGCTTACTTATTCTGCTTTGTCTGCCTAGCAACAGTGAGGTAGTAATGGAGGAGGAGCTGAGCTTAGGGGGAGGAGTTATTAGACAGGGAGCCATGATGGAGCATGGAATAAAGAGTTCTGATCTACAAGAGTAACCATCTCACTGTGGACTTATTCCAGAAGACCTCCATCCTCACTACAACACTACAATTGGCGACGAGGATTAAGAATAATCAGCTAAAGGTATTTCACTGCTACAGAAAACTGTTTACAATCCTAGCACCAGCCATGGCCTGCTTACCCTCCTTTGCTGTATTTGATGTGCACCAGCCCCAAGCAAACTTAGCAGCATGCTGGAATAAATGGCTGAAACGCTTTGAGATATTCCTGCAAGCAATGAACATTACTGACAATGCAAGAAAGAAAGCCATGTTATTGCACTATGCAGGGGAGCAAGTCTATGATATCTTCACAACTCTGCCCAATACAGGGGAGGACAGTGACTATGAGTTATGCAAAGCAGCGCTAACTAAGCATTTCTCTCCATACATAAATGCAGCTTTTGAAATTTTCAAGTTTAGACAGTCAAAACAGTCAGCAACAGAAACCATTGATGAATATCATGTCCGCTTAAGACAGCTTGCAGCTTACTGTGAATTTGCTGATATACATGAGTCCCCCTTTGACAACAACAACAAAGGATTATGTCCCGCCCTTCCTATTTCCGGTCGAAGATCTCTTTTCGGTTTTGAGAGTTTGCCATGTCTAGCCAGGGGTATAGGCATACTGTTTCGTGGTTACGACGAGCCTGCTGCAGAACCTCATTTGCTGAATGCTATACAGTATATATGTTCATTTGCCGAATGCTATATATATGTATAGCATTCGGCAAATGAACACTGGTCCTTGCTACGGGCAGGCAAGAGTTTTTCTCATTGGAATGAATAGTCCGATGTTAGACTCCGCCTCCTCAGACGAGCCTCTGGCAGAACCAGCGTTGATTGGCCAAATCACTGGCCACTGGCCAATCAACGCTGGTCTATTCATTTCAATGAAAAAAAGTCAACTGGTAACAGCATACTTACCTGCTCATAGCAAGGACGAGCCTGCTACACAATCAGCCTTCATTTGCCGAATGCTATACACTGTATAGCATTCAGAAAATGAGGTTCTGCAGCAGGCTCGTCGTAACCCGAGGACCATACCCTGAAGTACATACCCAGCCCTGGTTAATTCACTAAGGAACCAGAAGTTTTCTTGCCGCCCTTCCATTGCGCATGCGTCAACCGGAAGTTCGCAGGGGGACTCATGTATAGACAAGGAAATTCTGATGCAAATCATACAAGGTTGTGTGTCCTCTAAGTTAAGGAGACAAGCACTCAGAGATCCCACCATGACTTTAGCAAAGCTACTGGACATTGCACGTATTCATGATGCAGCAGAGAATCAAGCTAAACTTATAGAGAACACAGACTGTATACCAGAGCAGCCATCTTCTGTAGCAAAGCTCACTCAGAAGCCACATGTGCCTCACACACAGGCTGCAGCCTGCTACAACTGTGGAGGTCCTTATCCTCATCAGCAACCATGCCCAGCAAAGGGAGTAACTTGTCATAACTGTGGGAAACAAAATCACTTTGCAAAAGTCTGCAGATCAAAATCACAATCTTCTCTCTCTGCTAAACAAGCCTGGCCACAGAAAGTTCAGGCAGTGCAGTCAGTGTCCCCTGCGGATGAGCCCAGCAGCACCTGCTTATTCTCATTCTGAGGGGTCTCGCAATGTGCATGCAATGTCTAATCCCAAACAAGTCATCTTAATACATGGCAATCCGGTGGAGACACTGGTAGATACAGGGGCGTCTGGGGCGTCTGTCAATGTTATTAGTCATGCCACTTATAGCCAGCTAAAGAACAAACCTGCTTTGCAATGTACTAACCTGAAGATATATCCTTATGGTTCAGCTACTGCATTACCTCTATGTGGCAAATTTCAGGCATTACTAACAGCTGAAGGGAAATCCATCACGGACACTTTCTATGTAGTGGAGTGTTCTGCAGACACTCTTCTCAGCTGCAATAGTGCGGTATCTCTGGGCCTAGTGAAACTGGCAAACAGCGTAACACACTCTTCTGTCCAAACTATTATGCAGAAATATCCTCAACTCTTTCAAGGCATAGGAAAGCTGAAAGACTTTCAAGTGAAATTACACATTGACCAGTCAGTACAGCCATCAGTTCAACCTCACAGGCGCATCCCATTCCATGTCCGCAAGCTAGTGGAGAAAGAGCTACAAGACCTGGAGACAGATGATGTTATTGAACGTGTGGAGGGCCCAACTCCCTGGGTCTCACCAATTGTTGTTGCACCTAAACCTAAGCAGCCTGGTAAAATCAGGTTATGTGTGGATATGCGACCTGCCAATCGAGCCATTCAAAGAGAAAGGCACATTACGCCTACCATTGATGATATTCTCACAGATCTAAATGGTGCAAAAGTATTCTCAAAAATTGATCTAAAATCTGGTTATCATCAGCTTGAATTGCATTCAGACTCCAGATATATCACAACTTTTAGCACTCATGTCGGTCTAAGAAGGTTCAAGAGGCTGAATTTTGGCATTTCATCGGCTGCAGAAATCTTTCAGAATGTTATCAGGCAGGTTCTTTCAGGAATACCTGGAGTCCTCAATGTTAGTGATGACATCCTTATCTTTGGCACAACCCAAGAGGAACATGACAATCACCTAGAACAAGTCTTTCAGAGACTGCAAACCTGCAATTTAACTGTTAATCCATCAAAATGCGAGTTCAACAAGACGTCATTGAATTTTTTTGGCTACATTTTTTCTGAAAATGGTGTTTCTGCAGACCCTGAGAAAGTAGCAGCCATAACCTCTGCTAGCCAGCCACAAAATGTCTCAGATGTTCGAAGTTTTCTTGGTCTGGTCACATACTGTGGACGATTCATACCGGATCTGGCTACTGTTTCTGAACCCCTACGACAACTCACTAAAAAGGATACTCCTTGGTCATGGACAGTTGAACATCAATCAGCATTTGACACACTAAAGTCCAGTCTTTCTAGTGACACAGTCATGGCCTATTTTGACCCACTAAAGTCTACTGAGCGTATTGTGGATGCCAGTCCTGTAGGCCTTGGTGCAATTTTAACTCAGGTGTCCAAAACTGGCAGTATCTCCACAGTCTCCTATGCGAGCAAGGCTTTAACAGAAACGGAACAGCGCTATTCTCAAACTGAGAGGGGAGCTCTCGCAGTTGTATGGGGATGCCTTCATTTTCATCTTTACCTCTTTGGTCGTCCATTCACAGTGGTCAGTGATCATAAACCACTCATTCCAATCTTCAATAAACATTCATCAAAGCCACCCCCACGACTTGAACGCTGGCTACTCCGCCTGCAGAACTATCGCTTTCACTTGAGATATGAGGCAGGAGCTGGGAACCCTGCAGACTATTTTTCAAGACACCCTTCACCACAGTCTACCAAAGATGACTTGCCTGCCACTGTCTTAGCTGAGGAGCATGTAAATTTCATTGTTACACACTCTGTGCCAAGAGCAATGACCCTCGAAGAAATTAAACATGCGGTGGATTCTGATTCCCAACTTCAGTTGGTAATTGACACTGTTCGGTCTAAGAACTGGACCTCTTTTCTAGCTGAGACTCGTCTTCAACCGCAGGGCCAAACAGCATATTTGCAGGCCTTCTTTAATGCAAGACACTCTCTTTCTGTATCTGACTCAAACATACTACTACGTGACAACCGCCTGGTCATTCCTCAGAAACTTCAGAGTAGAGTGATCGATCTGGCCCATGAGGCCCATCAAGGTATAGTTAAAACAAAGCAATTACTTAGGGAGAAAGTATGGTTTCCTGAACTAGATAAACAAGTGGAAGCACTTATTGCCACATGTATACCTTGCCAAGCAACTACGGTGGACCATAGCCGAGCACCAGTACAAATGACACCTCTGCCAGACAATCCATGGACTGCTGTGAGTGTTGATTTCTGCACTTTGCCAGATCATTCCTATTTACTGGTTGTGATAGATGATTTTTCTAGGTTTCCAGTCATTGAACCCGTTTCCACCACCTCTGCAAGAGCTGTCATACCAAAACTGGACAAAATCTTTTCTGCATATGGCATACCTGAAACAGTGAAGACTGACAATGGGCCACCTTTCAATAGTGCAGATTTTCAGTCTTTTGCAACTTATCTTGGTTTTAACCACAGGAAAATAACTCCTTACTGGCCTCAAGCCAATGGTGAAGTGGAGCGCTTCATGCAATCAATCAACAAAACTCTTCGGATTGCTACCATGGAACACAAGGATTTGCAGCAAGAATTGTACAGATTCCTTAGACAGTACAGAGCCACTCCACACTCTACTACAGGAACTCCGCCAGCGACTAAGCTTTTCGGCAGGCCTTTGCGCATTAAGCTTCCAAACATCCCAGTAGTTCACGTCCAGACTCCATTGGTCCTCAATGATTCCCTTGCCAAAGGCAGGATGAAAAGATATGCAGATAAGAGAAGTTGTCGCTTCAAACAGCTGGATGTGGGAGACTGGGTCCTTGTTAAAAGGCTGAGACCCAGTGACAAGTTATCATCCCCTTATCATCCGGAACCCTTTCAAGTCACACACGTCAAAGGTACCATGGTTACTGCTCAACGCCAGGGTCATCAAGTGACACGAAATGTCTCCCATTTTAAAAAGCTTTGTGACTACAACCCAGGAGCAAGTGCAGAGGAGACAGATGATGAGGAAATTTCACCAGCTACAACTGGTTCAGCAACACCAACAAGAGATACCTCCGAAAATTCACAGACTGTTTCTGATAACGAGATGTCTCAACGCTACCCGACAAGGATAAGTCGAAGGCCACCAACGCACCTCAGGGACTATGTTCTGCAGTAAAATTTTCTTTTCAGTTCGGACCTTTTATTTATTGTTCATTTATAATGTTTGCATTTTATTTTATTTTTTTTTTATAAGAAGGGGAGAGATGTGATGTTGTTATAAGTATGTTCTATATGTTCTGTTCTGCTTACTTATTCTGCTTTGTCTGCCTAGCAACAGTGAGGTAGTAAGGGAGGAGGAGCTGAGCTTAGGGGGAGGAGTTGTTAGACAGGGAGCCATGATGGAGCATGGAAAATAGTGTTCTGATCTATAACAGTAACCATCTTATAGTGGAGTTATTCCAGAAGACCTGCATCCTCACTACAACACTACAGCGGCCATTTTTGGGAGGCCGCTCTTGCTATTGTAGCTCAATGCAGGAGCGGCCTCCCAAAAACAGACGACAGAGAAGGGGAGGATCCAGCCGAAGATAGAGGCATCGCAGGATCGTGTTCTCGAGCAGTAGTGCGCAGGTGTGAGCCTGCCCCTTTTGCCGCCCGAGGCGACCTACAGAAAGCCGCCCCCCCCCAGGGGGGCGGAGCGGAGCATGAAGGGGGCGGGGCTTAGTTCGCAGGCAGGGAGAGGACCTGCTCTCTGCCTGAGCGTGAGGGGAGGCTGCTGGAACAGCGCTGCTTCAGCGGCCTCCCCAATCCACCGCTCGGTTCTAAGCCAATCCAGGACAGCTTGTCCTGGACTGGCTTAGGTAATCAAAAATGCCGCCCTCCCTGGGGCCCTGACATAGCGCCGCCTGAAGCGGTCGCTTCAGGTCGCCTCATGGGAGGTGCGGCGCGTAGTGTGGACACCCCCATCGCATTTTCAGCGCTGGGGCCCGCCCCCATCGCTGTGAGAGAACTAATTTGCATATCAGTAAAAACGATATTTCTAAGGAACGGCGCAGCAGAGAGCACTTCCAAAGGTAAGAGACGATTAGCCTTTCTAAAGGCTATTCCAACGTCTTATCCACAAAAAAAGAGGTTTTAATGGTAGAATCCCTTTAAAGGGATTCTACCATTAAAAAACTTTTTTTCTAGGTAACACGTTAGAAAGGCTATTCAAGTGGAAGTGCTCTCCACTGCGCCGTTCGTTCGAAATACCGGTTTGTACTGGTATGCTAATTAGTTCTCTCGCAGCAATGGGGGCGTCCCCCAGCGCAGAAAATGCGATGGGGGCGTCCCCATTGCTGCTCGAAAACCGACTCCAGCGCCGCCTCTATCTTCTTCTGCATCCTCCCCTTCCTTCTTCGGCTTGACATTGGACGCTTGCGCAGTACGCTCTGTTCGGCGATCTTCGCCGAACGTACTGCGCATGCCTGCAGCCATAGTGCCGACACTGCAAGTTCGCCGAACAGAGCGTACTGCGCAGGCGTTCGACGTCAAGCCGAAGAAAGAAGGGGAGGATGTAGAAGAAGACAGAGGCAGCGCTGGAGTCGGTTTTCGAGCAGCAATGGGGATGCTCCCATCGCATTTCCTGTGCTGGGGCCGCCCCCATCGTTGTGAGAGAACTAATTAGCAAACAAATTGCACATCATAATGGTACATTTAATACTCTGTATGATGTAATGTAAAATTCATAATAAGGTTGAATTAGGGAAAAAATGGTTTGTCCCACTTTCTTACGTTTCATTTTTTATAGTGTACACTGTACAGCCAAAATTACACTATGGGGATACCAAATTTATATAGCTTTTGTTATGTGTCAACACCTTCAAAAAATCCAAAACTTTGAAGAAAAAAAACTTGGAGCTCATTCTGACACTTGTAACTTTTTTATATTTCGGTATCTTTTTGTGGGGCCAGATGTACTTTTTATGAAATACAAAATGTCAGAAAAACTGTGGTTTGGCTTTCATTTATTTTTCTGTTATGATGTATGTTCACCAGATTGAAAAAATATTTTTATAAGTTAGTAGATTGGGTTGCATTTTTGGGTACTCTTTAATGGGTCCCCTTTAATAGTCCCACCATGGGGAAATCTCAGTGTGTTACAGCAGCATGGATAATATCAGGTACCTAATATGTATGTGTTTCATGTAATTTCTTTGTATATCTGATCCAGGGAAAGGGGGTGATGTAAACATTATATATATATATATATATATATATATATATATATATATATATATATATATATATATAATGTTTACATCACACACATATGTTTGTGTTGCAACATCCTTCTCTATTCCTTTCCCCCTACGCCCAACAGCAGCACAACTGGGGTATTCCTGCCCCTATGAGCTGTTAGGACAGGTGGAATTTTTAATTACCTAACAGCTTTGACCCCAATAAGAGGCCGGAAGACCTGCTCCTCCCTTGTGTTTCTTTCTGTCCTGTGAGACAGGACAGGTAGACAGGGGGGAGTAGGGGTTCTGGCCTCCTGTAGGGGTCTGTTCTTTCTCTCCCCCCTTCTGTCTGTTACCTGCAGCGGAAGACCTTTTTTCCTTCAGTGATGCCGGCTCTCCCCCCGCCGGGAGGGTTCTTGAGCCGCGCACTTGCATCTCCGTCTGCTGCGCGCCGGGGCTCCCTGGTAGAGGGGGGAACTTTGGACCTGGGAACCTTTCTTCAGGTTCCTGGGTCCACCGGCTAGGGATTCCGCCGCGCATGCGCATTAGCGCGGTCTCGCCCGGCGGCTCCCTTCCCCTAGAGACGAGCAGAAGCACCCTTTCTGGGCTGGAGGGGAGTTTGCCTTCTCCCCTAGGCAGCCTAGATGTCTCCTGGCCGGGGGGGAACCCTCCTTTCCCTGTTTTTTGGCTGCTCGTGCCGGGGGCGGGCCCTCCAAATTAAGCCCCTCCCCCTAGGCCTTTAAAAACCTCACCTACCTTTCATTCATTGCTTGTCGCTCCGGTTGCAAGCATCACGAAGTAACTCCTTGCAGTGATTCGTGCCTGTGAAAAAGAAGTTTTCCTTTCTGCATTATTGAGGTTTGGTGGAGGTGGCCAGGGGAGGGGGCAAGTAGTTGAGGGACAGATTTTGTTTAGTGCTGTCTTTATTTTTCCCTTAGAATGTCTTCTTCGTCATCCTCGGTTAATCCACCTCGGAGGAAAGCGGCATCCAAGAGGAAGCATCTTGCGTGCGCCACCTGCAGGATTCCACTCCTAGATAGCCCTGGACTGTATAAGGAAAGGGCTTTGGACTCATTAGCTGATTTCAGTGTTTATTTTGAAAATATTGGTGACGTTCTGGCAATAGTCCATAAAAAGGGGGCACGTAGGTGGGTTACTCACCTTCTACCAGGACGTGGTGAGAGGAACAGGACCTGCAGATGGCGGACTCTTTGGAGCTTTTGGTGCGGGAGAGGGTAGCCAGTCAGGGCCCTGGCTGGTTGCTCAGCCTCCTCCAGCAGACATGTGATTCGGGGGATGGTGGCTCGGTTCCCAGGGCTGATGGCCGGCCGCAGCGGGTGTCTCGCCCGCCATCGCGGCTGAGTCCCAGCCCGCCTGCACGTGGAGGCTCCGGCGTTTCCAGGCGGCGAAGGGAGGCCCGGGTTCGTGGCGGGCAGTCGGCATCCTGTGGCAGCGGAGCAGGTGAGCGGCCGGGAAGGCCTTCGCATCGCGCCCGGGGGGGTGGGGGTGGAGGGGGTGGGTCCCCGGCTCCTACCTTGGATCTCTCTGTTGTCACCAATATGGCCGCCGCCACGAGGCATGGGCCGTCTGATGCTGCTGCGGCTCCCATGGGCGGAGCTTCCCCCTTGCTTTTCGATGACGTGCCGCCGGGCAGAGCTCCCCTGGCGGGCGTCGTCGCGACGGCCGGAAGTGTCGGGCCGGAAGGGGCGGAGCTTAGCGCCGTGCTCGCCGGAGCTGCTGATGATGCGGCTCCTGCTGTTTTTTCTATAGTACCTGCTGCTGCCGGCTCCTCTAGCGGGGGGGCTGCCACTCAGTCTCGGGCAGCATCCTCTTCAGCAGCGCAGGCAAGCGTCGGCAGTGTGTGCGGCGCGGCGTCAAGGGGCGTGGCTTTCGGGGTGGGCGGGGCAGCGGTCCCGATGGGCGTGGTTTCGGATCAGGTGGGCGTGGTTTCGGATCCGGTGGGCGTGGTTTCGGGACCTGTGGGCGTGTCTTTCTGTTTTGGTGGGGGGGCGGGCCCGGCCGACGTCACTGGCAGCTATCGGAGCGGGGTTGCGCATCCGGTTTCGTCGGGGGGGGGGGGGGGGGTCCTTCAGGTCAGCTGGGTCAGAGAGTCACTAGAGGGTTTCAGTCGGCTTTCCCTCGCAGCGGAGCGTCCACCAGGGTGGGGGGCTGGGGGCGGGGTCCTGGGGGATCAAGTCATCGTTCTAACATTTCCTCATTTTCTGAGTCTTCTTCGTCAGAGGACGACAGGTACCGCCGCGGAGGTGGGCGACACTCGGATTCTTCCAGAAGGCACGGCAGCAGGAGAAGTTCTCGCAGTCGCGGAGGCCGGACAAGACGTCGCACCCCGCGCAGTCGTTCGTCCTCCAGGTCCAGGCGGAGCTACAGTCGTTCAGACCGAAGGTTGCGGGACGGGTCGCATCGTGCCTCTTCGCATCGTGAGAGTCGCCGAGGATCTCCAGCGGGTGTCCGACCGGAGAGGGCTACACTGTCTTCGGCTGGCATGCCACATCAGGACGCACAACCTCTACCGACCGCTTCCGTCCAGACGGCTCCTCTTCCGGCCAACCCAGGGCCGCAACTTGGTGAGTACGCCTGCCGTACAGCTTGGGCACCTCACACCGCATCTACATCGACACTCACACCTAGTCAGGATCTTTCCTCCTTCCTTAGACAATTGTTAGAGGTTTCGGATAGTTCTCAGGCTAGGAAGGATGCGGTATCCGCTGCTGCACCCGGAGGGGCTGCCCCCTCTCCGGTCGCAGATTTAGCATCCAGTTGTATGCTCCGGGACACTATGTTCTGCGGAGTTGCTCCGTTGGGGACGCACGTCCCGGCGGAGGTTAGGGATAAGATAGTCAAGGGAGAGTTTATTGATATCTGGTCCTTATTGTCGGCAGACCATATTGCCGTCGATAAGGAGCGGACTTTTGAGAAAGGGTCGGAGCGTAGGCAGAGAGTGGCTAAGACGTTTGGCAACTGGTTGCAGGCCTTCGCCACACTTGCTTACATTATTTGTCAGGCTTCTCCGATGAAAGGTCCAGAACTTTTCATTTATATGGACACGATCTATAGTGCGTACAAATTGCACGGGGGTTCAGCCTGGTGGCGGTACGATGAGGAGTATCGCCGCCGCCTGGCTTTGACCCCCGCCGTCGGTTGGGCCTCTAAGGCTACCGACGTTTGGATCCAGCTGATCCTTTCCCAACGCCCCCAGCGGCCTTTTCAACCAGGTGCCGCCGGTGCGGGGCAGCAGCCCGCAGCGGCGGCTCAGCGTCAGAGTGGAACCTGCTGGCTCTATAACGAGGGCCATTGCCAATTCCACTCTTCCTGCCGCTTCAAACACGAGTGTTCGATCTGTGGCGGGTCGCACTCGGCCTTGCGCTGCTTCCGCCGTAACCGGCAGGGCGGCAGGCTGGGTGCTGCCGGCACCGCAGAGAACACCGGTGAATGTGCGGCTGCTGGAACAGTGGCTCGCCCTCTACCCCAGGAGGCGGGAGGCAAGCCTGCTTCTTGAGGGTTTCTCATACGGTTTTTACATTCCCCACGCTCCTTCTTCTGCTATGTTTCTTTCCCCTAATTTGAAGTCTGTTAGAGAGGATGAGGAGATGGCGTGGGAGAAGGTTATGAAGGAGGTGATGTTGGGCCGGATGGCCGGCCCCTTTTCCGATCCCCCGCTGTCAAATTTGAGGGTCTCCCCTCTGGGTTTGGTACCTAAAAAGGAGGCGGGCAAATTTCGGCTCATACATCATCTCTCATACCCTCCCGGGTCATCGGTTAATGACGGCATCTCGAAGGAGGATGCGGCTGTGTCGTACACCTCTTTTGACAGGGCTGTTTTTCTGGTTGGCAGGGCTGGTCCGGGTGCGTTGTTGGCTAAGTCCGATATTGAGTCGGCTTTCCGGCTGCTTCCGGTACACCCAGACTGTTTCCACTTGTTAGGTTGTAGGGTTAGGGATAGTTTTTTCGTCGACATGTGCCTGCCCATGGGATGCTCTATTTCCTGTTATTATTTTGAGCTGTTTAGCTCCTTTTTGGAGTGGTCTTTGAGGTATGAATCGGGCATCCCATCGGTGTTGCATTATCTCGACGATTTCTTGTTTGTTGGTCCGGGAGGGTCGCCAGTTTGCGCGTACTTGTTAGCTACATTTCGGTGCTTGATGGCCCGGCTGGGCGTTCCCCTTTCAGCCGAGAAAACGGAGGGCCCGTCTACGCGGCTGTCCTTTCTCGGCATTGAGATAGACTCGGTTGAGATGGTTTTCAGGCTTCCGCCTGACAAGCTTGACCGTCTTCGGGGTTCGGTTGAGGACTTCCTTCTCGCCAAAAAGGTCACGTTGCATCAGATGCAGTGTCTCCTCGGCCTGCTGACATTCGCGTGTCGGGTGCTGCCCATGGGGCGCGCCTTTTGTCGCTGGTTGTCGCTGGCTACAAAGGGCGTGCTCCACCCCGACCATTTTATCCGCATGACGCGTGCGCTGAAGGAAGATCTGCGTGTTTGGAGCGTTTTTCTTTCTCAGTTTAATGGTCGTGCGATCTGTCAGCAGGGGGAGGTTACCAACGCTGAGCTTTCCTTATTTACGGATGCTGCAGGTGGTGATGGCTTTGCGGCTGTTTTCGGGGATGAGTGGTGCAGGGGGTCTTGGCCACTACTGTGGTTCGAGACAGGCCTGGTTAGGAACATGGCCTTGTTGGAATTTTTCCCGATTGTAGCCGCCATAGAGCTTTGGGGTGATAGGATGTCCAACCGTAGGATAGTGTTCTGGTGTGATAACCTTTCTGTGGTGCAGGTCATAAACAGCCAATCTTCTTCCTCGCCTCCGGTACTGGCTCTGCTTCGGCATTTAGTCTTGGTTTGCTTGCAGCGTAACATTTGGTTCAAAGCTCGCCATGTGCCTGGTGTGCGGAATAAGATTGCTGACGTTCTGTCTCGCTCACGTTTTCAGGTCTGCCGTGCTCTGCATCCGTCGGCGAGACTGGAGGGATGGAGTTGCCCCGATTCCTTGTGGAGCCTGGTAGGGAACAGCTGCTAGAGCTTATTCGGGGGTCTGTTTCTGCTACTACTTGGAAGAGTCATTACAGTGCTTGGGTCCTTTGGTTGTCCGTGTCTGGCGGTTCAGTACCCGCGGACGCTCCGAAGCTTCTAGATGTCTCTTTGGAGTTTCTAGCCAGATTGAGGATTCAGGGGTCGTCTTATTGCGCGGTTGTTAAGAAGTTTTGCTATTAAACAAGTTTTGAAGGGGTGGAAGAAGGAGAAGCGGGGAGGGGATCGGCGTCGACCGGTATCCTTTAGTTTGTTGACGCGTTTGTTTGGGGTTTTGGAGGTAGTATGTCAGAATAGCTTTGAATTGGTTTTGCTGAGGGCCGCTTTCGCCTTAGCCTTTTTTGCGGCCCTCCGTATTGGGGAATTAGTCAGTCCAAGTAAATTTAAGCCCGGGGGTTTGGGTGTGGGCGACGTGGTGGCGTCTGATAACGAGATTAAAATCTGTCTTCGTCGCTCGAAAACGGATGTTTTCGGGCGGGGAACATGGATTACTATTGGCCGCACGGGGGCTGAGTTTTGCCCCGTGTTTTTGATACGGGAGTATATTGCTAGGCGTCCCGCAGGGGACGTCTTTTTGTTGCATGAGGCTGGTGCGCCCCTCACTCGCTTTCAATTCTTATCTGTTTTTCGTGCTTGTTTAGTTGCAGTGGGACTGGAGCCTCGGGACTTTGGCACCCATTCTTTTCGCATCGGAGCCGCTACAACGGCTGACGCTTGCGGCTTGGGAGATGAGGCGGTGAAACGCTTGGGGCACTGGAGTTCCGACTGCTTTCGGTCTTACATTCGGCCTGACCTGATGACTCCCTGAGCCTTGGCGTCCGTTGAGTGCGATGGGGTGCTGATTTGGGCCTTTACATTGTTGTCTGGTGCATGCTATGTTTTTTCTGTTTTCTCTTTGTGTTTTGTTTTTTCTGTAGTTAACGTTCCAGTGGTGGTGTGGCTCATTGGCCACTCTTTCCTTTATTGGACGGAGAGGAGAGCGGCGGTTCGGCCTGGGGGTCTGCACTTCGGCCTGGACGGAGTGGAGGTTCGTTGGAGAGGTTGCCGAGGGTTACAATGGAGGCAGGTCCTTTCGGATATAGTGGCCGCGAGCCGTTTGACAGCGGGTCCTGCAGTCGTTATCGTCCACGCTGGAGGTAATGATTTGGGCCATGTGAAGCTAGCGGAACTTATAACGATGATAAAACAGGACCTCCGCCGAGTTTATGATTTCTTCGGGAAGGTTGTGCTGGTATGGTCAGAGATCGTGCCTCGCCTTTGTTGGAGGGGCGCGCGAGACGTTGCCACGATTGATAGGGCTCGGTGTGTCTTGAATATCCGGGTTTCTAAATTCGTTAGATCTTTGGGGGGGATTGCGGTGCGGCATGTGGACTTGGAGGGTAATAACGAAAGGTTGTTGATGAGAGACGGGGTGCACCTCAATCCCATAGGTTCTGACATATTTCTTTCTGGGTTGCAAGATGGCCTGGAGAGGGCCTTGATTCTTTTGGGTGGGGGGGCCAACAGGCAGGTGTAGGGAGGTAGCAGTACACTGCCTGTTGTGTGGCGGGGGTGTCCATGCCCATTTGTTGAAGTTACGTTAACCTACATGCTCGCTGGGTCGCAGCGGAGCATTCAGGGCAAGATAAGAAGAAAGGAAAGGAAGAGCCGGAAGCGGGGCATGGACGGTTCACAAGTTTGTTTACTTAACCTTTGCTATCATTTTTCTAAATAAAGCTGTGGCCTACCCCACTAATACCACACGTAAGGTTTCTGCTGGTCTTGATTGATAGCACACACATCTGAATATAGTCACCAAGGGGTTTTATAGCATTTGGATGGGTCCAATGAGTCTAGATAGCCCTGGACTGTATAAGGAAAGGGCTTTGGACTCATTGGCTGATTTCAGTGTTTATTTTGAAAATATTGGTGACGTTCTGGCAATAGTCCATAAAAAGGGGGCACGTAGGTGGGTTACTCACCTTCTACCAGGACGTGGTGAGAGGAACACCCGCCCACCCTGCCCTTCTGGTTTTTTGGTATCTATGGACTGGTTTTTCTCTTTGTTGTCTTCGTCTCTTTTCTTTCAGGTTTCGTTGTCACAGCTGGCGGGGGTGTCCATGCCCATTTGTTGAAGTTACGTTAACCTATATGCTCGCTGGGTCGCAGCGGAGCATTCAGGGCAAGATAAGAAGAAAGGAAAGGAAGAGCCGGAAGCGGGGCATGGACGGTTCACAAGTTTGTTTACTTAACCTTTGCTATCATTTTTCTAAATAAAGCTGTGGCCTACCCCACTAATACCACACATAAGGTTTCTGCTGGTCTTGATTGATAGCACACACATCTGAATATAGTCACCAAGGGGTTTTATAGCATTTGGATGGGTCCAATGAGTCCAGATGACTCCCAATACATATTCTGTTGGGGATGCAGAGCGCCCTCCTCTGAGGCCACTCCTATGCGGGAAATGGTTTCCTGGGTCAAGGGGTTCGTTCAGGATTCTATGAACAGGATAGAGACATCCGTCTCCCACCTTGCCAAGAGACCGCGCTTGGAGTCCTGTGAGATGTCTCTCCCACCCCTGGAAAACCTGCGCCTCAGAGATGTGGAGTCCTCTGAGGTTGATTCGGATGACGAGAAGGAGATTTTTCCTATGGAAAAAATGTCGAGGGTGTTCAAGACACTCAGGATCAGGGACGTGGGGAGTCCTCTAGCCGTAAGAACCGCACCTTCAGACCCTCATCAGAGATGCTTCGTCTGATGGAAGCAGAATGGAGACGCCCGGAGAAGCCCTTCGCTCCTTCCAGACGATTCAAGACCCTATTTCCTATCTCTGAGAGGCAATTGAAATCTTGGGGTCCCCTGCCGAAGGTTGACGTGGCTGTGGCGAAGTTGTCTAGGCGTATGGTCCTCCCTACTGAAGACGGCTCAAGCCTGAAGGATCCTATGGATCGTAGAGTGGAGAGTACTTTGAGGCGATTGTACTCGGCCTCCTCTGCCCAAGTCTCTCTTGGCATCGTAGCCAATAAGGTAGTCTCTGGTCTGCGGGCAGAATTCTCTTCTTGTTAGGAGTATTTAGGTTCATTGCTTTCTATTTTTCTTACCTGGGGAGTTTTTGGCTGCGCGGTGTCTGGGGTGGCATCCTGGCGCTGCGGGGTTGTCCTGTCGTGGGTATTGGTGCACACCTTCTGACTTGCACGCGCGCACTGCTGGTAGGCAGCTTTATTTCCTGGTTTATTAGTCTGTCCTCCCATTTGCACCTGGGAGGAGTGGTCTCTACTCTGTATTTAAACCCATGCCTCCCATGGTTCTGTGCTGAGTGTCTCTTTTACAGTGCTAGGCCTTAGCAGGAGGAGTAGGTGGTGTTCTGGGATAGAGGAAGTTCCGTGGTTGGTTTTTGGGAGGTTTGGGTTAACTAGTTGGTGTGTGAGTTTTCCCTTCTGTGTTCAACAATCCTACCTTTGTGTGTATTGACTGTGTGAGTGAATTGCCTTATCCTTTGATTTCTACTCAGTTTCCCTGTGTTTGTTTCCTAGTGTTCGGTTCCTTCCCATATTGGTTTGGGGGAATCCTTTCCCACGTTTCCTGTGTGCTGCTTGTGTTGTTAGTCAGCGCACACCCTTGTCAGTCCCTGTCAGTAGCAGCTTCACTTGTTCGTTAGGGGTGACCCCCTTTAGTCTCCAGTCCCTAGAGATCTTATAGGGCATTCCTTCTCCCACTTCCCTCTAGGCCTACGGTATCAGTGAGAGAGGAGCCGTCGGGGTCAGGCTTAGCCTGAGAACAGCCGACCTACACCCGTGAGGCAGGGACCGGGATAGCTAGTGGGAGTAGTGCAGGGCGAGATTTCCTACTGCTGGTCCTTAGCCCCGTTGCAGCTACCTGGACTGACATAACACTTCTCTCTCCAAGGACATCGACGCTGGAGTGGACCGGGACGACCTTCTGGCGGCGATGAAGGATATCACCTTGTTGGTGGACCATTTAACGGAGGCCACTCACTTCCAGACCCGGCTAGCCGCCAAGTCAATGGCCCTGTCCACAGCCGCTCGTCGACCTTTGTGGCTGAAGCCCTTGAGGGCTGATCTAACCTCCAAAAACAGCCTGTGCGGCCTCCCCTTTGAGCCCGGCCGCTTGTTTGGGAAGGAGCTCGACCGCATCATGGAGGGATTGGCCGACTCCAAAGGAAAAAATCTGCCTCAGCCCTTGGAGGGTCAGAGCTCCTCCTTTTGTGGACGTGGAGCCCCCAGAAGAGGAGCCAGAGGCCAGAGGCAGTCTGGTAGAGGAAGAGGTAGGGGCGCATCCCGTGGGCGTAAGCGTGCCTCTTTCTAATCCCCCACCTGCTGCTGTTGGGCGTAGGGGGAAAGAAGGATTATGAATGATAATCTGTTTTCCCTTAGCCCAAACAGCAGCACAAGGCTCCCTCCCTAGGAGGTACTGTTGTACAGATTCTTTATGTGTGTGTACCACTTTGTAAATTGCTAACACAAGGGAGGAGCAGGTCTTCCAGCCTCTTATAGGGGTCAAAGCTGTTAGGTAATTAAAAATTCCACCTGTCCTAACAGCTCATAGGGGCAGGAATACCCCAGTTGTGCTGCTGTTTGGGCTAAGGGAAAACAGATTATCATTCATAATCCTTCTTTCCAATCCATCCTTATCTCTGCTGACCGATTACTCCAGCTCTCCTCTCATTATTTATCTGCTTCTTCCCCCTGCTTATCTGCTTCTTCCCCCTGCCAACCCTTCACTGGCTAACTATCCTATCCTCAGATAATTCAATTCAAGATACTAGTTATGATAAACAAAGCTGCCCCTAACCTCTCCCCTCCATATATCTCTAGCATAATCTTCTGCTCCTTCCGCACATATAATATATGATCCTCACAAGACTACCACCTTTGCTTTAGCCTGCTCAGTTCTTCACGCAACCGCCTTCAAAACTTCTCCTGTACATCCCTCACACTCTGGAACTCGCCACCATGATACATAAGACTATACCCTACAATTCACAACCTTCAAACGCAACCTGAAGACTCTCTTTAGAAAAGCATACAACATGCAGTAACCCCGCTGCCACTATATGAGTAACTCTTACCTTCTTCTATGGTGTCTAGCTATCTTCCCATATAGATTGTAAGCCTCTGAACAGGGACCTCTTTACTACTTGTATCATGTTGGTCATCTACCGTATTTTTCGGACTATAAGACGCACCTAGGTTTTAGAGGAGGAAAATAGGGAAAAAAAATTTTGAAGCAAAAAATGGTAAAAATATTTAATATATGGGAGTTGTAGTTTTGCAACAGCTGCAAGGCCACATTGTATTCTAGGGAAAGGAGGTGATTTAGAACTCTTATTTATTTCATTATATATTTTTAAAGCTTTGTATTTTTTTTTAAACTATTTTATTAGTTCCTAGGGGGCTTGAACCTGCGGTCATTTGATTGCAAGTCCCATTACAACTGTATTGCCGTCTATGGCACATTCTGTATATTACTATTACGGCTGGTTATAGACTAGCCGCAATGGTAATATAGCAATGACAGGCCTAGGAGCCTTCATTAGGCTCCCGGCTGTCACCCGAATATCGCCACGCAGGAGCCAGCCTGCAACTTTACAGGTATGGGGCCAGGGGGGACTGGCCTGGGGGGGGGGGGAGCGGCCGCCAATACAGACCCAGCATCCACTGTAATAGGCGGATAGGGGAGGGTTAGACGCCGGCATATGTGCCGGGGCCTGAGACATCGCTACACTCCTGCCCTGCATGAAGCCAGCAGCAGCAGGAGCGATGCTGCTATTGCGGGGAGGGACGAAAGAGCGGAATAGCAGCATCACTCCTGCTGCTGCTGGCTTCATGCAGGGCACGAGTGTAGCGATGTCTCAGGCCCCGGCACATGTGCCGGCGTCTAACCCTCCCCAGCATCCGCCTTCCTATTACAGCGGATGCTGGGTCTGTATTGCAGCCACATTCAGACTATAAGATGCACCCTTCTTTTCCCCCCAAATTTGGGGGGAAAAAAGTGCATCTTATAGTCCAAAAAATACGGTACTTAGTTTTATGTTTATTGTATTTGTTATTTGTACTATGTATGTAAAACCTTTCACAAATCTACAGCATCATAGAAATAATGGTGCTATATAAATGTATAATAATAATAATCCAGTATGAAAACGGGGTCACCATAAGCATCACCACAGACATATTTGCTGATGAAAACCCTCAGTCCGAGATAAAGAGGAAGAATAAACCAGACAGACAAGCTGAGCTAGAAACTGTTCCAAATGTAATGTTTCAATGTAATATAATTCACCCTCCCTCCAAAACAAACAACATAGCGTTTCTGCAAGATCCAAAAATTCCCAACCTATTTTTCAGGAGGGAACCAATTGAATGTGGTATTGGCTCTTACCACATGAAATACACAAGCAGAACCCCTATATATGGACCCCACACAACATTATTATAACTGGCTCCCAAAAGAAATTCAGTTCCACTGGATCTTCCACCTGCACAGCAGCTCTGCATAAGCTCTTCAAACCCACACCTGGCATTCTGGTGCTGCTCAGGATGCCCCTTACTTTTTCCGGTTCCTTTGGTTTCCCCCTACTTCAGTTGGGGTGCTGTTAGTCCCGTCTGTCTGAATTCATCCTCAAACTAGATGCCAAGATTAATACGTTAATATGTTTTTGTTTCTGTAGTGTTTAGAAGAATACGTCTAATGTCGTTTTGTTATTTTGCTCTGGATTTGCTATAATTTGTGCTCCGATGGAACAAGTACTTTTAGGCCTTCTAGGTTTATCAGTGGTTTGTCGTGATCATTCATTGTGAATGTTCCCTGGAACCATTGAAAGAAGTTAATATTTCTCCTTAGTGCCCCCTTAACATTACATAAGCCGGTGCTTCCGTGGCTCCTATTTAGTGAACGGAGCCGTGGAAGCATGGGCGGCACATGGGGACATCCCCCAGGTCTCCTGTGTGCAACCTGTGCTTTTAATTCATAGCAGACCGAATACATAAAGAGGCCAGTAATGCATAATGTGGTATGGGACTTAATTCACATATACAAAAAGAACAACCATATCCACAGATAGGTATAAACAGTAATTTTTATTGCTATCTAAATATTAAAAAATCACATGGACACATAGTGACACACTACAAAAATTACACAAAATGACCGGGAAAAACCATCAGGTTTAAAAGTGCCAGCAAGCCAAAGTGATGTTAGTGAGGTAATACAGTTATATAGAGTCAATATTTTTGCCATAGGCAGGGTAACCAGGGGTCCAGATGAATAGTATTATATACACACATATGCCATATCAAGAGGTAAAAGATTATGTCAACTAAGTACATTCACTCGTAAACGGCATAATAGTCAAAAATACCAAATGACATGGTCACCCATTCACCTATATCCTGGGACACCCAGCATGTCACAAATATGTGTATCAGCTCACCTTAACATCATATAGACACGTCCGGCGCGCGCGTTTCGCCCCTGCTACAGGGCTTCGTCCGGGGACTAATATTAATATACTATACCTATCCGTGGATATGGTTGTTCTTTTTGTATTCATAGCAGACCGGTTGCAGCATGGTCGCCTGCAACCAGCCTAAGGCTCATAGGTCTTAGTGGCAGCCTTGAGGTCCATCCAAAAATTATCATCACATGGTATGTCACGCACACTAAATCTGCAAAGTGAGCAGAGAAAAAATGTCTCATTTGTGCCTTGACTGCGACATTGTCACCTGATACGGATATATGTAACCTGAACAGTCCAGTATACCCTCTCTGCCTAGCTGAGGAAGCTATCTATCTCCTCCTTATGAGAAATAACACTTTAATGTCTACGCTTGTTCTCTATGGGGAGTTACCATGTACCTTTCTTAGGGTAAATTCACATGGGGTTTTTTGGACCAGAAACTGAAGCAGAGGCCGCCTCAGGTTCCAGGCCAAAATACACTGCACCAGCATCCAGTCGTGCACTCTGCTCTGGATTAGGCCGAATGAATGGGCCTAGTCTGGAGGAGGGAGTGTCTTCAGGCCAAATCGTGAGGCGAATTGTTCTGAAGAATGAGCATCTCGCTCAAACCGGCTCCCGGAGAAAACACCTGACCGGCTCCCATTGATTTCAATAAAGTGCAGAAACTCTGTAAAATATATAACAAGTCCTTTAGTGATGATCCCACTAGGATACTACAGCAACTCTGCCAAACTGTTACAATATGTTGCTATTTGCGGCACACTATAGAAGAGGGGAGAGGACTATAGAGTTTACAGTCCATGCCCGGAAAATAAACCCTTAATAATCTGCATTAATTCTATTAACTAATTGTGTGAAACAAAAGTTGAACAGAAACTTTGCAAAAGAGAAAACTACACACACACACACACACACACACACACACACACAGAAGTGACATTTAAAGATGAAGGTTATACAATGATGTGAAAATGACTCATATTGGAAGGAACCTTAGATTGTTATCATATAATGCTATAATCTGTCCAGAACATAATGATGCCTTGACATTGACCAAAGGTTTCAATTTCTCCACAGCAGGTGCTATGAAGAGTGTGGCGTCACCTGTGAAAAAGAAGCGCTTTCCCCATAGACTTATATGGCAGAGGCAAAAACGCTTCCGAAATGCTGTGAAAAAAAGAAACATTTTTGCTGTATTTTTGTATATCACAGTGTGTGTTGTATGGAAACACTGGCGGTTTTTTTTGTATAGATATAATAGAGGCCACAGAAGAAAACTCTATAGACTTTTTGTGAAAAGTGCTGCAGAAAATCCCACAATGCGTTTCTGCTGCAGTCTTTTCCACGGTGCTTTTTGACTGTGGTTCGCTACATGGGGTCTTAGCCTAAGGTAGTCATGGTAGACATTACAAGTTTTGCTATGGGGCCTAATGGTTTCTTTTTACCTCCCTGACTGCAGCCTGTTCATCATTATCCTTACACCCTTAGCATCTTTATGCGTCCTTGCTTGCTTGCTTAAAGAGGATCTTTCATCAGATCGGGCACATGCAGCTTTATACACTGCTGGAAAGCTGACAGTGCGCTGAATTCAGCGCACTGTCGGCTTTACCGATCAGTGCCCGGTGTAAAGCGCTATCAGTCCCGGTAAAGTAGCACTTTACAGTCAGAAGGGCGTTTCTGACACTTAGCCAGGGACGCCCTTCTGCCCAGCAGCGCCTATCGCGCTGTGCTCTAAGACTGGGGAGGAACTCCCCCCTCCTCTCCTGATAACACTCGTCTATGGACGAGCTGTGTGAGCAAAGGGAGGGGGCGTTCCTCCCCGCTCACACTGTGCAGCGCGATAGGCGCTGCTGGGCAGAAGGGCATCCCTGGCTAACTGTCAGAAACGCCCTTCTGACACTAAAGCGCTACGGTACCGGGACCGATAGCGCTTTACCCGGGCACAGATCGGGAAAGCCGATAGTGCGCTGAATTCAGCGCACTGTCAGCTTTCCAGCAGTATATGGAACTGCCTGTGCCCAATCTGATGAAAGGTCCTCTTTAAGGCTAAGATCCCATGCAGCAAATTGTTGCAAAAAAAATGTTGCAGAAAAAACTGCGGTGGAAACGCATTATGTTTTCTTCTGCAACGATTTTCTCAGAATGTCTGCAGAGTTTTCCTCTGTGGACTTTCTTCCTGTATTTTACCTATAGAGAAAATACCAACGTTTCCGTAGGTATAATTGACATGCTGCGATTTACAAAAACACAACTGTCTTTGAAGTCACAACAGTTCTGCTGTGGTCAAAACTCCCGTTTTTGCAATGTAGGACCCTGGCCTAAAGGAGCTCCTTTCTTTGGACAATCCTTCTTGTTGGCAATAAAAAGGACCTGTCACCGCTTTGCATTCTTTTGAAGGCTAGGGTCACAGATCTGCCGGGGAACCTGAATGATGGAGAGACCAGCTGCTAAAGCAACGGTTACCCATAGACACCCGCAGATCCCTTAGATTATAATGGTCAGCAGGGTGTCCATCTATTTTTTATACTGAGACCAGTGGAGATAAAAGCCCTCCATTCTACCATTTCCTTTATATCCAAAAAAAGAGAAATGATAACATGATGATATCAATTTGTTCACATATTTCCAGGAGGAGTAACAGAGGAACTGAACACAGAATTCTTTAAACTAGGCGCTTTACAATTGTTATAAATGCAAATATTAACTGGGACAGTCAGAGGAGTAGACAGGCCTTTTCTAAATACATGTCTATAAGACTCCTACACTACCAAGTACTGTATCATATAGTCTAGCAGCTCACTCATATGACCAGGAAATAGCCTGAAGGAGGACGCAGTGTCAACAAAACAATGTGACAAGCCAGTACTTTATGAACAATATCCTGAGTCATGAGAAAGCTACAAGCTTTAGTATTTACTGCTGCACATTGCATCTAAAATCTTACTTAGTATCTAATAATGTGGGTTAGTTATATTGTCCTCGTTCTTCCTAGTCAGGGACTATAGATAGAATATAACCATCTGCTCACATATTGGATATCCAAAGGAAATATTAGAAACGGGATCTGGCACTGAAGGTTATGTAGGAGACTCATACATGTATTCATGCACTATGTAAAACACCTGGCTTGTAATTTTATATTGTGTGATCTATAAAATCATAGCAAAGATGATACAGTTATACTGCCTTCCAACTGTTAGCACAAATGGGAATGTAAGAGTGCCATTGTTTCAGTACAAATTGTCTCCTATAGAAAGAAACACAAAGACACACAATATAACATACATAATAAGGAAACCAATAGGAGTTAAAAGGGTTTTCTAGGGTTGTTTTGATGGCCTTTCCTTAGCATAGGCATAACTGTTGCTACTATACAGTGTTCAGAGCTGGAATGCAGTTTTTCTGTACACTGTATAGTGGCCAAGTTGAGCCAAATTATATATCAGCTTTCATTCACTTCAGTCAGAGAAGAAGTGCAGTAACACTGTATAGCGACTATACAATGTATTAAGTCATCTGCTTCTAGCTCTGTACACTGTATACTATTAGGCCTGAACAGCTGATTGATTTGCTGGCCTGATGTCAAACCCAGGACCCCAGTATTGCAAGGCAGCAGTGCTAACCACTGAGTAAACATGCTGCCAAGTAACGATATGTGTAATCCTACTTGAAGCCTTCATACTTTTCAGAGCAGCTCTACTCACAGCCAGGGCCGTTTTAACCGTAGGGTCAATGGTTCACTTACACCAGGCCCTATGGTAGCAGGTGCCCCTTTTGTAAATCAGGACAGTCCTGCATTTGTTATCCCGCTGTCCAAGGCAGTGGGTCTTTGCTGCCAAAATTGAAGCCAGTGATGAAGTAGGCTCCCTGCTTCACCCAACAGCTCCTGCCTTTGCTCCAGGTGTCCTGGGAGTAGGAGGCGCGATGAAGTGAAGTCACTTACATCGCACCTGTTACTCCTTAAAGACTCCGGGACCAGAGAGGAGTGAATGAGGGAACAGGGAAAGGAAAGGTGAGTATGAAGGTTTGTTTTTCTTTTTGATATATATACAGCTGGGAACATGAAACTGTGGGGTGGGCAGACATTATACTGTGTGGGCAACCTAAGAGGTGGGGGGACATGATACTGTGGAGGCAAACTGAGGGTTGCGGGAACATGATTCTGTGGGGGCAACTTGGGAGGGGGCACATGTCACTGTGGGGGCAACCAAGTGAATGGTGGGACATGAATATGGGGGGTTAACCTGGAGGGGGACATGACACTAAGGGAGCAACTTGATGGGGGGAAACCTGAAGGGGTAGGACACTGTGGGAGTAACCTGGGGGACATGAAACTACAGGGGCAGCACGAGGGGGAGGGGGGACATGATACTGTGGGGGCAACCTCTGGGGGACATAACATTACGGTGGTAACCTCCAGGGGACATGATAGTGTGGGGGCAAGTTATGAAACAGTGAGGACAACTAGTGGGTGGAGAGACATTGATATTGGAGGGTACCTGAAGGGGGACATAAAAATGTGGGTGCAAGCTGGAAAAGGACTTTGTGAGGGGCATTATATTATATGGGGCCACTAGGGAGGCATACTGTGGGAGAGCCACTAAGGGGCATTATACTATGTGGGGGCCATTGAAGAGGCCCCCACATAGGTCAAGTATTTCTAAGTGGTGATGATGGGGGTGCCCACTTATGGAACCTTTGCACAGGGCCCACCAAAGTGTTAAAATATCCCTGCACATAGCCATCGCTTTAGGGTTATAACACTTCACTGCAAGTGAAACTCTGGCTGGGTCTGCAGCCCGCTCTGAGACAACCAGTGCTGCTCATTGTCCAATCCTGAGCTGAGACAGGGTATTTATCTGTTATATATCTGGGCTATGTATCTGTTTTGAGGCAACTTGTGTCTTTTATTGCATTGTAGTTTGGTTTATGTTCTCAGAACAAATCTGTTTGCTGTATTGCTGAGTTGACATCTCTGGTGCTGCAGATGACTCCAGGAAGAGAAGTAGCCGAGAGGAATCAGATGGCAGAATAAATACCAGGAAGTAGTTTGAGACTGGAAAAGTGCCTAAGATAAGAACATTGTCATTGGAAAACTGAGTCAGAAACAGAAATATTTAAAGACAGAATGTCAGGTGGAGTTATAGAAGGGCAAGGCATGGACATGGCAGGTATGTAGTTCAGAAAGCAAAAATTAAAATATTGTACTATTAACAAACCATGTTAGTGGGGTTGTCTAGGATTAAAAAAAAAAAATCCTATGACTACATGTACAAGACAGTGTGCTTTGTCAGCGCGATACCTGACCCATTATTTTCATATGGTACCATACAAATGATTGTGCATTACGACAGGTCCATATTGAAAGCTGTAAGCCAACAAGCAAAATTCAGGACTGGTCCTACTTCTTTCCGTTTTGCTTCCATGGAGGGCACAGACAGCTCACAAATACCATCAAATTGCTGTATATTGTTTCCTCACGGATCTGTACATGTACACATTTGTATGCATGTAATCTAATAGTAAGGAAAGTGATAAAATCAAAAAAGTTACTCACCTGTTTAATTCCCTGTGTGGGCCATTGCAGCAACCTGGTGGAGGGGGATCAGAGCGTGCGGGATACGGCAACACGGGCTGTGCTGCCTGATAGGCCTTGGTGCGCTACTCACACACACCGAATCCTCCACGAGGCTGTGCAGTAAACAGGGATGTCTGCAGTTCTTGTCTTTCCCCGGGGCACTCCTTGTAGGAGAGGGAACCTCTCAATACTGAGCCGTGTGGATGTTGTTCAGGAGATGCCCTGATGGTGATGCAGGTAGCGGCTAAGGTGGTAAGTAAGGGTAAACCAAATAACTTTTATTAAACAACGCCAACAGATGCTCCAGCAGCTTTGAAGGATGGTTACAGCATACAGTTTAGTGCACAAAGTCCAAGACTTAAAGAGTTTAGCCACGGTAATATAGATGCTGTGCAGTACTTGACGTACTGTTCTCCTCTCCTCCTCTCGTACCACTCCCTAACTCAGCAGATAGGGGACTGTAAGGGGCTGTGGGTCCTAAGCCTCCAAGGTATCTCTGTAGCTCCTAATGGCATGAACAACAATGTCTCTCGGGAACTCCCAAAGTTCTCTCACTAGCTCTTAGGCAGCCTCCGGTTGTACTTTAGAGGAAGATGAGACTCCACGGACTGTTATACCCCAAATCACCCCACCCCCCATACAGCTGTCACCAACTAAGAGGAAGATGAGACTCCACGGACTGTTATACCCCAAATCAGCCACCCCCCTATACTCTCCCCCTCGACTCCAACTCCCCCCCCCCCCACACACACACACACTTTACTAGCTTTGGCAATGCCAAATATCCATTCGGACGTGCCAATAAAGCCTATTTGATTTGATTTGAATAAGTTGGCTTGTATCTTTAACTTCTAGGATGAGTTCTCCTGCTGTCTCACTCAGCATGGTGTCTGGTGCTAGAGCTGAACTTCTAAACTTCTGAACCACTGGACTCGACTACTAACTGCTGGCTCTCTAAACCATTGGACTAACTTTCCTACAGCTGATGAAGAATATGAACCATTTCCTTAAACTCTGCTCTGTGGCCTGTGATTGGTCATGAGGTAGTATGCATCATTCAAACAACAAGAAGGTGCAAAGATAAGTGCGTATGTACAGTGAAATGGCGAATACAATGTGCTTCACCATAAACACATACACAGACAAGACACACAAGACAACCCCGGGGTACATGTAACAAACGCAGAACTTATAGTAGCATTGCTCTGGGACGCTGCACAATATGTTGCTGCAGCAAAGTAAACCAAGACCGGCAAAGCAATGTGCTTTTCATTTTATCACAGTTTGTGCTGTTAGGCTATTTTTTTTTTTCACTCTGGTTGCATAAACATAGTTCCCAAGCCCAGGGTTCCTAAGATCACCAATGGTGAGTAGGAAACTGTTTTTGGATAAAAAGTGTAAGGAAAAGAAAAGCTACATCAATATCAATAAGCAATGTGAAAATAAAAAAATTATATATATTCATTTATCAATCTGTCCTAATGAGGAATATTTTTGAAGAAGACAGTGCCTAATACCTCACCCAAAAATTTGCAATCATAGACCTGACTTAAGCCACTTTTACTATCAGGGCTCATTTCTGCAAAAGTGAAAATCGCACATACTGTAGGTGTTATGTAATTTCCTCTTGTGCTATTAGTTATCTGTTAAGGTTACGTTCACACCTTCACCAGAGTCTGTGACTCCATCACAGTATCTGCTGAAAATCGGCGGAGGGAAAAGTCCTGAATGAAGGTTTCAGTTTAGAAATGATGGACACTATTAGGGTAAGTTCACACAGGATTTTTTGGATTGGAACCTGAGGCGGAGGCCGCCTCAGGTTCCGATCCAAAAACCGGGTAGCCGCGACTGAAAGCCGGTGCACTGCCATCCAGCAGCGCACTCCGCTCCGGATTAGGCCCAATGAATGGGCAATGCCATGAAAATGCCTTCACAAGGGAATGGCATGGGGTAGCATAATGTACTATATTAGGACACCTCTAGTCTTTATTTCAGGTACACTAACAACTCAGGTTTACATTGGTTTGATCATGGAAATTTAGGAGTCTTTGGCACCAATTACTAGTTATGGTCGTCCAGGAACCAATTATTACTGTAACTGTAAGGACCACTGAAACATAAAACTGGACACTTGCCGCCTCTGCACAGCCCAGTAAGCCTATGGACTAGACAAGTTGCAGTAATGATGATTCATTAACCATGTTTGTGTAAGGCTGAGAACGTGTGCGGATAAGTACAAGGAAGCTCGGCTTATGACTGCATTAGTTGTGACCTTGTGGTATAACTGTATTATGTTTTATCTTGTATCTTTAGTTCCTTTTTTTTGTTTGCTGCCTTTTCTTTAGAAAAAGTGCAACTTTTTTCAGTTTCTTTAAGTTAAGAAAGGTTTTCTGAACCTTATGAATTGATAACCTACCCTTAGAATAGGTCATCAATTTAATAAAACTTGGGGTCCGATGCTCAAAACCCCCACAATAGCCACTCAGTTGTTTAAAGCGGTGAAGGCGCTCCTTGATCGTCGCTTACGCTTCACAGGCCATATGATATCATGTTCATCGGCCACATGGCCTGATTGCTACTCTGTCCCATTCAAGTGAATAAACTGAGTTGGGATACCAAGCACAGATAGTCTTCCCTACAATACTTTTGCCTTTTTTTGATTTTTGGCAGAAATTACTTTGGAAATTTTGAGGTTCTTAGCACACAATTGGTTGACATTGTGTGAGCCCATCTGCCACGTCACGGCGACCTCATTCAGATGGGTCCCTATACTAAGACTATTTTATTTTCTAGAACAGGATTCATTTACACTAAATAACCAAATTATACCGCCATTATGGAAAGCCAAGCTGATAAGCTGGTTATATCCTGCTATACATACATAGTGTTAGTGTAGGGACCCACCTAAAGAAGGTGGGATAAGTAATGCAGATAGGCTCATAAACTGCATGTACCTATATAATATACAACTCCACCAATCTCATATCATAACAATATTGAGATCAATTGGTAGAAGTGATGTTTATACAGTCAGCCACTACTTGTAATTGGTGTATTAGGCGGCACAGGCTAAACCTTGGGTTTTCTAAGATGAAACATTTAGAAGGAAACTCTGCTCCCATTATTAGGCAGCATTTTATGGCCGTCTGATCTTGGGGACATTATTATCATATGACTATGGCTCAAGTGTTTTGCTTAAGGCAGGGGACTTACCCTTAAAGTGGGATTTACCCATAAACACAACTGATCCCCTATCCACATATTTATCTAATTACTGCGGTCCTACTGCTGGGATTGCCACAGAATGCAAATATAGGGTGCCATATATTATTTGAATGTAGCAATTGTCACACAGTCATCTCTATGGAACTTCCTGAGATAGCAGAGTATTGTACTTCGCTTCTCTTAGACAGTCCTATGATCATAGCAGAAGCTCTGCTGCATGATCATCTCTCTACTGAAATGTAATGGGTAGGGTATACAGGACCGCCTTTCTGTAATTGGTGGGGTCCTAATGGTGAGACCTTTAGTGATCAGACTCTCGTTTCCTAATATGTGGATTGGGGATAAATTGTGTTTCTAGGAAACCCCCATATAACCCTAAAGTTTTCAATATAACAAACAACTTGACAAAAAAAACCAAACATTAGCTTCACTTCATTAGATTCACTTACCTGATCTGGCAGACTCTTGATCATGGACATAAGGGAACTTCATCCTGACCCCCCGGGGACACGTGATTGGAAGCAATGCTCTAACTCTCAGGGGTCGCTCCATCCCCTTCCTCCTTCCCTGATCTCACAGGCAAGGATAAGTGTTAGGAGAAGCCAGAGCCTCTTCTGTACCGCGCGGAGGCTACCAGCATGCTCTGTTTGTAGTGCCAGAGTTGCACTTCTGGTCCCCTGTGAGGGAAGGCCGGAACCTCTGAATAGTCTGCAGGGATTCTGGTCTATTGCTGGGGCCGGGACCAGCACTTCCGGGGACAGGGGGTCAGTGGCTGGAGGCTATTTAAGCCTCATTCTGGCTCTGGGTCGCCACTAGTTATTCAGACATTCTGGTGACAGCTCCTTCCTGCGCTTCCTTTGCGATCCTGACCCAGAACCTCCTGTTAGTCCGCTGTGTTCCTGTGTATGACCTTGGCTTGTCTTCCAAGCTACCTCTCCTTGATCCCCTGATTTGGCTACCTTCTGACCTCCTGTGGATGGTCTCGGCTTGTTCCCTGACTTTCCATTTTTCTCCTGCTTGATCTCTGCTTGGTCACTCCGCAGTGGCGTAACTAGGAATGGCGGGGCCCCGTGGAGAACTTTTGACTTGGGGCCCCAACCGACACCGACGCCGAAGACCTTGACCGACCCCCTCCTCCGCACTCTATTATGTCCCTTAGTAAGCCCTGCACACAGTATTATGTCCATTAGTGACCCCTGCACATGGTATTATGTCCCTTAGTGGCCCCTGCATACAGTATTATGTCCCTTAGTGGCCCCTGCACAAAGCATTATGTCCCTTAGTGGCCCCTGCACACAGTATTATGTCCCCATAGTGGCCCCTGCACACAGTATTATGTCCCCATAGTGGCCCCTGCACACAGTATTATGTCCCCATAGTGGCCCCTGCACACAGCATTATGTCCCCATAGTGGCCCCTGCACACAGTATTATGTCCCTTAGTGGCCCCTGCACACAGTATTATGCCCCATAGTGGCCCCTGCACACAGCATTGTGTCCCTTAGTGGCTCCTGCACACAGTATAATCCCCCATAGTGTCCCCTGCACACAGTATTATTTTCCATAGTGGACACCCATAAACAATTATTATACTCTGGGGTCTTTTTAGACCCCAGAGTATAATAATCGGAGACCCGGGGAAATAAAAACATAAATAATTACTGTTTCCTACCTGTCCCCCGGCTCCTACACTGTCTTCTCCACTGCCGTCCTTCTTCTATGACGTCAGACGTCACATGACCCGGGACGCAGGCCGGGTTCATGTGACGTCAGAGACGTCAGACAAGTAGGAAGGAGGCCTGGCAGGATCGTGGAGAGGTAAGTAACAGTGTTTTTTACGTTCTCTTACCTCTCCCGGTCTGCCGATCATTATACTCGGGGGTCTGCAAAGACCCCCAAGTATAATGATAGTATTTGTGGGGCCTGCGGTGTCACTTACTGATCCCGGCCCAGCCAGGTTCGGCAAGTAAATAGGGCCCGTAACGGCCTATTAAAAAAAAAAAAAAAAACGCAGCGGTAGCGGCTGTCACCAGGCCCCCTAATGGCCCGGGCCCTGTGGCAGCTGCTGCCACTGCCTCTGCGGTAGTTACGCCCCTGCTACTCCGTGACCTCTTGTGCATGATCCGGCTCTCGTGACCTCCTGTGTGCCGACCCGGCTTGATTGACTTCGTTTTTGGCTACTTCTGGAATCTGTGAGACCTCCAGTGTACCGGCTTGGCTTGTACGACTTCCCTGCGATGTTTTTGCTACCTCCTGGCAAACCTCTGAACATCCCTCTCCGTGCTGACCAGCTCTTCTGTTTATTCAACCGCTGAGGTTAGTGTTTCTGGGTTTTCTGGGTCCTCCATTACTTGGGGTGCGCTGAGTGTGCAGCACTCTCTGGGCAGTTGCGGTTCTGGGTCCCAGAATTTACCAATTCCACTATCAGGGGTTCTGGCAAAGATCTCTGGGGCCTGGTTCTGCTCTGGTTAGTAGAGCATAGTACACTCAGGACTGTTTTTGCCTCAGTGTTTGGGGATTCTGGTTGCCCAGGATTTACTGTCCGTTATTGTCGCATCAGGTTCCTAACAATAAGTTTAGGAATTTATTGCAGGCATGTTTTAGCAACAGTCTATGGATGAGATACAGTATATGTAAATCTCATCCCCTGCACTGGTGCTGTACACTGCAACATGTTAGCCATCGATTCTGCAGCGGCTAACCCACTAGAAGTTTGTCCCTGATCTAAAAGATTGTTGTTCCATGCTTAAAAGTTATCCCCTATCTACAGTGTAAGGGACTCAACAGCCCCATTCTCATCATTGGTTAGACCTTCACCAGTTTCGTACTGGGACATCTAGGGCACACCTAATTGTTTCTAGGGGTCCACTGCCCACAGCCAGGACCCCTGCTGATCAGCTGTACTGAGACAGCATGGCTACAGGTAATAAAATGTCGGGAGCCATGCTGCTCACTTGACACACACTACATGCATATAGCACATGCCACTCATACAGTACATGCATACAGCGCCTCACCGAAATACAACATGCATACAGCACCTGACTTACATATTACATGTATACAGCACATCACTTATATACAGTACTTCATGCATAATTGACATACTGCATGCATACAGCACGTGTCACTCATATAGTTACATACATAATGCATGTAGTATATACTTCCTGGGTGACATCTTACAGATTATATAATATTCCTACACTACTGTTGTATCCCATACTCTGTACAAAATGGTACATCATGACATGAAATCTGATGTGACTTCAAATCCTATAACCATGTGCTGTTCATAGAGATAACAGTTCAGTTGGGAAGAGAAATTGTTATAAGTATAATAGGTGGAGGCGCAGGGGAGGTGACAAAAAAAAATAAATTACACTTACTTAAAAAAATATATTTTTAGTTACCTCTTCTGCGCGCTGTCTGGCTCTTTGTGTCTTCCTCCTGGTGGCGTCTGGCACTCTTCTGTGACGTCATGTGTCTGGGGGTCACCACTGGAGCCTGTGATTTGGCCTCAGCGGCAACATGGGCCCCAGCTATAACACTCTGGAGTCTGAAGAGACCTCAGAGTATAATAATTTACATCGCCCTGTACAGTCATGTGGGTGTTCCTTACTGTCCAGCGATGATGCTAAGCTGTAAAGAACTCCCCCCAGTACAAGTCTATGGACTAGTGCAGTCTGGAAGGAGGAGGGAGGTGTGTTCCTCATAGCCCAGCTAGACTGTCAGGAACGCCCTTCTGACAGTGGGGAGATGTCGGTAACAGCACCGATATCTCCAGCCCGGGGGCACATAACAGGAAAGCCAACAGTGCGCTGAATTCAGTGCACTGTTGGCTTTCTAGCGGTATATAAAACCGCATGTGCTTGAGGACATGAAAGGTCATCTTTAAGTAAAAAGGAGAAGTATCAGGGATTCCTTTCATGTCCACCCCTGGGTTTGGCTCAAACAAATCTGCAAAAAAAAACCTTTTTTTTTTTCTTTTCTACAACCTGTTCATCAATTTAAGATCAGCAGGAGTCTGACATAGACCCCCCCCCAGACTTTTCAAGTACTTCACCTGGTGTAATGGATAAACCAGTTCGTACTGTAGTGTTATGTTACCAAAGTCCCAAACACAAGTAATAATAAATCAGAATAAACGTTTGGGATAAAATTATGACCATGTAGTCAATAATCCTGACCTCATACAGAGATGCTGCACATGACTGCTACATGACCATTAGTAACATAGTAACATCTAATGTTACCACATCAGTCCTGTAGAGGGCAGAGGAGGAGCAGAGCAGACAATCCCTGGCTCATCTCTCAGGAGACATAACTGACCGACCAACTGATTTTCAAATTCAAACCGACCAATAGCTGCTTGTTTACTGCAGTTGCCATGGCAACATCACATTTAACCCCTTAGTAACCATTAATAACCAAGCAATTTTTCTTATGTAATTGTTGGATGCCTAAAGCCTCATCTCTTTTGGCACATGACATGACTACATGAAGACTTTGCTTTAAGACTATGTTAATAATTCTGCCCAAATATGTCTAAAATAAGATTCAGTATTATATACCCAAAGTGTGCCAGCTTTAGGTGCAAACTTACAGTAATGGTGCCCCAATATGTATCTTCAAATTTTATACTAAAGAATTGAATTCAGTTCTACGACTCAGTAACCTGCCTGTCCAGCAGAGGGCAGTGTTAGCTCACACTTTGCATGCATCTCCTATTTCTACCATTAGTATAACCTTCTGTGCAAGATAAGTAAACAACGCCTAAGATTTTTCCCCAAATAATATTTTGACATGCTCTCAGCCAAATCACTTATGCCAAGTCTGAACAAGGCCACAGGCACATGGCTTTAACTCTGTTTTTTTCAGAATCATAACAGCGTTATATAGCTGTGCATGAGACTGTAACTATATGGCTCAGGCCCATGTTGTGGAAACTCAGCGTTTTATAGTACTAGCAAAGTGTTTGAGATTTTGTTTTTGCATTGGAAGAATCAGCATGAAGTTGTGATATGTTTTTTGGTGCAGTTAGTTTATTTTTGGATCTATGGCCTTACACGAATGTAAGTTAAATCCGCAAATGGTCCGCAATTGTGGGTTCTCAATTGCGGACCATTTGCAGATACATTGTATTCAGTTCGGCCTCTTACACCACCAGATATTTTATCCGTATTGTGTCGTGCCGGGGTCTGCAATGAATACCGCAGGTCCGCAAAGTCACAGACATCACGGCACAGCTGCGGAATGAGTGAAAAGTGTTGCTGATCAGCAAATTGCAGACCGCAAAAACCACTCCTGTCGTGTAAGACCAGCCTTAGGGCTAACAGGCAATAAATAGCAAATTGGTGCAGATTCGCTCATCATGACTGATGCTGTGACACCCCCCCCCCCCCCATTATAAATGAACTGTAGCCACACCAAGAACCAGGGGCAGATATTTTCTATGTGCAAGACAAGTGGTGCAGCTGTTCAGGAGCCTAGTAGGTAAAAAAGCTCACAGCAACCTATTGCTTATTACTACGCTAATGTATGTCTTACCTAAGGGCCCCTTCACATGGAGTATACGCTGGCTGATTCTGAATGTGTAAACGTTCCAAATCAGCGGCGTTTAAAACAGATCCCATTGCTTTCTATGGGAGCCGGCATACGCGCGCTCCCCATAGAAATGAATGAAAAAAGCAGCCCATTCATTTCTATGGGGAGCACACGTATGCCGGCTCCCATACAAAGCAATGGGATCTGTTTTAATCGCCGCTGATTCGGAACGTTTACACGTTCAGAATCAGCCAGCGTATACTCCGTGTGAAGCGGCCCTTACAATTCCTAGTAGCTTATTAGAGATACACAGGGGGTGCTCTATGGTCAACTATTATATAGCAAGAGGTCCATATTCTGTTTTTTCACATTGGCTCTATTTGTCAGCTGATGTAACAGACTACTGCCTACACATGACTGTTAAAGGAATCCTATCATACAAAAACATTTTTTTCGTAGTAACACATCGGAATAGCCTTAAGAAAGGCTATTCGTCTCCTACCTTTCGTTGTCTTCTCTGCACCGCCGTTCCGTAGGAATCCCAGTTCTTGTTGGTATGCAAATGAGTTCTCTCGCACGCCGCCTCCATCTTCGTCAGGAACGTCCTTTTCATCCTTTTCTTTCGACGCAGGTCTCAGACTTCTAGGCCTCGGGCAGAGCAGACTGCGCATGCCCACAATACTGTGTAAGTGGCCATTTTCTCGTGGCTTGTGGGCATGCGCAGTCTGCACTGCCCGAGGCCTAGAAGTCTGAGACCTGCGCCGGAAGAAGAGGATAAACTGGATGTTCCTGACGAAGATGGAGGTGGCACTGGAGAGTTCGCAGCATTGGGGAAGCCCCAAGTGCTGTTTAAGCGCTGGGGCCCGCCCTCAGTGCTACAAGAGAAGTCATTTGCATACCGACAAGCACCGGGATTCCTACGGAATGGCGGCGCAGAGAAGACAACGAAAGGTAGGAGATGAATAGCTTTTCTTAAAGGGGTATTCCCATGTACATACCAATTTTTAAATTTGTAGATAATTAACAGTTAAACATTTTTGCAAATATAAGTAATTAAACATTTTGTATAATTTTAAAGATTTTCTCTAAATATCTTGTGGTCATAAGTTGCGGTCTTGATCAGTTGTCAGTGGATACAACCATGAATGCATGAACTTTCTAACATCAGAAAATCAACCATGATGTCCTTATTGTGACCGGGATATCTTCTGATACATGTAGTGTCCCTGCCTGATAACCCAGTTACAATGAGAAAATCATACCTGGGTTGCTGACAAGTCATAGACCATAGAAAGTTTCTACATTGGTGGTCATATCCATTGGCAACCGATCAAGACAACAGACCGTCACCACTTATTATTATGCTTACTTATACTGTATAGCGCCATCATATTCTGCAACACTTTACAGACACTGGCAGTCACTGTCCCATATAGGGCTCACAATCTACATTCCCTATCAGTATGTCTTTGGTGTGTGGGAGGAAACCCACGCAAACACGGGGAGAACATACAAACTCCTTGCAGATGTTGCCTTTGGCAGGATTTGAACCTAGGACTCAGCGCTGCAAGGCTATAGTGCTAACCACTGAGCCACTGTGCTGCCACTAAGATGGTCAGAGAAAATCTTTAAAATTCTACAGAACTTTTAACTACTTATATTTCGAAAAATGTTTAACTTTTAATTATCTAGAAGTATAGATATGATTATGTTCATCAGAATACCCCTTTAAGGCTATTCCGATGTGTTACTAAGAAAAAATGTGTTTGTTTAATAGGATCCCTTTAAGGCCAGTGACTGGCTGTTGGGGGGGGGGCGGTCACTTTAATCCTTGCTGGAGTACTGAAATCAGAGACCAACTCAGAGGATGGGGCCCCAATAGTGGAACAGCAGAAGTAAAATGAAGCGAATAACAATTTATTTTACATACCGTATTTTTCGGACTATAAGACGCACTTTTTTTCCCCCAAATTTCGGAGGAAAATGAGGGTGCGTCTTATAGTCTGAATGTGGGTTTGCAGCATGGCCGCGCTACTGCCACCGCTGGTTTTCTTCAGCGGCAGTAGCGCGGCAATCTGTAGGCCCCGGCAGCTAAGACAGTCCCCGGCATCTGCTGTAATAGACCGGCGGATGCCGGGGAGTGTCTTAGCTGCCGGGGGCCTGCAGATTGCCGCGCTACTGCCACCGCTGGTTTTCTGCAGCGGCAGGAGTGTGACAATACTGCAGGCCCCGGCAGCTAAGACACTCCCCGGCATCCGCCGGTCTATTACAGCAGATGCCGGGGACTGTCTTAGCTGCCGGGACCTGCAGATTGCCGCGCTACTGCCGCTGAAGAAAACCAGCGGTGACAGTAGCGCGGCCATGCTGCAAACCCACTCCTCCTCCACAGGTCCCGGCAGTCAGTTAGCCCCCCCCCCCCCCCCCCGGCCCCATGCCTTCAGTGATGCAGGCCGGCTCCTGCACGGCGAGGCCGCAGGAGCCGACCTGTTCCGATGACAGCCGGGAGTCTAATGAAGGCTCCGAGGCTTGTCATAGATATATATTACTATCGCGGCTGGTCTATGACCCTCCACGATAGTAATGTATAGAATCTCCCATAGACGGCAATACACTTGTATTGCCGTCTATGGGACTTGCAATCAAACGATTGCAGGTTCAAGCCCCCTAGGCGGGGGATAATAAAATAGTAAAAAAAAAAACCCACTTAAAAAAAATATAATAAAAAATGAAATAAATAAAAGTTCACCTCCTTTCCCTAGAATACATATAAAAGTATAACATTACTGTGAAACATACACATTAGGTATCCCTGTGTCTGAAAATGCCCTGTCTACTATTTTTATGTACAGTGAACGTCAAAATCAAAAGTGCTAAACTGCAAGGTTTTTCTCTCTGTTTTGCCTCTGAATTAAATAAAAGGTGATCTAAGCAATAAACATTTCCCAAAATGGTATATCTAAAAAGTACACCTGGCCCCACAAAAAAAACGCCCTATACATCCCCGTACAGCTGCAGGGTCACCTGTCAATGTGGCCTTGCAGCTGTTCCAAAACTACAACTCCCATATATTAAATATTTTACCATTTTTTGCCTGAAATTTTTTTCCCCTATTTTTCTCCTCTAAAACCTAGGTGCGTCTTATAGTCCAGTGCGCCAGCCAAACTAGTGGCTGCTATTGCCAAACTAGTTATTTAATTCCCTTAAATCCTGGAAAATATCTTTACATCAAAATATCAGGGGCAAACTATGCTTTTTGAACAAAGATACCATTGCAAATTTATTTGTGTAAAGCGATGCCCCTAACCCATCTATGTGACGTTTGATAGCACCCAGACTCTTTGTGTCCCCACACAGTATAATTCTCCCTTAGTGACTCACCTTAGTGTCTCCCACATCGTATAATGCTTCCTTAGGGGCCACCACACAATATAATGTTCTCAGAGTGGGCCATGCACAATATAATGACCCCTTTAGATGCCCCCTACTGGTCCCCACATTGAATACCTTAAAGTCTCATATACAGTTTAATGTTCTCTTCATTGCCCCGCACAGTATATTGTGCCCCTATTGTTCCTTTAGTGGTGTCTACACAGTTTAACACCCCATAGTGCTCGAACACAATATAAAACACCCTTAGTGGCCTCCTAACAATATAATGCTTACTTAATAATAATGAATAATGTCCCTTTAGTGGTCTGAACACAGTTAATGCACCTTCAGAGACCTATACCACTATATTGCCCTCAAAGTGCCACGCACAGTAGAATTCCACTTAGTGGCCTCCACACAATACAATGCCCCAATAATGGGCACCACAAAGAAGTTGTGGCTTAAAAATGTAATACTTACCTATCCCCCTTTATCCCTATGGAGCTGCCTGGAGGTATCCGCCAGCCTGTGCTGTTCCTGACTTGTATGTGCAGTAATTCCTGCTCTAACTGCACACAGTAGGGGACAAAGGGAGAATGGTGGAGCAGGGAGCTGACGGCTCCTTTCTCCACCATTGTATTCAACTCTATCTGTGTCCTAAGGTGAACTTGAGATCAGGATATGCCAGCTGCCACTATTAGAAGTACAGACTTTTAATGAGTGTGATAAAAATAAAATATTGTCACTGGCCTATTGGTAAACCTAAGTGTACTTCACTTACAAAAATCAGCATACACCCCTGGACTCTGTTTTGCTGTTATCTCCATCGTGTAGCGTTTAAAAGGCAGCTGTAGTTGGAGCATGCATCCTCTCTGATGTCCAGATGAAGACTGTCTGATTCTCAGGGAACAGAACACAGGGGGGCGATGACAACATAAAGGGCCCCCTGCATTCTACTGCTGCACATCCCTGACACAATTATTTCTCTAGCTTAATTCTGTACATAGCAGCAACTAAGGTCTGCTGTGTTGGGTGAAGGGGGAGTGTGCATGGCAGGTTGGAGGGCAGCTTTAAAATCTGCACCAATGCATGGTCATGTCACTTTTTGGTGGCAAAATGGCCATTTCTGAGTGCCAAGGAGCGCATGCTGGCATCCTAAAAGGTAAAAGGTAGAAAGAAGGAGTCCTTACTGATGTGAAACCATTGGTGTAGCTGGCAATGGGGGAAGGAGAGATCCCCGGGACCAATAGCACTTTTGGAACTACCAATGGGCCACTGCAAACAAAAGCAGCAAATCTTTAATATAAGGAAAACATTGGGGGGCAATATTTATATAAGCATCAGGGGCACAGTTCATACAAGGGGGTATTATTAATGTCTGGGGAATTGGGCAGTATTAATTTAATATAGCAATCCGGTGCATTATAAAATTAAACCTCCTTTGAAAGTAGCAATGTACCCCACTTCCTCCAATCAGTAAGCACCCCTGCACCTACCTGGCATACACTAGCAAATGAGAACTAAATTTCCATTTTGCATGCTGTTGTCTACCTCTTGTGGGCTATAAAAGACAGCTGCTAACCAGGGCATATGGCCAGTTTGTCCAGATGAAGACTGACTGCTTCTCTGAGACTTCTCATAGATGGAACATGAAACAATGGCGTGTCACAAGAGGTGATGACATCAGAAAGAGCCCTGTAATCTACTGTCGCATAGTCCTGACACAGTCACTATGTCAGATAATTCAATAACTCAGACCAGTATTACTGCAGTACACAACATCTAAATTCTGTTGTGTAGTGTATGGGGTAGTGGGCATGTTCACACTTGGGCACTAAAGGTGCATGGACAAGACAGGGGAATGAGTAATTGTGCCAAAAAAAGGCAGCCAAGTGCAGCTTTAAAATTTTCAGCAGAGAACCTATGTGAATGCAGCAGAGTGAAGCTGTGTCGTATTGTGGTGATGGGATGACCAGCGGGACTTTCAGAAGGCAGAGTAGGAAGAAGAACATGTGGAAGATCTTTCTGAACAACTCAAGAAAGAAGGAAACTGTGGCAGTAACAAAACTATATCATGTGAAATTTTGTTCTGTGTTTATCTGAGGGATAATTTGGAGACATGTAAGAACAACAGAAGCGTTTCAGGGCAATTTACAGTGTCTTTCCTTGGTTGGTGGATCAGATGGCCAGGAAATGAAAAGGAGTACAGCTGCATCCTGAACCTCTTGACCTCCTGGCTGTGTTTGTGTTGAGATTAGGTTCACATTAGTGTTGGCCAAGCTGTTGGATCAAGAAAATAGCAGTTACACATGGAGTCTGATGAATTCTATTGACTGTAATGGGGTCCATCAAGTGTCTGTCCTTTTAAAACTGAAACCAACAGAGGAAAAAGTTCTTCATGCAGGACTTTATCGTTCTCCGATTTCAGGTGCACATTGCAATGGAGTCACCAACGGAGACTCCAGCACAGATGTGAATTTTTCTTGTGAAAGAAAGCAAGAAGATAGAGGATGGAAAAGAGCTATCGCTGTCATATCCATATATTGTGATATATGTACTGTATATACAGATGTATATATATATTTATTGACACTATATATGCAATATATTATATTATGATATAATTACAGATATGGCATCTGGTGGAATGCAATCCTAGGGACTCATTTTTCATTGACAGAAATATGATTCAAAACAGAAAATAGAAAAATCTCTAAGGACATCTCGGCCTATACTGCTGTGCCGCGGTGTTAATGAGAATCATCTAATCTATCAAATTATAGTACAAATTAGAAGTGAATGGAGCAGAGATATTTCTCAGACTGGCTAATTCAATTAACCCCATACAGCTCACATATCAGCATCTCAGAATCACATTGGTAACAAGATTCTCTGTCCTAATAACCGGCAAGAAGGAAGAGGGAGAATAATGAAAGAATCTTGATTTCTACAGAGTTCATGGCTTAGTCTGTCACTTCCATATGTGTGGGCTTGATTCAGAAGAGGCTCAGGCCATATTTAGGGAACCTGCATGTCATGGATAATGATGGACATCAAATGATGGGCACAATGTTAGTATTATTTTAGACATTTGCCATAAGAATTAAATCGGTTGTCCCATGAATTTTAGTCAAATCCAGTCCATAGTAATAAACATTTTGTGTATTTATATGGAAACATCCTCAGAGATTCTAGGAATAATGTTAGTACAATGCCACCTGCTGTGTTTAAGAATAGCCTTTACTGTGTTCACTTTAGTATATTTTCGGAGGTGGATAGAAATGCTTAGTCTTGCTTCTGTCTCTGTTTTACCGAGTATGCAGAGTCCCTGATATAGAGAGCTGGCAGCTTCTGAATCTGCAGAACCTTCTCTGCTTGTCATGGGAAATGCTGAGCACTTACACAGACAGAAAAGCATTGTTGTTACAATACTGGTAAACACTGCTGAGGAACACAACAGAATACTGGCAAGCAAAGGGAGAACTAAGACCAAGCATGTGTGTCCACTTAGTCCCATAGTTCAGTTGGACACAGTAGAGGTCATTCATAGAAACATCAGGGGGCGCTATTTTAAAACTTTTCCTGGACTATCAGGGGATATAAGCAATTAGGACTTTGCCATTGCTCCAAAGAGAAAAGCAACGTCTTCATTGCTCCAATGAAGGCATTGTGAAGGATGCCAGTTCGTGCCTCTAGCCCAGGGGTCCTCAAACTGCGGCCCGCCAAGCACTTCTGTCTGGCCCCGCCGACAACGCCGGCAGGCGTGCATTTATAATGAAGCTCCTCAGGAGCTTGGGCCAGGTCATGGAGCGCACTTCACTTTACCTATTGGAGGGCACCGCTCCCGATGTCTGTGTGACCTGCTCTGCCTCCGGCCCACTGTTTAAAAAGTTTGAGGACCCCTGCTCTAGCCATTCCATCCCTAGCTCAGAGCTCATCCCCTCCTTGCAGAAAACTGTTATCTATAATGGGATGAAACTTCTTCTTGCGCCTTATTTCTTGCACCTTATTGAAAAATGATATGCTAAAACATATGTGACAACTTTATGCCCAGTCAAATTATGTTAATTATAATAATCACACCTTTTCTGTGTCTATCTAATATATAACCACACCTACAATCAGGGTCGGACTGGCCCGCCGGAGCACTGGGGAATCCCCCGGTGGGCCCTGACTTAAAGTTTTCATTTTAACAATGCAGATGCATTGGTCGGGGCCCGATCGGGATGGCCAGGGGCCCCCAACCGGGTACCTGGCCAATGCATCTGTCTCCACACACGGGGCCCCTATTAGCTGATGCTGAAGCTGTATAGCATGTGCAGCTTCAGCCTCAGCTAACGGCCTCTCCCTTCACTTACCTGCAGCTGCTATGCTGCTCTCCTGTAAGGTCTCGTCCCTGCTGCCCACACGCACTTCCTCTCTCCCCCCTCCCCCTCCTCCTCACACTGAATGCTCTTACATCGCAGCGTGTGGGGAAGACAGGAGCCGACTGCTGAGTTTGCTACTGCTGGAATAGGTGAGTAAATTCTTTTTGTAAAATCTGTATGTTTAATATGTATATATGTGTACATTTGTGTAAAGTATGTGTCCTGTATACTGTGTGAGTACTGTATGTTTGTACACAGGTATGTGTGAGTATATACAGTATGCTATAATGTGTATGTATATATGTGTGTGTTATATATAGTATTCATACAAGTACAGTCCTATGAAAAAGTTTGGGCACCCCTATTAATCTTAATCATTTTTAGTTCTAAATATTTTGGTATTTGCAACAGCCATTTCAGTTTGATATATCTAATAACTGATGGACACAGTAATATTTCAGGATTGAAATGAGGTTTATTGTACTAACAGAAAATGCGCAATATGCATTAAACCAAAATTTGACCGGTGCAAAAGTATGGGCACCTCAACAGAAAAGTGACATTAATATTTAGTACATCCTCCTTTTGCAAAGATAACAGCCTCTAGTTGTTTCCTGTAGCTTTTAATCAGTTCCTGGATCCTGGATAAAGGTATTTTGGACAAACAATTCAAGTTCAGTTAAGTTAGATGGTCGCCGAGCATGGACAGCCCGCTTCAAATCATCCCACAGATGTTCAATGATATTCAGGTCTGGGGACTGGGATGGCCATTCCAGAACATTGTAATTGTTCCTCTGCATGAATGCCTGAGGATTTGGAGCGGTGTTTTGGATCATTGTCTTGCTGAAATATCCATCCCCGGCGTAACTTCAACTTCGTCACTGATTCTTGAACATTATTCTCAAGAATCTGCTGATACTGAGTGGAATCCATGCGACCCTCAACTTTAACAAGATTCCCGATGCCGGCATTGGCCACACAGCCCCAAAGCATGATGGAACCTCCACCAAATTTTACAGTGGGTAGCATGTGTTTTTCTTGGAATGCTGTTTCTTTTTGGACGCCATGCATAACGCCTTTTTTTATAACCAAACAACTCAATTTTTGTTGCCAAAATGAAGCTGCCTTGTCCAAATGTGCTTTTTCATACCTCAGGCAACTCTATTTGTGGCGTACGTGCAGAAACGGCTTCTTTCTCATCACTCTCCCATACAGCTTCTATTTGTGCAAAGTGCGCTGTATAGTTGACCGATGCACAGTGACACCATCTGCAGCAAGATGATGCTGCAGCTCTTTGGAGGTGGTCTGTGGATTGTCCTTGACTGTTCTCACCATTCTTCTTCTCTGCCTTTCTGATATTTTTCTTGGCCTGCCACTTCTGGGCTTAACAAGAGCTGTCCCTGTGGTCTTCCATTTCCTTACTATGTTCCTCACAGTGGAAACTGACAGGTTAAATCTCTGAGACAACTTTTGTATCCTTCCCCTGAACAACTATGTTGAACAATCTTTGTTTTCAGATCATTTGAGAGCGGGCTGCCCATGTTCGGCGACCATCAAACTTAACTGAACTTGAATTGTTTTGTAGAAAGAAATGGTCCAAAATACCTTCATCCAGGATCCAGGAACTGATTAAAAGCTACAGGAAGCGACTAGAGGCTGTTATCTTTGCAAAAGGAGGATGTACTAAATATTAATGTCACTTTTCTGTTGAGGTGCCCATATTTTTGCACCGGTCAAATTTTGGTTTAATGCATATTGCGCATTTTCTGTTAGTACAATAAACCTCATTTCAATCCTGAAATATTACTGTGTCCATCAGTTATTAGATATATCAAACTGAAATGGCTGTTGCAAACACCAAAATATTTAGAACTAAAAATGATTAAGATTAATAGGGGTGCCCAAACTTTTTCATAGGACTGTATATATGACTTATATATGGTATATGAATGTATATAAATGTATATGTGCTATAGTATTGTATATGTTTGAGTATATATGGTATATGTATAAGGCCTGGTTCACATCTGCGTTCGGTGATCTGTTTGGGGAGTCTGCATGGGAACCCCCCCCCCGAACGGATTATCAAACGCATTAGCAAGCGGTGTGCAGTGAAAGTATGCGGACCCCGTAGACTATAATAGGGTCCGTGTGCTTTCCACGCGGTGTCCGCACGAGTCATGTGGACAGGAAAGTAGATTGTGAAGTACTTTTCTGTCCGCATGTTCTTTGCGGACACTGCACAGAAAGCACATGGACTCCATTATAGTCTATGTGTGCTTTCACTGCACACCACTTGCTAATGTGTTCGGTAGTCTGTTTGGGAGGGTCCCCATGCAGACTCCCCGAATGGATTACTGAACGCAGATGTGAACCAGGCCTGAGTGTGTAGGTATATAGTGAGTGCAATCCCATCCACACATTGCAGAAAAACACACACGGCAGACACACTGCAATTTACAAAACTGTTGCGGTTTTGGAAATCGCAGCATGTCACTAATATCTGCAGAAACACCTGCAGTTTCCCTATAGGTATAAGTCTAAGTTCACACAGGGTTTTATGCTCCGGAACCTGAGGCGGAGGCTGCCTCAGGTTCCGGACCAAAAAACAGGTAGCCTTGACTGAATGCCGGTGCACTGCACCATCATCCAGTCACGCACTCTGCTCCAGATTAGGCCCAATGAATGGGCCTAGATGGGAGGAGGGAGTGTCTTCAGGCTGAATTGCGAGGCGAAACGACCTGAAGAATGAGCACCTCGCTTCTTTTTCCAGGAGCTGGAACAAAACGGCTCCCGGAAAAAAAAGAACTGACCGGCTCCTATTGATTTCAATGGGAGCCGTCTTTTTGGTCAGGATTTTGAGGGTGATACGGCCTCAAAATCCTGACCACAAAACCCTGCGTGAACTTACCCTAAAAGAAACAAAGTCCTCAGAGGAAACCTTTGCGGAGTTTCTGCAATAAGCGCTGCAGGAAAAACTGATGTGTTGCTGCCGGGGTTTTTCCGGCAGTGCTTTTTGCTTTGTCTTGCTACATGGGGCTTTAGCCTAAGGCTGAGTTCACACGGAGTTATTTGGTCAGGAATCCACCTCAAAATCAGCCTCCAAAAAAGCCTCCAGATAAAACCAAATTCCTGACCAGAAAACTCTGTGTGAACTCAGCCTTATAGTATAATGCTCAGTATATTGAGATACTAAGGATGAGGCCCAACAGCGAGACGCAGCTAAAAAAAATAGCTGTGGAATAAATAGCGGCGAATCTCAATGTATTTTTTCCATAGTGTTTTTTTCATTGCGCTTTTGATGCATTTTCCCCCCACTTTCTCCCAATTGCGCAGCTGAATGTAACCGGCCATGTTTTTAGAAGCGCGCACATTTTAGAGTTTGTGGCTGTTTCACATCTTTTTTTCCTGCAGTGTGCAGATGAGGTAAATTTGATTAAATTTCATTCACTTTGCTGGTTCCTTACACATTTTTTTTTTCTGTAGTAGCCAAAGACGTTGTGTTTCTGCAATGTGAGGTTTCAGGTATTTATGGCCTATCCTGAGCATAGGCCATAAAAAAACTTTAACCCTGCACAACCCCTTTAATATGCCCCACACAGTTTAACATCCCCCTTCCGCACAGGATGTTACCCCATCACTGCTCCCACACAATATAATGGCCCCATCACTATTCTCCATACATTATGGGGGACCAGTGAAGTGGCCACTCTATGGGGGACCAGTGAAGTGGCCATAAAATATTTGTTCCAGACAACCCCTTAAAACAAGTTGTCTATAAATTGGAGTGATCGCTGTGGTGGCCACCAGGGAGGTGTAAAATATATTTTTTTTTTTAAAAAAGCCTTCTCACCTGTCCCCCGCACCCCGTTGTCCCCACCTGTGTCTGTTTGGTCTCATGGCTTCATTTCTGGAAATCCTGTACCTAATTGGTCTCAGCGATCACATGAGGTGCAGGACTCCCAGCATGGAGGCTCCGGCACGAAACCAAATAGACACTACCGCCGGACAACGGAGCACCGGGGACAGGTGAGTATTCTTTTTTTATTTATTTGTTTTTTATTTTACACTTCCCTCCCAGCACATGCGTCGCTCCAATTCCTGAACAACCCCTTTAAAGGATTTAGCCATGTTTCTAATATTGATGGTCTGTCCTTAGGATAGGCCATCAATATTACATATGCGATGATACAACAGCCTGGACCTCTGCAGATCAGCTTTTTCCCGGACACTTCAGCTACAGGTAATGGTAACATTTCTAGGAGCCATGCTGTTCACTTGCCATACAGGCTGTAGCAGTAGGTATATGTACTGCACATGGTATAGTGCGTGAGTATCATGGCTCCCAACATGTTATAACCTTTAACCACCCTGTCTCGATACCGCTGATCTGCAGGGTCCTGGCGGTGGGCCCCTAGAAACAATTCCACTGGTGGGCTCTAGACACCCCAGTCCGACCCTGCCTACAATGTATAAAAACTTCACCATCTGCCATTAAAGAACAGAATCCATATTGGTCACACAATTGCACTTCGTGACTATGTGTGTTTCTCTGAGCTGGCTGATATACTATTTGTACTAATTTAGACTTCAATATGGTGACACTTAGAGCGGATTGCTCTCACAACCGATTGAAAAAAATATATATCTTGGCATTTGAAGTACGGATTCACAAGAAGAAAATGCTGTTTAATTGAGGTGACCCTAAACTATCCATCTACATGGCTGGGCTATCTACTGGGTTCTGGTGACTCCCTGCTTAGATATTCCTCACCGGAGCTTCAGAGTATTTTACTGATTCCAGATTTCCACCATTCTGGTTATACAGTGCTTCTGTTTTTTTCTCTTTTTGTACTTAAGATTGATTCTGTGGTCTACCTGTAGAAGGGTGAAGGTCATACTTTCTGATTATTAATCTTAGGCAGGTGTCTGTTGAAGGTCATGTACTGTGTCCCTACCCAAGACAGGTTAGCAATCCCTGCTTAAAGATGTATGCTTGTTGTTATGCTTGTTTTACTGACTGATGTTTGATCATTGTACCGCTGTTCTAAAGTTCTGAGCTATCGCTTGGTCATGTAATGTGTTGGTTGTAATCTTCTTTTTGAAAAGTACAAGCAGAGAACTGTGGTTCCATCTAGGTGTTGTACTGGGGGAAGTTATTTGGTATATCCTGAAGAATGACTCTGGCTGGCTGTGGTGTGACGTTTAGGTTGGGATGAAAATTTAAGCAGTTCTTGCAGATTTTTATGAGGTCGCTGGTCTGGGGAGGTGACATTTTAGTCCAGTCTGTGTCATCTCAGAAAACATCACAAAGCACCTGAGAACTGAGTCTGTGAGTGAGAATGGAACCAAAACCTTGCCTATGATCTCCTGTAAACTTCAAGTAGTTTTAGTCATTGCTTTGGAGTAGTGTAACATTTTGTATGACAGTATTTGTTCTACATTTCACATTCACTCAAGACTAGTAAAGTTGGGTTCCAGTATATGAGTTGTTCGGTGGTTCTTTTGCACACAACTATACTGCTCCACCAGCCTGTTCATATATTATACATCTGCTATTTGATTCCTCTTGCTCGTACATTTCTGGTTCTCTTTTGCGCCTCTGCAGTCACCATGGGTTTTTCATCTCCCTCTCTCACCAGCTTTGCCTGCTGTCTCTTGTCACTTCCTGCATTCTTTAGCAAGCTGATGAGTGGGCTTTGACTTTTATACTATGAATTACTTCATTAGATATAGACATTGCCTTTACCGAGAGATTATTTATTATGATTACTAGAAATCTAAAATAAATACATATCAAATAATATGCACAGTAAATGTATATTATATTACACAGGTTTGGAGAGAAAAAAAACCTACATGGTGTCAGGATGGAGACCAGGATTGCTTTAATCTCAACAATTATCACATTTATGTGAGATAACAGCCACTAAGAAACCCCCAATCCTTATCAGCAAAATGCAATTAACTGACCTGATAAGAGCTGGAGATAACAGCTCTTAGAACAGGCATGATCTGGAGAACTCTAGAGAACAGTGAGTCACCTGTCCTGAAATCAGATGCCAGGGCAGGGACCAAGGAAACTTGTAAACAATGGGAGGATAATCTTAAATAACAGGTCAGCAAAGCAGCATATCTAAAGCAATGTATTTAGGAAAACTCTTGCAGTGAAGTGAAAGGGAGTTCAACTGTAATAGCACACTCTCCTAAGCCACAACAAGCCCCGCCTACTCCCATCATCTCTAACACTAGCCTAGGGAGATGGGGGTGCGCACAGCGCTCTGAAGGCATATCAATGAGAGAGGACTGGACCGAGAAGAATGGGGAGTAGCACCGGACCTGTGCAGGTAAGCGGACACCAGGGGGGCTAAAGAGCCGAGGGATTTTTTTAAATAACTTCACAGCGTGGAGTCCAAAAATTTAAACAATTTTTGGACTACACGCTGCGTAGTGAATAGGATCGTTTTTAAAATCTGATCTTCGATTATTAAAAAAATCCCTTTGACTTGCATTGGGATTGGAATCGGGATCGGGTTCGAATGGAAAATTATCAGAAATTAGATTTTAAAAACCACCCTAAAATTTCAAGATCGGCTCAACCACACCAGTGATCTTCAATTGATGACATATCCTAAGGATAGGTTGTCAAATAACCCCTTTAATTATCAGACTGGGACAACCTCTTTAAGGGACTGTGCCTTGTAAATTTATGTTTCTGCATCTTGCTTCAGTGTTGTCTGCCTGTTATTTCTGTCCCCTTCATATTTGGATTGTATTAGGAAATAGAAAAGAATCCATCATGAAAAAGAGAAATGCTAAAAGCTGATGGTAGATTTTTCATGTGTATTTCAAACTGAAAGGAAAAACATTAATACAGTAATTCTGAGAATTGCATGCACGTAGTGCCGTAGATACATTATATACGAGAGTATTACTTTTTCTAGTAATGTAGTCTTCGCACTTTTCGGAGTGTTAAGTCTCTCACCTGCTGCTACAATCAACACATTTATCTATCAGAGAGACGTGTGCGACACAGCGAAGAAATTGGGAAGATTCAGCAGTGTGTCCCCCAGGATCAAATAGTGTAGGGTGTATAGTAAAAGAATACATACAATATTCAGGGTTCAGGATATTTTCAGTCTGCATGTAGAAAAACTACAGCAGATATGTAAGGCAGTAGGACATGACAAGGACATTTTTTTAGCGTTGGAGAGACATAACTGGTTTTCGCACCAGAGATGGTGGTAACTATAGAACAAGCTTTACTTTCACACAGGCAAACGGTTGATGGTTATAGGCAAACTAACTGCTAGTTAGCCACAATACTATGCAAATGCCTGGTCCTCCATTCTCAGGTTCACACCTGCGTCCGTACCCACTTTAGGCAATCCTGCTGGTTTCCGCCTTCTGCCCCGAGAAACTGGACAAGGGATGGAAACCCAGCAGTCATTTTTCACGGGTTTGCAAAGTGACCACCCGCGAGCGTTTTGTGCCTGTCCACGGCGAAACCGTTTTTTTTAACCGGACACAAAGTCGCACATGCACATATATCCATACACTTTATGTAGGCACTTCAGTATAAGGCATTTGACAGACACTTTATATAACATCAGCATTGCAGCAAATATAACATAATATAAGTGTTATTCACACCATCACCTATGGCAATTATATTTAGACTACAAAGGATAGATATTTGTAAGAGGTAATATTGCTGTGTTTCAACCCTTTACAGACAGATGTAGATTGGATTGATAAGACCCTGGTTCACATTATATGGTTAAGAACCTCATACTTTTAGCAGTGTCGGTCAGAGGCACACCCAGAAATCATAGGAATCCAGAGTAGACCCGACAATGGGTCCCAATTACTTACTGAGTTGTCTGAGTACTGTAGTTCGGCTACCTCTGGCTCTCCTATTGCTGTGACTGTACTGCCTGACCAACACTTCATTTAGGACTGAGGACAAAACTCCCCCATTCTCCTGCTTTTGGACCCCCACTGATCTGCAAGCGAAACCCTATACATTATTCATTAGCTTATGGTATGTTATATTTGGTTCTGAGTTAAGATGATACTGTATATTGAGTCATGTTGCAGGTATTTATCAGGAATTGAATTTACATATATAAATTTTGGCAGGTGGGTCCAATTGAGGGGTGTTTTTATTGCAATCTGAAAGTACAATATTAAAGTTTTACCCTCATAATAATCACTTTATAACTGTTAGGCTAGATATACACTACTGTTATTTAATGTATGTTGCTCTTATCCGTCACAGATTGATGGACATTAAACCACAGTTGCAGCTGTAGCCCTCTCTGACATCCATCCGCATTCATCCCCATGTAATAGACATGACAGAAGCTTTGTTCTGTCAAGTTTTTTACTTTTCTGACGGTAGTGTTAGTTCCTCATTTAGGGCATTTTCGTCCATTGCTAAAGTAAACAAAGATGATGGAGGAAAGTGTCTGTCATGTTCATTACATCATAATCAATGGGAATGGGCACAGACGAAGGGGGTCCCATCTGTGTCCGCTACTCTACTACTGTTTTATCATTGTCTGCTGCTGTTATCCTATGACGGATGGCAGCAACAAAATGTAATTACAGTAGTGTGAACATACACGTATTGATGTGATTGGGACATGTCTGACCTTAGGTATATACTTATGTATCATCTGTACTTAAATATATTTGGTATTTTCATTACTAACAAGAAGCTTTGAGAGACAGACATTTTCTTTAATTAGAAAAATCATCGCTCATTGCTCTGCACATTGCGTGCATGGCCAAAGCTGCTGTGTACGGCAACATGGTGGCTCAGTGGTTAGCACTGTTCCCTTACAGCACTGGGGTCTTCGGTTCAAAGCTAACCAAGGACAGCACCTTCAAGGAGTTTGTATGTTCTTTGTTGGTTTCCACCACATACTTTGGTTTTCTGATAGGTTAAATTGGCTCCCTATACAAAATAACTGACCCCTGTGGCCTTGAGGGGCCTGAGCTAACCCCTGTATGGCAGTCACCAACTCCCCTCCTCCACAATGCCCCCTACACTTTGAGTCTTCATGAGAAAAGTACATTACAAAAGTTTACTATTCTCAATGTCCTAGTGTAATATGCACAATATGTTGTAATGCTGTAATACTCAATAACCCTCTGGTGGCGCTACACGGGATTTAACACTCGTATGAAGCTCCATCACAAATGGGGATCCAGAACAGTCAACCACCTTTAATGTCAATGTTGGGACACATGTTGCAGTGTAAGGCCCCATGAACATGACCGTAGTTGTTTTCTGTATAGTATATGGATCCATTAAATTCTATAGCCCCATACATACGTGTCTGGACCTTACAAACCATCCTTAAAATATGGAGCATGCCCTATTCCTGCCCATATATGCAGCACAGACTCACCCATACAAGTTCATGGGATAATACAAGTCTTTTTGAGGATCTGTAATTATGGATGAGATACTGATACAATATGGATGGTTTTATGGAATAATGATCCAGTACAACCTTCTACAATGCTGTGCATATAATTTGAGCTGGCAGGCTTACTATTAAGGAGCCTGGAAGAGTTGGGTAGCTATCACTGCTATATGAATTTTCTTTATTTTAGGCGACCATGTACATGTAGATGAGCCCTAAGTAAGTGGCACAGACAACACATAAATGACATTCGTGTACCGCCCCCATAACCCCATTTACTGCTGTCAGTAAGCCCGTGTCTGAAAAGGACCAGGTATAGGACCCGTCCTGAGCATATGTGGGCCTGTGATAATACATGGGTGTGTGTATGCAGGCATGGAAATAAATGGGCTAGTGTGAAAAACACGACTAGCACACTGAGAAGGCGCACGGCCGTATACATGGAGCCTCAGTAAGAAATGCTCTTCAGCTGCTTATGTTGGTTTTGGGACTTATTCATTAGATCTGTTGACCCAAGCCCGGTGTTTTCCACAGTAGCCCCTATAACATTCTTCATGCATTACCCCCAGTGTGTCCTTTATAGACCAATAAAGCAGTGCAGATATGTGTCTTGGAATATTCCCAGTCCTGGACCAGCTGGGTAAGTGTGATATGAATAGGTGTTGAACTGCCGGAGAGTCGCGCTGACTAGTCCTATGTTAAGCAATAAATGGAATGCAGAAATGCTGGGCAGACATAAGACACGGACTGGCATCCCTGCCAAGCAGTAATTTGGGTAAATAAGAAACTGGGTAGACTGGATTGCCAATTTGCTCTTATAATAAGAAGTTTCTTTGTGCTGAGCTCTGCCTGTGCTCTATATTAAAGCGATAAAGATGCCCATAAATTACAAGGACGTAAGGCAGGAATGTGTAGATATACAGAGCTGTGGAGCAATAGGCCCTTTCATAGCCCTTCTCCAGTCTTGTGATAATCCGTCCATTATACTTCTGTCATTTTATTGTTGATTGAACTTCTTACAAATATGTGAAACATCCAACATTAAATAATTGAGAGAATGCCACGTAGCCTCAGGTGAATGCCAATGGAAGGGGTTGTCACTCAGGTCTGTTTGCTCTTCATAAATCTTTTCCGGTTACATAAGTAAAAGCTATGGCAGTGTTCTCGTCCTCGCTGCCTCCCAGCTCTGAACGAACACATTGCTCAATGAGGCCTATAGGTGTGAATCTATTGACCCGCACATTGACATTAACGTTTTCTCCATATGTAGACATTTACCTCCATGACTGAGGCATGACTGAGTTGTACAGAAATGCATTGTTTAGTGCATGGTGCATGTGACATTGACAGCTATGAGATGCTGAAAGCTAGATGTGTACATTGGGCTCTGGTATGCAGGGCAGCATGCTTCCTTTTAGCTAGATCAGTTTTTATAACATACCAAGTATTCTTCTTTCTGTACATACCATCTTTCATCTTTCTGAATTTGTATTGGACATTGATCATACCGATCACCTGACGTTTTCCTCCCCCTTGAGGTTTCTCAGTCCCCATTAGTTATAGTAGTGCGTTTCTATAGTATTAAAAATATACCCCCCCCAGTACACTTTTCCAGTAGGCAGCCCTTCTCAACTTAACTAGCAGGACAATAGGTCCCCAACCTGACCAGTGTTCACACCAGCCCCAACTATTTCTCCAGTAGTCACAGCAGACCCCCTAAACTTCTCCAGTAGTCACAACTTACTCCTCTACTTGCCCAGGCATCATAGCCCCACCCACTTCTCCAATAGTCACATCAGGGCCCTCCACCTCCCCACAGTCACAGCTGGCTCCCCTTCCTCTCCAGTAGTTACAGCTGGTCGGTCTCCATTCAACAGTACTCACACCTGCCTCCTCTGTAGTCACGGGCTACCTCCTCAGTGGTCACAGTAGCCTACTCTCTTCTCTAGTGGTCACAACAATCCTCTCCCCTTTCACTAGTAACCAGCAGAAGAATATGTCCATTTCAGCTGACAAATAGCCTTGTAGATACTGAAGACTTTAGTCTGCCAATAAGAGATCGGTCATGCTGGAAATATTCATCTGGCGTTTGGCCCACAATACCACAGTTTGGCATGATTGGCCACATTTGGTCAATGATCAACCACTTATGCATCCGCAATTCAATTTTTTTTAAACAACTAATCTGTACCCCTGTTGAGGTACAGGTACGGTGTAAGGCACAAGATGTCTGTGTCCTGGGATGTATTTATTAGTCATCTCTGATAACTGGCCAGTGTAAACAGAGGGGTAACCTGAAGCTTCTAGGTCCCAATGTAATGGGCCCCCACTCACCATATCCTATCTAAAATACTCGTGTTCTATCTTGTAGAGAGGCCTGTGGGCCCCCTGAGGCTAGAGGGCCCAGAAGCGGTTGCTACCTCTACAACCCCATAGCTACGCCTATTCCTATTTATATATCTACTCCTGTTGCAGAAGATGAGATGACCAAATGTCATCTGCACTTTGCCCTGTGTAAAGAGGGATTTATTGCCAAAAATAACTGCATATACAATAAAAAGGGGCCAGCCTCTCTTGCCAAGATATTGCTGATTTTGTCAATATGCAAGTGTCACTTACCTTTTAGGAGCAATAGCAAGAACCTTGTTGCTCCAGTTAATTTCCAAAAAGGCGATATATTTGCAACTGAGTTAGTGATTCACAAAGGGAAACACTGGTTCAGGTAACCCTAACCTATGTCTTTGCAGGTCTGGTTTGATATACTGGGCTCTGGTGACAGACGCCCTTTAAATATAGTACCACTGAACGTAATGTGCTGCATCCCCACACCCGGTTCACTGTTACAATTCACACTCTGCATACTATTATAAGACAGTCTTCAGAGCCAACTCTCTGCATTCCTTGCTGGCTCAGTGTTTGCACAAAGCTGGCTCTAATGAATAGCATTTAAGGAAGTATAATCTGAAAAGTGATCTATTAAAGGTTAATCTGACTGTCCTCTGCCTTGTAGGAGCTCAGATAAACTGTTAGCGCTGAGTTCTTCTCAGTTATATAAACTGCACCCAACAGCAAGCGGCAGATTTGTGAATGTCGCTCTTGACTTTAATGCCAAGTATAAGGTGTATGCATAAGTTAATGCTAGAGAACTTGTCTGAAGCCAGATAGGATGAGTGCAATGTAGTTGGATGTGTCTTGCCACTAGAGGGAGCACTGTAGTCACTTTTGGACTTTGCTGGTTATGTTCTTACAAGGATTAGCTGGTGTATACTTAGTATACAGTTTTCAGTGTGAAAAAACACTTGCTGCTGCCTCCTGTTATTTCCAGTGGGTAGATGTGCCGTACTTCATACAACATGGATTTTCCCACTAGCAGTATGTCCTTTCTTGACATGATTTTAGCACTGAAAACAGAGCTGAAACTGGGGCAGGATATGATTAAATTTTCTATTTATTAAGACTCGTGTGTAGCATGCCAGTCCTAAGAGGAGTTGTCCCATAACAAGGATCCTATCTATACTGCTAGTTTATGTGGATATAAGACTTTTCCTAAATACATTGCTTTATCAAAACTACTTTGTTTGGCCGCTATCTTAATTTATTCACTTCATTGTTGACACTGGCCCTTGGGATTATCTGCTCATTTGTCAAGTGAAGTAGCTGCCTGCTCTCAGGGAGGGAGGGGGGACAGGCTGACAAGCAACGAAGCTCCTCAGATAGGGGAGGTGAGAGCTCTGGGATTACTGTGCTGTCTATCTTCAGCTTTTCCACTTATCAGCTGGTTTAATTGAATTTGGCTGATAAGGGCTGAGATAAGGAGTCTGGTACCTCTGTATGTAATGCAAGCTGACTCAAATCCAGCTCTGCTACATCAGTTTCCACATCAGCGTCATACTGTGGATTATAGCAGATAGCAGAGCAAGTGAAACCCTGCCCACCAATGTGCGAGAAATCCAGGAAGTGAAGAGAGCACAGAGCCTTCAGGCTGCAGAACATGAGTTATGGGAATATCCCTTTAATGTGCAGCCATACCAAGGTAAAATATTAAGACATGTAGACTTTTTAATAATTTTGGGGCATCTCAAGTGGGCCATAAAGCAGAGATTAAAATCTATGCCAGCTCAGGACTGGGTGTAGATTTCTGCCATTATTTGTATTGGTGAGTTTGTTGGGGTGTAAATCCTACCCCTTCCCTTGTACTTTAAGGCAAAGTGACAAGTGTGGTGCAAGTGGGGGGAGGGGGGAAGTCACAATTTTATATCCATTCACCAAAAATTGGTATTTTTGACATGCTTTGTAAGACTCAGCCCTCATATTTTGCAAAGTATTTACAGCAGACAAGTGGAATAAATACATTTATAAATATCCTCTATACAGCTCTGAGTGATAGAACTTGCTGCTTACAGCCATCACTAGGGGGAGCTCAGTACATAGAAATTAATATAGTGGAAATATCTCCCTTTGTTGCCTATATTTCCTCTGGATACTCCAGGTTCCTCTCCTACTGCAAAGATCTAAGATTTAAGTATAAGGAAAGTGTTCGTTCTTGTACCGTGTTAGCCAGTGGGTTGGAAATATAAAAAAAAACAAAAAAACTTGATAGTCTTCAGTAGTTGATACCTTTTTAATGGCTAACTCATAATGATGACAAATTACTGACGTTTCGGAACCTCTTGGGTCCTTTATCAAAGTAAATTTAAAACATTTCTGAAGGATGCATATTTATATACAGAGAAGGCACATAGGGTTAGAATTCCAGGAGGAAGGGGGGGGGGGGGGTTGTTAGTAATTGGTAGAGACAACAGGTCCTTATCAGTTCACACGCTCCTGTAAAGAGACATGAAACTCTGTGACAAATTCAATCCACACTCCAGTGTCTGAAGCAGGGTCATGAATTTACACTCATGAATGCGTCGTTCTCTCTTTGATCTGAAATTCCCTCTCAAAACCAAAATTTTCATGTGATCAGTGATATTATGATCCTCATTGCAGAAATGTTTTGATACGGGAAGGTCTATCCTTCATTCTTTAATTGTATGGCGATGTGAGTTCATCCGCATTCTAAGTTGCTGTCCGGTCTCTCCAACATACAGATTATCAGTGGAACATTTGGTGCATATTATTAAATACACTACATTGGGTGTGCTGCAGGTGAACGTACCTGGAATTTTATATTCCTTGTTCGAGTTTGGTATCTTTATCCTGTCAGTCGTTAGTATGTGCGGGCAGGTTTTGCAATGTTGCTGTCCGCATGGAAATGTTCCTGTGTTAGTTGGGGAAGACAGTGAGCTACTGACCACCATATTCCTAAGGTTTGGTGGCTGTCTGTAGCACAGGAGAGGGGGATCTGGAAATATGGATGTTAGACGGTTGTCTTTTTGTAGTAGTGGATGTAGTTTGCGTGTGATACCTCTTAGTGTCTCCAGGTGTGGGTTGTATGTGATAACCAGGGGCACCCGATTGTTTTCCTTTTTGGTATTGTATCTTAATAACTCCGATCTTGGTATCCTGGTGGCTCTGGTGATTTGGTTATCAATTGTTCTTGGATGGTAGCCCTGCCTCAAGAATGTGTTTCTGAGGTTTCCAAGGTGTTTGTCTCTCTCTGCAGGGTTAGAACATATGCGATGGTATCTGATGGCCTGGCTGTATACAATAGAGTTCTTTATGTGTTTCGGATGAAAGCTATCCCATCCTAGGTAGGTTGGTCGGTCAATCGGCTTCCGATATAGTGATGTCTCAATTTTGTTGTCTTGTAGTGTAGTTGTCATGGAGTTTAGATTGTGAGCCCTGCTTGGGACAATGATGACCACATCTTTATCATGCTGTGGAATATGATGGCTCTGTATAAGTAAGCAAAATATAGGATGGCCATAAAACTGTGCAAGTGATCTCAATCTTTACCTGGTACAGCTGGGAGACAATATTTGCGGGAAATGATACATACTAGGGTACTTACCTATCATATTATACTACTAGGACCCATAAACTGACCTGTCTTGAACCGAGTCTTAATAAATCAAGTGATTGTCCGGCTGAATGTCAAGGCACTGGCATGTTAGGGCATGTAATTCTATCACCAGTAGGGCAGAAGTTGTCCTTATTAGAGGCCTGTATTTGAGTAGCCACTAGATGGCGACAAACTGCTGTCATCAGTCTGGTATACACTAAGTAATAATAATAATACATAAACCGTATAGCTGACTGCACAGGACACAATAAATACATGGGTATAGCTGTATAAATACATAGCCATACATGCCATACCAGAATACTTCCTCACATATATGTTAGTCTACATTTACAAATTAGTAAATGACATGTGGCGTGAAGCTCTGCCGGGCTACTATGGATTATTACTAGGTGCCAGAGGCCAGATGATCTGATATTATCTGCCAATATTATCAGACGTGTTACTACAATGCTCCAGAATGAGAAGACTTCTATTCTTTACCCTCTGTCAGCAGGGAATAATAGCACATGCAGGAGATAAGTCCCAGAAGGCTATAATTTGTGAATCAATAGGAGGTCATTTAAAGCTATGGCACTAAATAGTCTTCATCAGGAAAATGTGCATTTCAATGAACTGCGCCTTTCAGACATCTTGTCTAGACCCTCCAGCTCTCTATTACAGGGGTTATTCTGCCTCTGAGAGATACTATTCTTCACATACACTGCGCTATACATAGATCCATGTCCATGAATAGGAAATGAAGTATACTGCGGCCAGTCCAGGCTATTGACCAGCAGCCTATAGTCTAGCCTTAGAATTGCTGTACATACACTATGTATTATGTGTTGAAAGATACATATGTATAAGTAATGTAAATGTAGCATTGGTGTAAATCATCATAATATTTCTCTTGATTTATATAGCGCCAACATATTCTGTAGTGCTGTAGGGAAATTATAGGTGGATCTGAATCTGTAATTGCAAACAATATGCTGAAGACAACTATAGTCGTGTGCACTGGGCCTTAGTGTGACACATCTATGGATTTCTGCATGGTACATGTCCATATGAATGAGGCATTGTATTATTGTAACACACTTGGTAACCAATTTTTGGTGCACTTTTTTTGTAACCATCTCCACCTGGCAGTGTGTGGTTGAGAAGGGGACAGACCAAGTTCATTTACTATTACCTATTCCAGATACCTGTCAGCTCCTACCTGGCGTACATTTTAGTTCTGGCACATCTGTGAACAATGTGTTATGAGTCAATCGACATTTAATAAATTTGGTGCATCTGACACCAGTGCATGACTGGATTGATACACTTCAATACTCTCCATTATACGTCTGCCCAACTGTGTGATACGCCTGGTATAATGGTGAACATTAGTCATGGGGCTATAAGGGGTGTTAAAGGTAGCAGATGTATCCAAAGTTGGTGCATGTGGGGGCTCAAAAGCTTCTCCGCACAAAGGTAGGTAGGGGGTGATTAGGTTGGCATGTGACCCAAGTTGCCAATACTGTGCCATGGTATTGGAATACAGGGCTAGGGCAGCAAACTCAATCTTTGCCCCTGATAGAGGAAAGTCTAGATGCACCCCTGCCCCATAAGACCCAGTAAAATCCCACATGGTAGTTGAGGGCACTGTTACAAATTTTGCCCTGGGGCCCCAGGGGGTTCACATGTTCTGCTCTACATATAGGGGACTGTCCCTCTAATAAGGATCTGCAACCGGTACCTCTGACTAGGGTGGTTTTGGGTCGTGCACATGTATGATGTCTTATTGGTAGAATTGTTGTTATTATTATTACTATTATTATTATTAATAATAATGTGTAAAATGACAATCTCTGTACAGCGCTGCGGAATACGGCAGTGCTATATAAGCAACAGGAAATGGATAACCAAGCATAAGGATGATCCGGCTTGTTATAGTCAGAATGTGTCTGGGCTGATCCTCTGTCGAGCACACTGCTAGCTATCGGCAATGCCTTTGTCCTCATTCAGGAAGACTTTTGGGTGTATTAGCATACCCCAGCCCCTCCTGCAGGAGTAGTTGAGCTGTGTGGGTGTGCTCATCCAGCTTTCCCTCCTCCTTGTGCCTCTAACACCTCTGTGTGAATGAAGCCAGGCTGCAGTGAGGCACAAGCTCTCAGGCACAGGGCTGCTCCTTACTCCCCTTGTGTGGCATTTCCTCGCCCCTCCTCCGCCTGCAGTCCATGTGTCCTCCAGGAAGCCAAAGAAGAAGTCTAGAGAATATCGCCTGTGAGCCCCGGATTACTGGGGAGCTGCACCAAGACACTTCGTAACGTCTTGTAGAGACTGGAAGAAGCAGAGAGTTGTCACAGTCCACACTGCTACATCAGGAACAGCACAGTGACATGAGCTGAGGGTAAGCGTGTCTTGTATGTTGTGGGATGTATGTACCCTATAGGCTAACTAGCCATGTGGATACAGAATAACTTTACATACTGGGTCGGAAGATTGACGACATAAGAACACCACATGGTCTGTCTAGTCTGCCCGTATATTACTATTATATCTTAGGATATATATATATATATTCATCCCAGTCTTTCCATCACTTACATTGATCCGGAATGTAACGGTGGTTTTATAAACATAGTAGAGCTGAGATTGTTATTTACCGTCGTAAAGTGTTTTCTGTGGTTTTCCATAGGACTGCAGGTAAACCTATTGCAATATCTTAACTTGGTGCGTTATCGCAGAGACAAAACAATCAATTGACAAATTCAGCTCTGCTACATATCGCCAAGCATAATTCATATTATTTATCGGATTTCAATGCCGTTCTCGGCTGTCTATAATACATTGTGATGGGTCCTGAAGTGACTGGTTTTGGGATTGTTATGGTAACGGCGATGCGCTTTCAGATTGTCCTGCGTTCCCAATCTAGGGAGGAGCGATATTTGAATGAGAAGCGCTGTGTGTTCTGCAGCCTGAATGCTTGTTATGTTCCCATGCCCAGCTTTCCAGTACTGTGTCTGCTCCTAGGCAGCATGGTCGGGGATCAGAGCTGTATTTACTGCAAGGAATCTCCCTCCCCAACATGTATGTCGCCCATTACCCTAAATCACCCATTCCACGATGTTACCATGCAGAAAACTTGGCGCAACAAAAATACAAAAAAAAACCCCCTCCATGCAGTTCTATTTCTATGGCATTTACATATTTGCCTGGAATCTCCATATGTTTACCTTATATTGTATATTATATTAGTTTAATATTAGTCATACATTATACATTACATATACATTGTGTTTCATAATTCTTTAGAAATGCCAAAGCTGATATATGCAAAATACTGCAACATATAAAAACATAGGGCTTAGTAATGCTTTACATTGTGTTTGGTTATATTGGAAATGAATAACTAGGTATCATGTAGACTTGGCAGAGACCGGACCCGTGTGCTCTCGAGTTGAGCATTAAATAATTTTGTAGACGCGGCTTTGGATACACCTAATGCTTCTTACACGTGCTGCATATTCAGCTGTCATGTTCGGTTAGGCTAAGAGCGTGTTCCCAATATGAGCTGAGGCTCAGAGGAGTGGCTGCTACAGATGCACATTGGCTATGCAGAATATGTGATAAATCCATTATGGTGTTCTACCATGTGCACCGGAGAATGGCGTTTTGTTTGTATGGTGCATGAAATTGATGAAATAAGTTTACATATTGAAACGTTGGGATAGATTGTATAGGAAGGAGTCGCTGGGTGACTTGTCAGTATGTACTAAACAATACTGATAGATGGTACTTAACTTCTAGTGGTTATATTGTATTGTGTCAGAGGATGTATGGTCTTAAGATCCTTCAATATCTAAAGGACTATCATGTGTAGTAGAGCTGAATTTGTTATTGAGATTAAATTGGCTTTACATATAAGCTAAAAGTCGCCCGAAATGCAGGATTTTGACCATTTCAGGCAACTATCGTTTCAAAATTATGCATGAACAATCGTTCACATTTTCGTCCAGATCTGTTAGATTGGACTTGATCATGCCATGCCATGGACATCATCAGCCAATTGTGGCAGATGCCCACTGTATCGGCATACATCATTTAAAAAAAAACAAAACAAAAAACGTCCATCGTGATGGTCAGGTCATTCATATCGTCCATTTGATGTATGACTAATGGCATGAGTTCTGGTTGATAGTGAACCCACGTATATGGCCACGATGGTGGATTAAATTACCCAGCAGTGCTTGAATAATCCCCATATAGGTTTATAATGGCCTGAATAGGAGTAACAAATGGCAAACTCTGACCTTCTACATATGGCCATTTCAGCTCCGCTAGTGGGTAAGCAGTTTACTGACTCTCTGTTGTTTAGTCTATCCTCTAAAGCTATGGCAATACCATGTGTCATATCAAGGGGCTGACTAACAGGGGTCTCTTGTCTTGGGGCCCTCTGTGCTATACTATTTTCCATTGGTTGGGTATTAAAAATAATTTATAGCCTGTAAACCTGAACATAGGTTCTGCTTGCTTTCTTATTGCACAGATCTAGTAGTCCATAGGACAGTGCATATATATATATATATATATATATATATATATATATATATATATATATACAATTTTTTGTCTTGCGTTGTAACCCTTTGCAAAGACTTTATATCAGTATAAAAGATATCTCGAGTCCTGACCATGTCATAGAAAGCCTTTCATCGCTGCTTACAGAATATGCAGTCATCCTATTTCTCAGCTCTGAGTCCTTTTAACACTAAGAGGGTGACTGATTCCTGTACTTCACAGGTTTGATCAGTCTTGACAACCTTTCAAAGAAAGCCTTGAAGTCAGATACACATGTACATTCCTTCCAGCCTGCGAGGGTTATAAATTCTGTCTGTCAGATAAATTCCTTCACTTTACTGTAAAAGTTGAGATACAAAGGGAAAGAACCCTTGTAATGAGATCATCCTTATATACAGACACCCACTATCGTCTTCTTCTTCCACTCCGGTAATGACTGACAGGTTAGTAACACAAAGGAAGCGTGATCTTGGAGAGTGCAATGTGCTTGCCTTAGAATTGCTGTCTGGCTCTAAGTGCAATGGAAAAAATGTGTAGTGTGGAATCTGTATAAATGATAGGCATTACATTCGTTCCTCTAAGGCAACTGAGATAAAACTTGTATGCATTCCCTTTATGTTCCTTCCAGAGATCTGCATGTCTATCACTCCTTGGATCTGACAGCTGTGTGTGGTGTCAGTTATAGGGGTGGAGGAGCACATTGCATATTCCAGTCTTACACATTTATGGCATATGCACATTGTAATGTAGACATACATCTGTGATAGATGTGAACCCCACATTCAGGAACCCCTTGTAATTGGGAAAATGGAGGGTACTTGATACCTGTCCTTTTCATCCCCTGAAACATAAATTGTCAGTCTTACCACCTCCATGTAGACGACTTATACCTGTTTATATCCTGCACAATTGGAGAAGAGGTTGTGCCCTCTATATTGAAGTCTGCTAGAAAGAGATAATCTGTAAAATGGGAATATCTGTTTAAAGAAGGCTCTGACTGCTATAAGTCCCCGTGTGAATGGAGCTGTAGGGCATATACAGTCACCACTCTATTCACTTCTATGGGACAGATGGAGATGCCCAGTGTTGTTCTGGCAGTCCCATACTAGTGAATGGTTTAGTGGTCACGTATGTTTAATATTGTGAAATTTACACCATTTTCACATGAGTTTATTACAGCTCCGTGCGAAGAACAGGCCTGGATCCAGTAATGTGAAATCAAGATTGTAAACCCCCTAGTGTTATGCAGGGATGGACATAATAGAGTAGACTTTACATTAATGTCTACTACAGAAGTCAAGCCTGCCATCAATAAGCCCTTTCCATAGACGTCTATAGAGCGGTCCAGCAGAAGATCCTACTAGGCTCCATTTCTTAGGATAATTTACAAATAACCTGTAATAGCAAAGATGACAATTGAAAGTCAACATGTAAGTCTTAAGGTCTGTCCCTCAAAATAATATACTGTGGTAGACTCAAAGGACCCTATAAACAGCCATATTCCTGGTCATTATTGGGTGTTTCTATATATAGTCTCCATCTTGACTAGCACTTAGTATGTAGAACGGAGGAAGTCCAGCACCGAGGATGTTTATTTAGTTAGGGGCAGTAAACTGCAGATCACAAAGGGTTTCCTGTCTAATGTTTTGTGCAGCTGTTGACCTGTCACATTTCGGGGCTTGGTCTTTCTCAACTTACTGTGTCCCACAGAAGTCTCCATTGATTTACACTGAACAGCTCTGTGATCTATGCTGTCACAATTCAACACATGGAGGTGTCCAGGTTGTCTGCAACTCATATCACAAGTATCGGAGCTAGCAGATATGTTTTTCTCTTACGGTCAGGTATTTGCATGCTGACATGTGTAAAGTGACTTGTATGACTGTCACAGATGGAGGTGTGAGGAGGGGATAAGCAGCATATGCTCTGCGGTGAACTTAGGTCTTCGGTGTATCTCAAAGATGCTGGATAACAGGTTTTACAAGACTGTTGAGCGGGTGGAAAATGATTTGTTAAATATGTCACCCATATACCACAAGAGGGAAAGTACAAAGCATACCGTAGAAATATAAGATAGTTGAAATTGTAAAATCCACTACTATTTATATGTCTCAAAGTTCATTCTTGAATTGCAGGAAAAAACTTGCAGAAAGTGGTTTGTTAAAATCAAGATAACAATTTTTTTCTGAACTAGTAGGACACTAAACTGTAAAGGGGGTTCACACTATGACCTGTTCCTACTTATTGGCAGGATCCCATAACCATAAGTTGATCACAGGGTGTTGCGCTGCTTTGACCCCCAACAATAAGTTGCAATCTATGGGTAAATCTAGCAAGAAGTGCTCCACTTCCCTGCAGCTCCCCCACAGGGCAAATGAAGCATTACACAATACCCATTACAATTAGTGGCTTGTCCTGGTGATCTTTGTTTCTTAGATTTGCTAGTAAATAAGAGTCCCCTCTTTTATCTAAAACTGGCCATACACATTAGAATAATGTCCGCAACCTGATTATATTTTGGTGGCATTGGCCAGTCATTCAGTCCAGGGCTACATTGTTAATTCCTTGTAATGTCACTGGTTGTACAGTAGTTTAGGAGTTAAAATCGATTAGTAATGTTGCAAAAAGTCCAATGTAGCCCAACTCTATATATGAGGCAGTGGTCTTTTGATGGCTATATTTGTATAACATATCTCCAGTACTGATACCTCCATCCACATATATCTAGATATTGGTATATTTATAAGTGTTGCACTTTAGGTTTAAGGGGTAGCTGATCTAAATTCTGGCAGCTTTTTTAGTTTGTTATGACAAGTAATATTATTGAGGCTTGGATGGCACTAATCCCACGTGAATAGATTGGCCGCATGTGTAGAAGTTTTAGGTCAGCCCACAAAGTGGTTGGAATCATACCATGGCAAGGACGGGTGTGCTTTCAAGTAAACAGGGAAAGTGAGGTTGGATAATTTGCTGTTTCATCTGTCTGACTGTCTAATTATACATCTGTTGTTTTGTCTCTTACAGGAGAGAAGAAAATGTCGGTCAGCATACATGAGAACCGCAAGTCTAGAGCCAGCACTGGCTCTATGAACATCTACCTATTCCATAAGTCTTCATATGCTGACAATGTGCTAACTCATCTTAACCTTTTAAGACAGCAGTGCCTCTTCACCGATGTCTTATTACTGGCGGGAAACCGGTCTTTTCCCTGTCACCGTGCCGTCCTGGCTGCTTGCAGTCGTTACTTTGAGGCAATGTTCAGTGGAGGTCTTAAAGAAAGTCAGGCCAATGAGGTGAACTTTCACAATGCCATCCACCCAGAAGTTTTAGAACTCCTTTTGGATTACGCATATTCCTCCAGAGTCATAATAAATGAAGAAAATGCAGAATCCCTTTTGGAAGCTGGGGACATGTTAGAGTTTGAGGACATCAGAGATGCATGCGCTGAGTTCCTGGAGAAGAACCTACATCCAACCAACTGTTTAGGTATGCTTCTCCTCTCCGATGCCCATCAATGTACTAAGCTGTATGAACTGTCTTGGAGAATGTGCCTTACCAACTTCCAAACCATCTGCAAAACTGAAGACTTTCTACAATTACCCAAAGAGTTTGTTGTCCAACTCTTATCCCACGAAGAACTGGAAACGGAAGATGAGAGGATGGTGTATGAGTCTGCAATGAACTGGATAAATTATGATCTCAATAAACGTCATTGTTACTTATCTGAGCTGCTCCAGACTGTGCGATTAGCCCTCTTACCTGCCATATATCTCATGGAGAATGTGGCCATGGAGGAGCTGATCATCAAGCAGAAAAAAAGCAAAGAGCTTGTAGAAGAAGCGATAAGGTGCAAGTTAAAAATTTTACAAAACGATGGAGTGGTGACAAGTATGTGTGCAAAACCTCGCAAAACTGGTCATGCTTTGTTTCTCCTTGGTGGACAGACTTTCATGTGTGATAAATTATACCTTGTTGACCAGAAGGCAAAAGAAATCATACCCAAGGCAGACATTCCAAGTCCTCGCAAAGAATTCAGTGCATGTGCGATTGGCTGCAAAGTCTATATCACTGGTGGAAGGGGTTCAGAGAATGGTGTTTCGAAGGATGTGTGGGTCTATGACACACTTCATGAAGAATGGTCAAAGGCTGCACCAATGCTGGTGGCACGGTTTGGCCATGGGTCTGCTGAACTTAAACACTGTTTATATGTAGTAGGGGGGCACACAGCAGCAACAGGTTCACTCCCTGCATCTCCATCAGTGTCCTTAAAACAAGTGGAACAGTATGACCCAGCAACCAACAAGTGGACCATGGTAGCGCCTCTGCGAGAAGGTGTTAGCAATGCTGCTGTGGTTAGTGCAAAGCTTAAGTTATTTGCCTTTGGGGGGACTAGTGTTACTCATGACAAGTTGCCCAAAGTTCAATGTTATGATCCTTCTGAAAACAGATGGAGTGTGCCTGCCACTTGTCCACAGCCATGGCGCTACACAGCTGCAGCTGTCCTGGGAACCCAGATCTTTATCATGGGAGGGGATACTGAATTCTCTGCCTGCTCAGCTTATAAATTCAACAGTGAAACGTATCAATGGACTAAAGCTGGAGATGTGACAGCCAAAAGAATGAGCTGTCATGCTGTGGCATCTGGCAATAAACTGTTTGTAGTCGGAGGTTATTTTGGAATTCAGAGGTGCAAGACCTTGGACTGTTACGATCCAACCATAGATGCATGGAACAGCATAACTACAGTACCCTATTCCCTTATTCCCACGGCATTTGTGAGCACATGGAAACATCTGCCATCTTAAAAGCACTGTAGACTGGAATGGTAAGTTTCAAGTGATAGGATACAACTATGAAAACTGGGTTGGGTCATAGTAAAGTAATGCAGGGAACATAGTCCAATATTTTGGTAATTTGTGCAAACATTCATGGCTATGATATTTAGCAACAAGTAGAAAAATGATTCATAACATCTTGCTGAAGAACCTCTTAAATTAGTTGTCTCACGAAGAAGACTTGTCCCCTCCTATTAGGCCAAGTCCAAGTGGAGAGTTACCATGAAAGAGTGGCTCCCACTGCGGTGGACTTATACCATTCATACAATACTACATATACCCATATTGTAGGACCGCTTCAAGGAAGATATATAACCAGCTACAACTTTAGGGTTTCATAGACAAGATCAAGGGCTTTCCTTCTTAAAACAATCCCTTATAAGATCTGAAATGAGGCAGTGCGGTATGCAACAGCTGAGATTGTTTTGTTCTTGACAAACTTACATACAATCCAAAAACTTGTTTTTTCTTTTATTATAATACATTGATATAATGCAAACTCATAAACCCAGGTTAAGAAAATATCCATATAGATTCAAAGAAGTGACGGCACAAAAGTCAATATTTATTTCATGCTCTTGTCTTAAACATATGCTTCTCATTTATCCATCTGTTAGCTAAATATATCCAACATATCCAGATTTCCAAAAACATGTCCGTTTTGTTAAACAGTGCCACACCTGTCCACAGGCTATATGTGGAATTGCAGCTATTTTTCATTCACTTCAATGGATATAAACAGCAATACTATACATGAACCATGGAAGGGTGTGGTGCTCTTTTTGAAAGAAAGCTGCCATGTTGTTCTAATCCTGGACAACCCCTTTAGGCTGACCATTCACATTGGATAGTTGTGAACATTAGTCCAGCCACTATTCCTCTGAAGTTTCTAATCCCAAACACATTAATTCTGTAGGAGCAAACTATAGCTTACATACAACCTTTTTGGTGGGTGACAGGGGCAGATGGGGCCCTATTAAATAGTAGCTACAATATATGTTCCCGGTGTTTCTTTCCATGTTTTCTGCCTTCTTAGTGAATTCCGCATTTACTATTGGTAGTAAAAGCTTTATATTTGGGTGCTTTGAGCTTTGAAAGACAAACATACTCAAGGTCATATAGAGAGAGCTCCCAGCCTGGGCGGAGGACCTTGTTTGCCCTCCTCCCCACTTTTACTTGTACAGTACATACCTCTTGAGAAGTAACACTGTGACGTCCCCCTCTCCATGCTATGTTGTTTCAGCAAACATCTTTTATCACAAGTATGCTAAGTGTTTCACCCAGCCACACACATTTCCGACTCCTTGTAGATATGTCAATAAAACAATAGATTCCTCGTTCTCACTGCGCCACTAAGGGTTAACTCCTTGAAGGTCTCGCCTTCCTGTAATTCATTTCTTTCTGTTTTGTCTCATTCCTTAGAAGTTTGAAACATGATTAATAATCTACGGGGATCGGTTACATGAAACTTTTCTTTTTTTCTTCATATTTGGCCTCGTGGGGCAGGTGTGGCTTCATGGTTAAGATATTGAAGGCCGGCCGACCTGTAATCCTAGTGCTTTTAAGGTTGTGTAACTGTGTAAACCAGGGTCAGGGCAGGTAACCTCATCCCAATGTAATCCAGCTGGCCTGGTGCTGAATGAAGATATGATTGTAGCTTGCGTGCTGCCACTTTGGGATAAATTTACCAGGTCCGGGCCATATGTATATTGGATCATTAGAAAAATGTGTGATGATTACTAATGTTATGCAGAGACCAGAAATAGGGTATGCATTTTAGGAGATTTATTTGGCTTACTTGTATAGCGCCATCGTATTCCACAGCGCTTTACAGATATTGTAAACTCTGTCCCATATAGAGCTCACAATCTAAATCCCTATCAGTATGTCTTTGGAGTCTGGGAGGAAACCGGAGTACACGGAGGAAACCCACACAAACACTTGGAGAACATACAAACTCCTTGTAGATGTTGTCCTTGGCTAGATTCGAACCCAGGACTCCAGTGCTAACTACTGAGCCTATTCTGCCATATTTTACTGTTCAGTGGGGTGTTGGAGTTCTTTTCAAATCCAGCAATATGCTCTTTATATTGTGGAAATGCCAGATTTTCAGTCTGGATTTAATCACTTTAATGTATAGGAGTGAAATCCATAGTAAATCAGCCGTACAATCTGTAATACATGCGGATTTGCACTGCCATCTGCAGCTGAAAAAGTCTGACCATGAGAACAAAGTAGGGCTTAAGCCCCCATGCTCACAATTGTGTGCTTTGTCAGTTTATCTGTGTTTTTAACAGCTAGCACACTGACCCATTATTTTCTTTTGGTCCCATACACATGACCATCTATTATCATGGATCCTTGTGGGAGTTGTGAGCCCATAGGCAACTCCTATTCCTATTCCTGTCCGTTTTGCAGGCCAGGCACATTAATGTAAGGGTCAGTGGAGGTCATGGATGACACATGGATACCATCCATGTGCTGTCCATGCCATTTTCTCATGGATTCTAAATTGCAGGATCTGGATGGTGATAGAAGTGGTGCCTAGCAAGGAGTCGGAGGGAGCCTCAATGCTCTAAAGTGCTGCCGCTCATTCAGTCTAGCGGTAGGTGTAGGCCCCAGTGCTTTGAGCCAGTGATATCTAGTAGTAGGTGTAGGCCCCAGTGCTTTGAGCCGGTGATATCTATCAGTAGGTGTAGGCCCAAGTGCTTTGGGCCAGTGATATCTAGTAGTAGGTGTAGGCCCCAGTGCTTTGGACTAGTGATATCTAGTAGTAGCTGTAGGCCGCAGTGCTTTGGACTAGTGATATCTAGTAGTAGGTGTAGGCCCCAGTTCTTTGGGCTAGTGATATCTAGCAGTAGGTGTAGGCCCCAGTGCTTTGACCCAGTGATATTCTATCACCTCATAGTAAGGAAGTCTCCATTAAGGGCCGAGTCCATGTGTGACACTTTTTTTCCACTGAAAATCCACAACACAATCCAGCATTAATTTTGTAAAAAATTCTCCATGTATTACATGTAGATTTTGCTGCAGAAGATTTTACCACAGAAAAGTTTAGATTATCCTGCAGATTTGGGAAGAAGCTTTCTCCTTTTTCATGTACATATGGATGCGGTTTTAAAAACCACATGCATTATGATGTAAAAAGGTTCTGCATCTTGAATAAAAAAAAGCTAAATCTCAAGATGGGTATGAGACTTTTGAGTTTTATGGCAGCTGACAGACGGACCTGTAGCTGCTCACATCACTCCTTCTCCCCTCTACATGTTGTATCTACTTGCAAAGGCAAATCTATCTATCTTACATTATTCCCACTACCCCCTTTCTAATGTACACATTGACTAGCCATTTCTCGAGATTTACATTTGTCTTCTCTGGAGAATTGTTTTCATGACTCGGGTTGTTTCAAGAATTGCCACAGGCAAGCCATTACACATTAATAAGCCCAGCAAGTATGGCAGCGCAGAAGTTACTATGAAATCCCCCTGGTGCGAGGTGACTAATCTGATTTAGGGTTTAGTAATATGATTATTGTGTCATTTTGTGGCTATTATATGGGTGATGGATCATCTGATTCTGGTTTATTTTCTGTACATCTGCCAGTGTTACGGGAGATGAGACTAATGGCTGTCCTCTGTCTTGCTTTTGTCCACTGTACAGGACCTCAGCTGTGAAGATTTTAGGCCAGCTCTTACATGAACACGACAAAAGGACTTTTGATCTTAACAGAAGACGTTTGCCAATCCTTCACCCTCCCTCCTGCAGCTGGGGAGTCTGGTGCTCCGGCAGCAGAACCGCTTAAGACTTTCTGAACTGAAGATACATTTTTCTTGTATTGTGCTTCAGATATCAGTATTAACTCCTAATGTTCACAATGCACCAGAAGGAAAATATATATTTTTTTTTTGCTTTGTATTTGGAACCCCCAGGAGCCTGCATTGCTTGAATCCATCTGGACAGTTCTCTCTGTGGACGAGTTTATCATCTGATTCCAAGGGAGATAGAAATGTCAGCACCAGCTGTGGGGGAAGCTGGCGGGTTCCAAGTAGCAAAGATGTCAAGTTGCATACAGATCTAGCCGCACGTATCTTGACTTAAGACTACACAAGTGGGCCATGCCATGGGCATTTTCTGAACTCGTGGTTTAACGCATTCTCAGCATTAACAAGGCATAAAAACCACAAATGTAACTTAGCCAGAAGAAAAAAAAACTGTGAACAAATATTGGATGTCTTATTACCCAGAATCCATTGCCATTTCATTTGCCTATTTATATATGACTTTGTTCTTACATTCCCGGTTGTCTATTTATTGTCGTGTGCTGTCTGCATGCTGATACAATGCTTGTAGTTGTATTGACATGTGAAAGGCTTCATTACATGATTGTATATCTAAAGACCACTTCATCGTTTCGGCACAGTGTATTTCAGGACCTGCATGCAGCATTGCAAACTGTGTAGATGTGTCAACATATATACTTATATATATACATGTACTAGCTGGGGTCCTTGGTAAAATAAGTCTTAGAAGTGCAGACATAGCAGGGCTGAGTTTATCATTTAATGTGCTGTGTGTGCACTAAGTTTTAGAAGCTCTTATATTTGATAACCCTTTGCTTATGGGTTCATCGCCAGGGGCCAGAATTCCCCTGACTATCGGGACAGCTTCATTCTGAAGAGTTGTCACATCACAATAAACTGTGACGAATGACAAACTCAGTTCGTCTATATCTGTAGACCACTGTCTATGCTTCTATGCCAAGTAACTTATAACTTATGTTATATGACCCTGTGCATAGAACAGCATTGCAAACTGGCTTTAGAGTGGTTTATTTGCATCGTGTGGACGACAAGGAATATTACCAGTAGTTATGACTAATGATCACGTCCCTCCATTTCTATCCGGCTGTTCATTGAATGTGACTTGAGAATTACATTGACTACCTCATCATATAAATATAGCCATTCATTCGACTTGCATATTTTTGGTGTGATAGTAGTGCATAGGAATCGAAAAGTAAAATCTTTCTCCTAATCTATAACCTATAGTTAGTATAGGTGTGTGAGGATTGATGCGGACATGAATAGCATTATAGACAATTTGTAAAGACTGGCCTTTCTTACACCAGTCTTAACCAGAAATGCGGCGGGGTAAGATACATCAACTTTATTAAGAGATGTGTGCCTCTTAATGAATGTGGACATCTTGGACTTTGTTCACCATAAAGCACAATCTAATTTATCTATAATTTACGCCAATTTATAGTCAATCTGTCAAGCCACGGGGTCCTAAGTCCCAGTCACTCTTTTGGAAAAGTAGAAAAAAAATTACAAATATCACTCCAAAATTTGTCACTTTAATTCCCAGTCAGAAACAACAATTTATGTGCTGTCTTAGGCTGGTCTTACACAACCGTAATTTAAATCCGCAAATTGAGGGTTTTCAATTGCGCATTATATTCAGTGCGGCCTCTTACACCGCCGGATATTTTATCTGTGGTGTGCCGGGCCGTGACCGAGGTCCGCACTGAATAGCGCAAGTCTGCAAAAGTCGTGAATTCACGGCACTGCACGGACTCGTCCATAGAACTATGGGCGCGTGCAGCAGGACACGGGCGTCTGCGATGTCTATGCTGCTGATCAGCGACTAGTGTTGCTGATGAGCAACTTGCGGACCGTAAAATCAATACAGTCGCGTAAAACCAGCCTTACAAGGACCGCATCACTTGAATAGCCACATGTAATACTACATTTCTCCTGTAGAGTGTTTTCTGGCGTCTCAGTGATCAGCTGATCGCTACCGCTGTTGACAAAATACTTATTCAAGCACAAATCCTACATTCTGAGATTATACAATCCTTCACCAATCTTTGTAGAAAAGATCCTCGGAGCCCAGGTCCACTTATAATGATGTAGTTTTCTGAATAAATCATCTGGAATCATAATGTGATGTAAATATTTTCAGTTCTGAAAGTGAAGTTGGAGAGTCCGGGTCATGTGAAGAATGTCTGGCTGGAGCTCTTCCTTGTAGCTATATTGAATGTGACTAGTCTCAGATATGTGTCACAGCTGCTGCCCCTAAATCTCCCTCTTAAGGCACAAACATTAGCAGTCTGTACGGTGAAGGACCCTTGGTAATGATTATTAAGTGACAAGTGGGGGCTTTCACAAAGATGTCCTACAAAGCAGGAACTAGGTAGAATAAGGTTACAGGATCTGCTTTATGTGTATACTATTTCTGCAGAGATGCTCGGGGCATCTCATAAACTCAAGTTGCAATGCTGCAAAGGTAAAAATACAACTGTAATGGAATAAGTGTAAAGGTCATGGAAGACCAGGAAGGAGGACTGTAGCCTCTTGAGATGAAGCTGTCGGTGTAACAAGACCTGTACTTTAATTACACCCGGTGGTAAAATAAGAAGCGGTGGAGGTCACTTTCTCAGGCCATCCACCCCGCAGGTCACGCATCATCCTCTATCCTTTGTATAAACTTTGTTGGCACATAGTGTCTGTACAGTGTTATTCTGCTCTTACCTGGAACTTTTCATCCTTGCCTCTTGTTAAATACCTTGTCGTCACTGTCGTCTTTTGTATAACTGTTAACTGTCTGCTCGTCGGATCGATATCGACATCATCCAAAGTTATTTATTTATTTATTTATAGGAATTTCTTGGTTTTTTGCCAAAGCCGTTTGTTTTGTATGTGTTTTCCTTGTTCCGCTGTATACTTGTTGCATTTTCTTCTCAAGTGAATTTGTGGTAAGAAAATAATAAAATTGCACTGTTTAAATATTCGTCTATTTTTTCCTTTGTGTTTTCTTAGTTGATCGGGTACAGCTTTTATGTCTTGCCCTTGTATACTTTTGGATAGGTTCTCTATTGTCGGGGATTTGAAGTGTAATGGATCCAATTTTACATCAAAGTCCGTTGTTTTTATTATTATAACCCCGACTTGGACGGCATTAACAGAAACGCCATGGGACAAGATTAACATCTACGTCGGTCCAGCCCCACATTTTATCATTGAAAATTAGAGCTCAACGTTCACTCTGAAAACATATGGATTTCATGGGAAAAGCGTGATAAGATGGAATGTAATATTGTAATAAGTAGTATAGATACGGTACAAGCGATCTTATATCTCATGAAATCTTTTTAACTGGAAAGAACCACTAAACCTATAAACAGGCTATAATTCTAGTTGGCTTTGACTCTGAGACTGAATTAGCAATTCCGCCCCCTCCCTCTTCCACCCCACTCCAGTCTTAATAGGTTTTCAGGTCAGTTGCAAGTTAAGTCCTAGGAGCAACAAGATTACTAAAAAGAACAAGGAATGTATTCTTTTTAGATGATCATTTAAGTGTTTTTGTTCTTCTTTTATCTGTCTATTTTTCTCCAAGTCTATGGATGTTTCTCCAACAATATATTATTGACATCGGAATTAAAGGAAAGCTAAACCTTGAAATAAAAAATAAAGAAGACAGATATAGTTGATGTCACACTTTGTCGACCTTTATTGCATATACTGTACATCCTGCATGATCGTAGTTTAAACAGTCTCAAAAAATCCTGCAGAGAACACTGAGAATTTCTTACTGATCAGTTCTATGTTGGATCAGTGAGAAGATAGAAGACGAGGGCTAAACAGTAGAGATGAGCGAGTAGTGTTCGATCGAGTAGGTGTTCGATCGAATACTACGGTATTCGAAATGCTCGTACTCGATCGAACACTACTAGCTGTTCGAAGTTTAAGGTTCGATGCAGAACCAGCGTTGATTGGCAGAATGCTATACATTCTGCCAATCAACGCTGGTTCTTCTCTTACCTTTCCGAAATCTTCTCCGCGCTGCGTCCCCGCGTCTTCTTCCGGGTGGAATTCACTCTGCCTAGGCATCCGGCCTAGGCAGAGCCAACTGGGCATGCGCGGGCATGCTCGCGCATACACGCGCATGCGCAGTCGGCTCTGCTCAGGTGTCGGGCCTGGACAGAGCCGACTGCGCATGCATGTGCGTGCATGCACGCACAGACGGCTCTGCCTAGGCCGGATGCCTAGGCAGAGTGAACTCCACCTGGAAGAGGACGCGGGGACCCTGCGCCGGGAGAAGACTTCAAGCAGAATCCAGCCCGACCATCACTCGTGGACTTGGTAAGTATGATTTTATCCAATGTTGCCTACCCCTGAAACGAGCATTTCCCCCCATAGACTATAATGGGGTTCGAAATCCGTTCGAACAGTCGAACAGTGTGCGGCTGTTCGAATCGGATTTCGAACCTCGGAAATTTTAGTGTTCGCTCATCTCTACTAAACAGTTTTATGTCTTAATGCAGGCAAGAAAGAGTAGGAAGCTGCTGCTCTTTATCCAGTTATCTTATAGGCATAGAGCAAGAGGAAGGTAGACACAAGTCCCTGGACCCCAGAGAGAAGGTCACTGCAGGGGAATTTAATACTTACATACATTTCTAAAAGAAAAAAATAACTTGTTTCCTCTGTTGGACCCAAGGAAATCTAGTTTAACACTATGGCGGGAATTTACTAACCCATCAGTGCCTGTTGTAATTGTGTTGCATCTTTTCCGCATAGCCTCTTTTGCACCAAAGATGGGCCACATTGTTGGTTGTGCACCTTGCTCCCCACTCTGTAACGAAAGAGGACTGGGTGGAGGCCAAGGAGGACTGGGTAAGGTAAGTTTTGGTCCAAATAATTTGCTATAACTCGCATTAGGACACTGGCATGAGTTGTACTAGAAATCTAAACCAGTTACTGGCTAGCATAGATTTAAATTCTGGCATACAGGATGTGTCTGAATTATTAAGACGTCGGAGCCTATTAATTAATAAGACTTATCTTGTGCTAATTGGGGATTTGATTAAGACCAGTGTATAAAACGCCAATCTTGTTACATTCCCCTCTATCTGTCAACACAAACAATGGAATCTAGAGTAGACCTATCCTGCACTTAACATATGGGAAAGCAAGAGTATAAAGTGATGATGACCTGTCTTATTATGACTTCCTCTGTAACTCCGCATTCACATGACTGTGAAACTTGGTCCATTTGTTGACCAGGTTTACCGGCCTGTATAGTATACCAGGAGAGAGACTTCTAGCAATATAGTTATTAGAGATGAGCGAACACTAAAATGTTCGAGGTTCGAAATTCGATTCGAACAGCCGCTCACTGTTCGAATGGGTTTCGAACCCCATTATAGTCTATGGGGAACATATACTCGTTAAGGGGGAAACCCAAATTCGTGTCTGGAGGGTCACCAAGTCCACTATGACACCCCAGGAAATGATACCAACACCCTGGAATGACACTGGGACAGCAGGGGAAGCATGTCTGGGGGCATAAAAGTCACTTTATTTCATGGAAATCCCTGTCAGTTTGCGATTTTCGCAAGCTAACTTTTCCCCATAGAAATGCATTGGCCAGTGCTGATTGGCCAGAGTACGGAACTCGACCAATCAGCGCTGGCTCTGCTGGAGGAGGCGGAGTCTAAGATCGCTCCACACCAGTCTCCATTCAGGTCCAACCTTAGACTCCGCCTCCTCCGGCAGAGCCAGCGCTGATTGGCCGAAGGCTGGCCAATGCATTCCTATGCGAATGCAGAGACTTAGCATTGCTGAGTCAGTTTTGCTCAACTACACATCTGATGCACACTCGGCACTGCTACATCAGATGTAGCAATCTGATGTAGCAGAGCCGAGGGTGCACTAGAACCCCTGTGCAAACTCAGTTCACGCTAATAGAATGCATTGGCCAGCGCTGATTGGCCAATGCATTCTATTAGCCCGATGAAGTAGAGCTGAATGTGTGTGTTAAGCACACACATTCAGCACTGCTTCATCACGCCAATACAATGCATTAGCCAGTGCTGATTGGCCAGAGTACGGAATTCGGCCAATCAGCGCTGGCTCTGCTGGAGGAGGCGGAGTCTAAGGTCGGACCTGAATGGAGACTGGTGTGGAGCGATCTTAGACTCCGCCTCCTCCAGCAGAGCCAGCGCTGATTGGCCGAATTCCGTACTCTGGTCAATCAGCGCTGGCCAATGCATTCTATTAGCCCGATGAAGTAGAGCTGAATGTGTGTGCTAAGCACACACATTCAGCACTGCTTCATCACGCCAATACAATGCATTAGTCAGTGCTGATTGGCCAGAGTACGGAATTCGGCCAATCAGCGCTGGCTCTGCTGGAGGAGGCGGAGTCTAAGGTCGGACCTGAATGGAGACTGGTGTGGAGTGATCTTAGACTCCGCCTCCTCCAGCAGAGCCAGCGCTGATTGGCCGAATTCCGTACTCTGGCCAATCAGCGCTGGCCAATGCATTCTATTAGCCCGATGAAGTAGAGCTGAATGTGTGTGCTAAGCACACACATTCAGCTCTACTTCATCGGGCTAATAGAATGCATTGGCCAATCAGCGCTGGCCAATGCATTCTATTAGCTTGATGAAGCAGAGTGTGCACAAGGGTTCAAGCGCACCCTCGGCTCTGATGTAGCAGAGCCGAGGGTGCACAAGGGTTCAAGTGCACCCTCGGCTCTCCTACATCAGAGCCGAGGGTGCACTTGAACCCTTGTGCAGCCTCAGCTCTGCTACATCAGAGCCGAGGGTGCGCTTGAACCCTTGTGCACACTCTGCTTCATCAAGCTAATAGAATGCATTGGCCAGCACTGATTGGCCAGAGTACGGAATTCGGCCAATCAGCGCTGGCCAATGCATCCCTATGGGAAAAAGTTTATCTCACAAAAATCACAATTACACACCCGATAGAGCCCCAAAAAGTTATTTTTAATAACATTCCCCCCTAAATAAAGGTTATCCCTAGCTATCCCTGCCTGTACAGCTATCCCTGTCTCATAGTCACAAAGTTCACATTCTCATATGACCCGGATTTGAAATCCACTATTCGTCTAAAATGGAGGTCACCTGATTTCGGCAGCCAATGACTTTTTCCAATTTTTTTCAATGCCCCCAGTGTCGTAGTTCCTGTCCCACCTCCCCTGCGCTGTTATTGGTGCAAAAAAGGCGCCAGGGAAGGTGGGAGGGGAATCGAATTTTGGCGCACTTTACCACGCGGTGTTCGATTCGATTCGAACATGGCGAACACCCTGATATCCGATCGAACATGTGTTCGATAGAACACTGTTCGCTCATCTCTAATAGTTATATATGGTCCTAGGATTTCCTGCCTTCCGGTGATATATTGTCCTGTACTATAACTGGATGGGACAGTATGTCTCTAGGAAATAGTGGAGCATAGATAACTATATTACTAGGAGTCTTACTGTTTAGGTCGGTAAATCCTACCAATACACAGAACAAGTTATATGGCTGAACCTTTGCTGTGTGAAAATTGAGTTAAGAAATAGTTATCCCTTCACATTTCATGCAAAAATCTCCCTCAGACTAGAATATCCCTTTAAGATACCAAAAGGAAAAAAAAAAACCTTTAATCTTCATATACAGCATATTTTTGGGATGAGATACACTTTGGATCAGGAATGAAACTTAAACCGAGTTCTAAAAGTAAGAAAAGTTTCTGTTTACATGAAGATGTTCTTGAATAATACACAAAGTTTAGTCTAATGGTGAGGATTTCTGCTCTTGGCCCTATGATGGTTTATACCTTCTTGTGCTTTCTAACTAAAAGCTGGAGCCCTGGCTTCTGTCTATAGACTTCAAGCCTTGGAACAAGTACTTAAGTCATTTGCAAAACTCCCCATCTCTGGCAAGTGACTGCGGTTGAAGTGAAGAGAGGCTTTAATCATCAGTCTTGGATGGATGACTAACTTCTTAAGATCTGAAACTGTGGTCTTTGCATTGAATGCATGGTTAATACAGATTCTGAAACATTTCCATCTTATTTTAGCAAAGTTAACTTCTCAAGTTACAATATTTGAATAACAGAATAAAAGACACATTTGTGGTTGTCTTTATATGCTACTTCTAGATTCGGTGTAGCTGGAGTGAGACAGCGGTCTGATCCATTGCCTCTATTAATTACAGTGTGTAGGCTGTGGAGGAGATGAAGTCCGGGTGGGCCTCTCCGCCCCATAGGGAACATTCTGGACTCATGCTTCTCCCATTGATGTGGGAATTTAGGCTTGTTACTTCACCACTGCAGAAGAGAACGAAAAAAAAAAAAGCAACAAAAACGTCCCACACGCTGAAGTGATTCACAGCGCAGTGCACACAAAACCTTGGCAGAAGACGTGGAGGTTCCTCCTTTTCTCTGTGCCAGTTGCTGTAGAAACAGTTAACAATGGGCAGCCTTCCACTATACGTCTGATTGTTTAGGCTCCATTCAGCCGGGCTGACACCTGTCCGGGTAGAGGGTGACTAGGAATGAAAAATGTTTCTAACCATTGGTTATGTGACTTGAATTAAAAGGCAAAAAACCCATATATAAATGTAAGCTTTATATATATGAATGATGACGCTGAGAATAAGGAATAAAGTTGTTTGTGTTCAAATGCACTTTTAGGCTATGGCTACACATGAATCATTACTATCATATAATATACCGGAATCAATACCAATAAATCTGAATATTGAAAAAAAAATCCCAAAAAACAGACATTGAGGTTGCATATTTTATAACGCCATGATGTTGCCACATTTCAGGTATAAGAGCTATAGCCCAGGGTCGTAATGGGGTTGTACCAAATTATGAAGTTATCCTCTGTTGATCGGTGGGTCTACAATCTCTAGCAACCTCACTGATCCCCAGAAAAGGACTCCTGTCCTGAAGAAGTGGCAGGCTAAACATGTGCTCTGCAGCTCCATTCACTTTCTATGGGAGCACCATTGATAGCTGAGAACTGTACTGGGCTATCTCCATTAGATCATCTATAGGGAGTGAATGGATCAGCAGGGCACATGCTCAGCCTGTCACTTCATCAGGATGGGAAGAACAGGGACTTTTATATAACATTTATATTCTTCTTCCCTAGATAGAAATTTAATTTTCTGACCATTATATGCCTCTTCCTGCCACACATTCACTATTCAGTCTACAAAATAGGCCATCAATATAAAATAAAAACTGCTGCTCCGTGGTTTTTTTTTTTAAATTTCTGCCTGATACCAATACTCCCGAGAATTGGGCAGACAACCACCAAGGAGCAGGTTATAGGTAAAATTTATCCTCAAAGTGTTGGATTGCAGTTGTTCCTGTGTGAAAGAAGAATACCCAGTTGGGTTGTGGGTATGGCCAGGAACTTGCTCCTGGAATTTTGCTGGCAACCATGCTGATACAGATCTGGTTTATTTAAACCCAATTGTGGATCTATGGGAGCCATTAAAAGAACCAAGCATGTGTGCCTGGATATATTTAGAGACAACCATGCATGCATGGCCACATCCCTATTTACTGCGACTGCATCATTAGCCTTATGGGGAGGGTCAGCCATTTTGAAGACAGGCGTGGTTCTCGCCTTTAGGAGCCAAGACTATTAGATGTGTATGGCATATCCTGTGGTCTACAACTGGAATACCTGTTTAAATAAAGGACATCAGGAACGTCAGGAACGCAAAGTGACCCCACAGAAATCCAGGAGGGGCATATAAATACCATATAATCTAATACCTTATACTATTTATTAATTTCTGTTGTATATAGCACCTACCTATTCATCAGCACTGTATAGGGAGTGTCATTACTCACCCCAGGGGCTCACAATCTAATTTCCCTATCTCAGACACGCGTATATGCACAAGGGCCGATTTCATAGAAAACCAATGAACCTATCTGTATGTTTATTGGAATATGATAGAAGTCTGAAGAACCTGTAGGAAATAGAGGAAGAACATACAAACTCCATGCCAGTGTTGGGTTAAATGAACTATAACATATCGTGTGTGGATGAGCATAGTAGTGATACACAGTATAAGATAATCTGTGTTTTGTCTGGGAATGTAAGACAATAATTTGCATTTGCAAAACAAGCTTTGTCGACAGAACTTCATTTTAACTCTGTCTTAAAAAGGGAACCTATGTCCTTAAAATTATATCTATTTTTCAAGTGTCCCCTGAGAGGAAATGGTCAAACACATAATCAAAATAGACCCCTTTCTGTGGTGCTCGCCTGGCACTAGTGTGTCCCCAAAATTTCACAAGCTTAAAAATTAGTAAAAAATATTCTGTAACATACCTGTCAATAACAAACGAGGGCGACCCTTTGGTGGCGGGGGGGGGGCAATATTTCTGAAAAACAAAAAACAGACAACAAGTGTACAATAGAGGTTGTCATAGTGGTCTGGGTGAATAGAGAATATAAGGAAAGATACCAACTGCAGTGATAAATAACAATCTGTGAGTTACTAAAGTTAGCTGTTCCCGGTTTTAACATGTCTTGTTATAGTTAATACTTGTATTCCCCAAAAATTCTCCATGTAGCACATGTGTAATTGACAACTGGGTGTTACAATTCTCATTGTCAATAGGGTCCATACACAGTCTGACACCCATTTGTCAATATTAGGATAGAAAGGTAGTGAATTCTATAGACAAGTTGTGGAAAGGTGGTGTTGGGGAAATGATAAGATAAGATAATCCTTTAATAGTCCCACAGTGGGGAAATTTCAGTATGTTACAGCAGCATAGTGATACAGATACAGGATAATACACAGTAATATATTATGGAAGTAGACACACATATGCTGAGAAAAAAAATATTAGGAATCCATAGCAGCTAAGAAAGATAAGGAAGAAGGAAGACTTCAGGATCATTTAGTTCTCTATGCGGAGTGATCTTCGCTTGGTCTGATGTAGATTATGTAGACTGACCACGAGTGGGAGGAAGGACCTCCAATAGCGCTACTTCTCACACTTGGGGTTAACAGTCACTCCATGCAGTTGGCTCCTGCATGGCACTCACCATGGACAGTATCCTTCTGTCACCCACCACCTGTACTGGGTCCAGGGGGCTCCCCAGGACAGAGCTGGCATTTCTGATCAGCCTGTCAAATCTATTTCTGTCCTTGGTCAACATACTGCTACAGCCAGCAGGCCACCCTGAAAAAGATGGCTGAAGCAATCACAGAGTTGAAAAAGGCCCTAAGAAGTGGCCCCTGGACTCCGAAGGCCCAAATGGGGATCCAGGCCTATGGCCTAAGATTAACCTAATCTGCCACTGACAGTTATCCATCAGAAACTGCATCAATTATAAGATGTGACTGTGGACATGGCTTTTGTGGACCACTGAGCAATAATTCTTCATATCGTTGTGGAACATACAGTAACATAGCATGATGACCTGGAATCCCATATGACCGATCCCATTAAAGGAAGGCATACAAGACTTAATATTACGGCTCCAGATGATACTGGATTAGCTGAGGGACTAAAGTATATGTAAAGTATCATTCTGTTTTCCTTCCATGCCTCGGTATTATGTTCCTACGGAAATTCACAGTATTCAGACTTCATTGAATGCTTCCTATTGTGAATATTTTGCTGGTGGTTAATTCGTAGAAAGGATTATTCGCTATTGTTAATCTGTGGTTACAATATTTTGCTGCCATGAAGTATTACACTGACACAAAAAACCCACAAAATTGTCCTAGATTCTCCCAGCAGACAATAAGCTTTATTGTAAGGGGTAAGTGATAGAACTTATATGAATGACGCGGTAAACAAATCTTACAGAAATAAACTGGCCGTAGCGTAACAACAAGATCTAATCTTCTGAGCTCCTTTAAGATCCTGCCTAGTGCACACATGGCATATGCCGCTGCTTTAAACATTGATTGGATTTGAAAGTAAGTAGAAGAAAACAATGCTTGTCAATCTCTGGCACTATGAAGCATGGAGGGATCTGAGCGCTCGCAGCTGTCTCCCTCCATCTACTTATTTGTGTGAAATTACGTCTACAACTGCCATTTCTGTCAGCGCCACCAGATTGTTATAATCAGTGATAAATGGGATCACGAGATATTGGCATTTAATCCAAACAGGCGGACATAAAAATGTATCCATATCTTGGAAAGGCTACCTATGAATTACCATTTGTGTATTCTAGTACAGATTTTTATCTCTTAAAGGGAAGATGTCCTCCCTATTTTTAACTATTAAACACAGATATAACTTTTTGGTAGTCTGTTTTTATTTTGTGATTGTAGATTTTTTTTTATTTCTATTTTCTTTAAATAAGTATAGGACTGATATCTTGTTACCAACATTTACAGGTATGTTTTAAAGGAGCCACATGGACCATATGAACCTGGAGAGTCTGGAGAAAGGACCTTGAGAGTGTTGTGGGCATGCTCAGTGTTCTTTACGGAACTCACTGTACAATGAGAGGGAGGAGGTTAGCTGTGATCATCACCTTTTGCCAAAGGTAGATCCTGTGTTATCTATATAAACAATATATTAGACGATGACTGCTAAAAAGTGATCTCTACAGAACAAGAAGTGCCTGCCCATTATGAGGCTCAGTGTCCAAAGTGAAAACTACAAGATTTTATGAGCTTCTTAAAATAAAGATAGTAACATGAAAAATAAAAGCCCCTATAACTATGCCTTTGGGCAGTGGCGTAACTACCGCCATAGCAGTGGAGGCAGGTGCCACAGGGCCCGGGACATTAGGGGCCCGGTGACAGCCGCTCCCGCTGTTATCATTATACTCGGGGGTCTTTTCGGACCCCCGAGTATAATGATTGGCGGACCGGGAGAGGTAAGAAACATAAAAAACACCTCTCCACGATCCATGCAGGCTTCGGCCTAGTCGTCCGACGTCACATGAGCCGGGCCTGCATCCCAGGTCAGGTGACGTCTGACGTCATTGAAGAGCGACTACTTCGGAGGCCGACACCGTAGGAGACAGGAGATAGGTGAGTAACAGAGGTTTTTTTTTTAATGTTTTTCTCCCCCTGGGTCTCCGATTATTATACTCTGGGGTCTGAAAAGACCCCAGAGTATAATAATTGTTTATGGGTGTTCATTATGGGGCATAATACTGTGTGTAGGGGCCACTATGGGGGATAATACTGTGTTTAGGGGCCACTATGGGGGATAATACTGTGTGTAGGGGCCACTATGGGGATAATACTGTGTGCAGGGGCCACTATGGGGCATAATACTGTGTGCAGGGGCTACTATGGGGGAGAATACTGTGTGCAGGGGCCACTATGGGGGATAATACTGTGTGAAGGGGCCACTATGGGGGATAATACTGTGTGGAGGGACCACTATGGGACATAATACTGTGTGCAGGGGCCACTATGGGGGATAATATTGTGAGCAGGGGCCACTAAGGGACATAATACTGTGTGCAGGGGCCACTATGGGGCATAATAGAGTGCGCAGGAATGCGTAGGAGGGGTCGGTCGAGGTCTTCGGCGTCGGTGTCGGTCGGGGGGGGGGCTTGTCAAAAGTTCGCCATGGGGCCCCGCCATTCCTAGTTACGCCACTGCCTTTGGATTCACCTTTTGTGTCCACTTTGTGCAGAAGATATGATATTATGGCTCACAAAGGAAAATGACATGAAAAACAGAACTGAAGGGATACTCGAAGCTTTCCATGTACATTAGATAGCTGACTGACGATTATCCCCCTGATCTTAACATACACTTACATACATGTGTTCTCCATAGGGAGAGGGGGATAAGCCATGTACCTGTATCATGTTGAATTCTAAAGCAGCCTGATTTTTCCCTTCCCCGATATCGGCCAAGTGAGTAGGCCCCATATACATTAAATGGTTAGCCAGTCCATTAAAATTGGTGGTTCTGGCTGACATTATTGTGTATGGCCAGTTTTAGAGGTACAAATTTCATATGACATGCCTGTGATATAGACTGATATTAAGAGGTATTTACCAAAGCTCTAGTGTAACTGCACATTTGAACCAATGAATTGTTTACTCCTCCCGAAAAGATTTAATACTAGACAGGAAAGTGATAAATCAGAGTTATTGCTGCATTTAAGCCTAAGAACCGTGGCTACATCCCCTTTATACCTAGAAACTAGTTGCAACATCTTAAACAGTAATAATTGTAACCAGCAGGAGCCGCGCATTGATGTTACCCATGGAGAGCAATGGTTTCCATTTCTGGTAAACATAATGGAATCCAGTTTGTAAATTAGTCATGAGGATGGGTCTGCACTGTGTAATGTGTAACATTAAGGAACTTCAATACGTACAAGTCACCAAAGCGAGACTGCGTTGTCATTACAATGGCATTTCATTATATAATAGTCTAAAGGGAAGAGGCCGACTAAAGCAGATGCCAGGAACATCGGTGCATGGGTGCAAGGAGTGGCTCCAATATAAGCCTGGCTATTATTGCTTTTCCCTTTTATCAGTTCATATGTGTTGATGGGATTTTGATCTTATGCCATCCAAGTGTATTATGAATGTGGTCATCTGTCATTGAGCTTATTCCTTGTTAGTCCCCTGACTAACCACTCATTTGTCAGGGAAATGTGTTGTGACAGTAGTTTAGTGAGTTACTGAGGGTGTAATAGGGATAGGTTTTTGGATGGAGTTGCACTTTTTGGGGCGGATGCTATATTTTGTAGATAGGATGAGCAAGGCTAGGATAATGAATTTATAGAAGGATAAGAACTGGACTAAGGGTCTAACCTGGTCAATCATTCGAGAGAACAGGAACTCCGGCAATCTCAGATATTTTTGCATTGGCTTTTATAAGTGTTGGTTTGGTTTTGATCATAGTTATGGTCATGATTAAGAATTCATTTTCAGGATGTGATGGTTCAGTGATAGTTTACTTGATTTATGTGTTCTGAGATGTTGTAATTCAGTGGTAGCCGACTAAAGGGAAGAGGTCAAGGTTGAAAGCAAGTCATAATGTACATTTAGAAGCCTTCTATATCTGTTCACTTTGGTGCTTGCTAAATGCATGCTATCAAGTTATACATCAGGATAAGGTATAATAATGATCACAGGGACAGAGTCAAGATGTCAGAGATGTGATTGCATTATATAACTTACTGTATTAGGAGGTTATACCATTCGGCTTCCACATATCCCAGTCTCTTCTCTTATATAGTCAGCAAGGGAACCTATGTCCTGCCTCAGGAAAAAAGATGTAAACTCTGCCATCCCAACCTCTGCCACTGTCAAGTGTGTCAACTACAGTAGAGGTATCTATTGTAATGATAATATACTGTCTGACTTGAAAAACCTGTTTGACTTATATGTTTTAGTGAAGGAAAGGAATGCGACCACCTTGCATACAGCACTGCCTATAGAGGGAGAGCAGTCATATGGCAGAAACTGGGCATACTGATGGTTTATTTCCATTGTACTCTCTTCAAGATGATAACCCAGCAACTTCTAGGGTTCCATTCACATCTCCAAGACTTTTCTCGAGCTGCATCAGTGCTCTGGAATGCTTTACCCCGGACAATCAGATTAATACTAGAGATGAGCGAACACTATTCGAAACAGCCGTTTCGAATAGCACGCTACCATAGAAATTAATGGACGTAGCCGGCAAGCCAGCCGCTTCAATTCATTTCTATGGGAGCATGCTATTCGAAACGGCTGTTTTGAATAGTGTTCGCTCATCTCTAATAAATACCCAACTACAGCAGCTTCAAAACATCCCTATAATCACATCTGTTTAGGCAGGCTTATCACATGACCTGATCACAGTGTTTTACACCTCTGCACACTAAGCTAACATTTTTTATGCTAAGCTATCCTTCCTACTCTATTCCTCAGAACCTGTCCCCTCCATCTAGAAGTTAGTCTGCACTCCTTGCACGTAGTACCTGTATATTCCAGATACCCAGTGGTGACAGCTCATACAGCTTCAGCTTCCCTATATCCTCATAGATTTTAAGCTTGTATGAACAGGGCCCCCACTCCTATTGTTTGATAAGTTAATTCTTGTCACATTGTAATATCTCATATTGCCTGTTCATTTGTCCTCTGATTTGTAAAGTGCTGGGGAATATGTTGGTGTTATATAAAAAAAAAAGTTATTATTATTATTATTATTATTATTAATAATAATAATAATAAATATTGATGAGATATTCTTAGGATAGGTCATCAATATCTGATCTGTAGAAGTCCTACACTCGGGTCCCAACAGATCAGCTAATTGAAGCGGCAGTGTAGTTTAGGGGATCGCCACTTCCACTTCACATGCCTGTGATGTCACTTTCATTCATCATGTGGCATGTTCACAGTTCCATCCTATTCTATTAGTCTGAATTGCAATACCAAGCAAAGCCTGTACACAGTGATTCATAAAGTGCCTTATATTCAGTGATTTTGTTCACGTTGATTATTTTGGTTTGGTTATTACAGTATACCTTCAGTTTCATTCGGACAGAAAACGTTCAAGCCAGACATTTTCTGTTATACTCTTGAATTTGAAGACCTACAGAGTATAATTTGTGTGGGTGCAGGAGATGTGATCAAACATCAAAAGATCAATATTACTTACCTCTCCTGGGCTCCGTCACTGCTGCTGGTCCTCTTCAGGCCTGCTGAATGACGTCAGGGACCACCATTAATTGTTCAGTTGTGTCAAGGTAGAATGCCAGATTAAGGCTAAGGCCCCATATTTCGGGAGTAAGATTTTGATGCGTTTTTCTGAGCCAAACCCAGGAGTGAATTGAGCAGAAGGGAGAAGTATAAGTATTTATATTTACCATTCCTTTTGTAGCTATTCTTGTCTTTGGCTCAAAAAATCAACAGCAAAATCTGCAACAAAAAAAAGCTGTGTTTCAGCAACACTGGGCCTCAGTCTAAGTACAATTTTACTTTTGGTCATAGTTGCTCAGCACTACCTTTAAATAGATATTTAATAGAGATGAGCGAGTACTGTTCGGATCAGCTGATCCAAACAGCACGCTCCATAGAAATGAATGGATGCACCTGGTACTTCCGCTTTGACGCTGGCCGGCCGCTTAACCCCCCGCGTGCCGGCTACGTCCATTCATTTCTATGCGAGCATGCTGTTCGGATCGGCTGATCCGAACAGTACTCACTCATCTCTAATATTTAAGTGGAAATCAGAGTTTGAGCAGCTCTTAGAAGAAGAGAATACTTAGGTCAATTTTGTGAAAATGAAGATACACAATTCCAATAAGAATGACAATATTTAATCCTAGGCGTGTCATTTATCAGTTCTACATAGTAAATTAAATAAGGCTATTGAAAGTCAAGTATCAGTGCCAGGATATCAGTCAAATATGTCCGTGGATTTTTGCATTCTTCCTTTCCTTGACCTGCACTGCAGATGTAATGTAATAATAGCGATTACAATGGGTTTAATGATTTAATCATAGGCCGTAGGTAATGACAGATGAGCAGCGCTGTCTCTTACAGAAATAAATGCCTTGACCTGTGAAATGTAATGAAAATAAATGATTCGATATTTTCGTGAAGTGACAGAATCTCCCAGGATACTTTGTAGTGGTAGAATTAATATGGCATTTCTCATTAGCAGTCAATGTGCGAGACAGAAGGAAGGTAAAACTCGTAATATCATAATCAGGTCTATGCAGCCGCCGGGCCCAAGGGGAATCTCTGTCCGAGTTTGGAAACCAAATTAGACCAAAGTTTCCTTTTTGTTTCCAGTTGCTATGGCAACTGTAATCTCTATCTGTACAAAGATGGGGGTGGAAGGGAGGACGGCATTCACAGACATGGCTGGTAATCCTTTGCCGTGTTACCATTAGATTACTTGGTTATGCAAGGATTCCCCTTCATAGTGATACGTGGGAGTCTCGAAGATGTTTCTTATCAGAAGGATTGTGATAGTTTTCTTTTTTAAGCACAATAATTACACTACATTACGATATTTCTCTCCTTCCTGATAATAATCTGTTCAAAAATGATATTTTTTGCTTTCAGTATGATAGTAGGTTTTATATTGATTTTCTTATTTTTTTATTTATTATTTATTTTATTATTTATTATTTTTTTATTATTTTATATAAATTCAATTTTATACTGTCCATACAATATTTAGATGCTTGACCTATAGACTCAATAATATACAGCAAAGTTGTATTGCAAAGTTATTGCATCACTATGGTTCTAACCCTTGCAGGTCCCTGCTGGTCTCTACTTGGGTGGGCACGAGTGTGTTGAGAGACCCTAGGAAATAAGAACCAGCAGAGGGTCAAAAAAAGTAACGGTGCAGGGTAAATTACTCGCCCATAGGTTTCTTTTGAACAAATCACAGCTACATAAAGCCCCGTATGGTTCTGTACAGGAAACCCCACTTTCTATGGGGTACATTATCTTTTATGGTCATATAAAGAGGAGATGTGGACTGACTTGTCTGTTTTAGTAAATTATATAACAATTTTGGAGCATCTTTCCTTATAACTGTGGCATGCACTAACATAGAAAATTATTAATGACTTGATAGCTGGGTATTACCAGTTTAGGGGTGTCCCTGTGCATTATAATTCTGTCCAATCAGTGCTGGTTGTATGGGACACACCCCATTACAGGCAACACCCAGTTGTCAATTTCTTACTAAATTCTAGGACCATGAAGAGTCCAGAATATAATACTGGTCCAAAATTAATCTTCCTGGCAAATCGCCAGGTTTGCACATCACTTATAGCCAGCGTCAAGGTGCAAAGATCCCCATGCCGTATCAGCAGGGCTGTGGTTTTAATTTACCTACACAACTCGCAGATTCATTATACTGTCATACAACGCACTTTGCGATTTACATATTTGCAGACTCTCAAGATAAGAGCTTTTGACAGGTTTGATTAAAATAGGTCAAGCACTTCTAGAGGGAGCATCAAGACAGCGAACTTCTATCCACATACGTTGCTAAGTGTTCCGTCATTGTGGTCATGTAAGATGTTTAGAGACAGAGAGCAATTGAATGTGACTTGGCATGCTCAAAGTAAACACATTGGATCCTCGGCCTGATAAGCTCATCTAATGATACTACAAAGGCTCTTTGAGGAGTCAAGTTTTGGATGGTTAAAGAGAGTTGAGGGGAAACAGAACCTCTGACTTGTGATCAAGGCCAGAGTCATGGAATGGACATGTTAAAACTAATACTGAATGAAAGGAGTGCAGGATGACACAGCCTTCCACATAAAACCACAAGCTGCTGCCTGCAAATCCTTTTATGCTTCCCGTCATGATAATGCGGTGTTAATATATGTGTAGGGGATTCCCGTTACCTTTTAACTATCTTTATATCAGTACGCAACCTGCTTTTGTTTATCATTACCATTACCTTTAAGAATGTTAGCTCATCTTCGGTTCATCATAGGGTATTCCACAGCTTAGACCACCATGGATCAACTGTAATCTTCAAAGAAACCTGGCTAGTCTACAATTCCCCTACAGCGCCATTACAGGTAACATTAAGCATTACATGTTGACCATAGAAACAAATAGATTGACCATGTAATGTATGGATATGCTGGGTTCTCTAGAGAAAGAGATGGGCTTCATAGCCACCAGTTATTAGATGAGGAAATTCGAAAAAAAAAACCCTCAATAAATTTAGAATTTTGTCAATTTGAAAATGTTTTATTTTAAATACATATCTTTAAAGGGAAGCTCCATCTATAATAATAATAATAATAATAATAATAATAATAATAATAATAATAATAACAACAACTTTATTTATAGCATTTTATTAATCAGAGGGTTCATGATCAGACAGTATTTGCCATACTTCAGTGCCAGCAGGGTGGGCAATGGGGCTCCAATCTGCTGCTATACTGATATAGAATTTATACACCTCTGATGAAATACTTACTAAGTAAAGTGTGGAAACGCGACTTGGTGCTTGGAGATTGCATACTCAGGTTAGCGACATTAGCTGTTAGGGAATTGCAAGGACAGCAATTCCCCAGTAGCTGCTGAAAACCCTGGGGCGGGACACAAGAGACAGTGAGCCCTAAACTGAGGCCCCCAACTGTCCCTTCCTATTGCCAGGCCCTATCCTACGTAATAGGCGGCAACCACAAAGATTGTCCTTCCCTGTATATGTGATACACAAAACGCAGACAAGATGGACAACAACAAAGGGAGGTCAGCTAGCCAAGGGTCTGTAACAGTCAAGTGATGCAGTGCCAAATCGGAGTCCAAAGAATAGTCAGTAGGGAAAGCCAGAGGTCAAGGATTAGAATACAAGCAAGAATAGTGACAGCAAAAAGCAAGTACGCACAAGGCAATAGCAAGCACTGGTGTAAATGAGAGCCAAGACTAAATAGGGAGGAAGAACCCGCCCCTGGAGTTGACAGGAGGGCAAGCTGTCAATCATAGGGCAATGCCAGATTAACCATTAGAGGAGCAGAGAGAAATGAAGGTGAATGAGATGGGTGTGGTGGAAAATCAATTACCAAGGTGAAAGAATAGGGCAGTGTTCAGACAGTGCAAGAAGAACCCGAAGGAATAAATCACAACCGTACACATCTCCTGCACCGCAGCATGCGGCTGGATGATGACGCCAAAGCCTGGACGGGCAAAGATGTTACATTAGCCTTATGAAAAATTAGTTTTCGTTTTTGCTATGCTGCCATTGTGACCAGCATTACTAGAAGAGTGGTTTAGGTCTGCTCTGTAAGGTGCCTTTTTGCTACAAACGCTGTAGTAGCTACATAGTGACTATACTGACTGCTGTGTATAACCACTCTTCTTTTTACTGAGGTGCGATTGGTATTGGTAGGATGGCATAGCAAGTACTTGTATACATTTATAACCTACCTCACACCCTACGTATTGGTATAATTTGGCCTGATTACCAATTTTTAGCTGTTTTCTAATAAACTTTTCATTTTTTAGCATTCTTTTGTCAGGCTAAGTTCACATTTAATGGAGACTCTGTCACAGAAATCGTCAACTATCGGTGAAGAGAAAAGGCCTGCATAGAGAACTTTTATATTCTCCAGTCTCAGTATAAAAACAGCAGAAACTAGATGGACATCCAGATGACTCCATTATAGTCTATGGGGTCTGCAGGCGTCCAGGGATAACTGCTGATTTAGCAGACAAGATCTCCATCAATCAGGTCCTCTGGCAGATCTGAACAACGGAGAACTCAGCACAAGTGTGAACCTAGCACGGGCCCCAAATGGGGTAAATGCTGTGGTTTGGCCGTGGAAAAAATGCTGTGGCAAAAAAACGTGGCATTTTACAATCATTGTAGTATAATACGCACAGCGAAAATGCTGCGATTTCCAAAACCGTCATGGTTTTGGAAATTGCAGCATGTTAATTATACCTATGGAAATGCCGGTAGAGGAAAACTCTGAGGACTTTCTGTGAAAAGTGCTGCAGGGAAAATACTAATGTGTCTTCACCACAGTCTTTCCCGCACTGTGGGGCCTTAGCCTTAGGCAGGTTTACATCAAAGTTTGCTTTCATTTTTTTCTCCAGCTGTGATGGTCCAGGGGAGTAGTTCACAAAGAGTTACATACACAGCAATGGTATTTTCTAGCAGACATTTGTCTGTTTGACATAGATAAGATGGAGTCAACTTAGGGGATCATACAAGACATGGGCTCTCACTTGTGGATAAGACAGAAAATCAATGTCTGCCTTTCACAGGACGGTGCAAATGTACAGTGATCCCTGCTGATAGTGACACTGCTGGATAGAGGAATGTCCACCACTAAACTTTATCTGTGATTTTTTTGTATATCTTTCCCAAGCTGTCCTTGTCTCTTGCAGGACGATGCCGCTTTGTTCCCATACTATTAGCCATGGTGGTTTAATTCTATCTACATTCTGCATAGTCTGCTTGTATATCAGCTACACAAGTTACTATCTAAAAGATCACTGTTACTATGTCCCAGATACTCTGCAATATATTTATAGATATTTGAGGCAGAATTCTTAAAATAATAGAAGAAAATAGCAAGAACAGTTTTAGGCTAAGGTCCCCCTTATTAGATATGTACATCACAGACATAGAGGATCCAACAAAGTACAAACCTAACACTGGAGGAACCCTGCTCATCCACACATTACATGGTTGGTGTTCCATTTTAAATAGGACCTGTCCCCAGGTCTGAAAATCCCTATGACATATACTATCTGATAGGCACTGTCGCCATGAGCATCTTGGTGTTTTGTATATCCAAATCTGTTCAGCCATAACTCTGTATTTTCTCTTGGGGTGGGGTCTTTGTGTGCTGTATGTTATGCGGTGGTACCACCCACTTGACTAATACACCCTAATTTACATTAACACTTTAAGGCCTTAGATCTTTGTAATAGCTGAATGGATTTGGCTAAATGGCCTAAATAGGCTTTTCAGACCCGTAGTCAAATATAAAAGTATGACCAGACACGTCTGTTCGCTTTACAAGAGGACCTCTTAAAAGTGAATGCTGTAAATTATACCACCTAGTAATAAAGTATCTGCTCTAATTTTTCTATGAAAGTGCACAAATAGCACAAAGGTGTAAAAACTGAGTTTGGCCAGAATGTATTCGTCCATGTATTGACTAGATTTACCCGTCTGAACGTGCCTCTGCTGAACTGAACTCAATGGGGCACATTTATCAAGTAACTTGTGCCTTTATTTGGTGTAAATTGCACCTTTCTGGAGGCTTGTTCTTTTGTTGTTGATTTTCTTCCCTCGCTGCTTTTGCTTTTTGGAGAGGAAAGGGGGCACTGCCATTTTAGGGAGGATCATTAACATGACAGCCTGGAGCCTATTGAAGGCGTACACACTTGTCTAGCATAACCTTGTATTACAAGTTGCTCTATGCATGACGCGGGGGGTGCTCGCTGGCACTGGGGAAAGCCCAGGGTGCTTGGTGAGCTTCATTAGCATATTGTTTTTACCAATTTTTCGGGAGGGACTTTGGAAGAACTGGAGGCAGCACCTGAATAACCTTTTTAAAGGCTATTCAGGCATATGCTTAGCTTAAAATCCATTTTCTGAATGATAGAGCCCCTTTGAAGCTGTTATCCGGTTCCTTGAATTTTTTTAACATCAGCTATTGGGAAATACCTACCTTACTGATTCCTTCCCCTTCCATGTCGCCATTTCCCAGTTCACCCACTGGTCTCTGTTTCCTGGTCTCAAGCAATGATATTTTGACACTACTGTTGACACCTCACAGATTACTGTTAAAGTCATCATTGCTGGGACCCTACAGATATACAAAGGATACTAACATTAGTATATTAGGGGCCATACATAATTTGTTTCTTTTTGGCTAGTATAAGACAATATTTAGAGATTTCCAAATTTTCCGCTGGCGTGTTTAGCGGTATGTCGGCATATGAATACATGGGATGGATGACTACACAGACATTCAGTCATCCTGAAATGCTTCCTGTTTTGTCTCATATACACTGCTTTTACAACAACCTATGATACAAGCGGCCTGGAATATGTATACGACTGTGTTTTTGTGTTTGTCTTTCTCCCACTCTACCTTCTGCAATGTTTCCTTTCTGCTTCCTACACAACATATGCCTCACTTATCATAGTATGGAAATAACGTGTAGCGACCGCTGATACATTTGGCATTTAGTGTTTCAGATATTATGTTCGGGAGATTTTCACAGCATCAGTATATGGAAGACTGGACAGCAAACATCATAGACTCATCATAGGTGTTATCACTAAAAAGGCTCTAAATTTGGAAATCATTGTCTCATTTGTTACTGTTTTAGAAATTGTGACTTTTGAAAATGGCTGTTTTTTAATATGAAGTTCAAAGAGAAAAAGAGATAAAGAGGGGTGATATTATTGAAACAGAACAAATAAAGGGGTTCTCTAGGATCACAATATTCTTTACATTCTATTGTTTACATTGATGCATTTACTTGTATGTCATGGTGGTGCAGGTATTGCAGCTTTGTAAGCTGATGAACCGGGCACACACAATACTTTGGCAGCCTTGCGCCTTGTATTATTCCTATATGCTAAAATAAAACATACCATTGTTATAGTTTTTATCTTAAGAGTAGACTAAAGTTCTTCTACACGCTACAGGTTATCTAACCTTAAGATTTGCTTTCTAACTGAGCTCATTTAATTTTGCCAATGAAAGATAATGAATTAGTGATGCCTGCTGTGCTGGGAAGTACCGCCGCACAACCTCTGCTGCCTATGGGCACAGGACTGCTGCTGTGACTTCTTAATGATTAATCTAGTCCTGAAAAATACTGAAAGGAAAGAAAAGGAAAACAAATACTTATAATTACTATCCCCACAAGCCTATTTACCCTAAGCAAACATAGCCCGGGGGACACCACTGGGTGGAAAGCACAGAGAACATACATTTAAGACTGGAAATATGAGTGTAATATTTTTATTTCATACTGCAAAAATTACTAGAATCTTTCTATCATTAACGTCTACTTTCCCACTAAATTAATATTATAACCACAGGTAAAAGCGCTCGCTCAATATGATTCACCGAAAGCAGATATGTTGCTTCCCTAAGTAGTTATAGAAATTTGCTTTTCAATATTTGCAACCATTGACTTGCAAAGGGGGAAATCATCAAGATTTTAATGTCCCCTACACCAGCGGAGGGAGTTTTTAAATCAATATGAGGATGTACCTAGGAGCAAAAGTCTTCTGCAGTGCTGAGTACTCATTACAGACTGTGGGCAGTTCTTGTGCTCAGGTTCTTGTGCTGCTTCCAGTTCCTTCTCTGGTTGCTCCTGTTCTTTACTATTTAATTCCGCTTTGCATGCTGTCAGTTGCCGGTCTTAAACTTCAGTTTCCGTGTTCCAGAAATGGTCTGTTAGCCTGAAACTGCCTATTCATCTGTGTCTGAGTTCTGGCCCATTCAGCCTTCCTTGCTGCCTTTCCATACTATATGAATATTGGTTAAGTATTGAGCTTATTGATCAAAGCTTAGTTGTTCCTGGTGCAGTGAATACTAGCCTTTTACACCTTGGTTGGACCTTTTGTAGGATATTTTGTGTGTGATACTAAGTTCTATTTTTCCTATCCCTTTGCATAGTATCAGTATTTCTGTGTTTCACATTTATTTTCTCCTCTATACTTTGTGCTCCTCATATTCACCATTAGTCCAGTCGGACACCTGGGCAGGGCTTTTTCTGTATCTTGTCTCTCCTTCATAAGGCTGTGTTCACACGGAGTAACGCACCGCTCATTCTGACACGTGAACACGTGTCAGAGTGAGCGCAGTAAAACAGAATCCCATTGACTTCAATGGGTTCGGTCTTATGCGTGCTAGCCATTGAACTCAATGGGAGGCTTTTTTTACCTATTTCTTTCAATGTGATACACACGTGTGGAGTCTGCATATACTGTACATCACAAAAAGCTATAATGGGTGTGACACACTGTAAAAGAACATTCCTTTCACATGCAATATATGTCAACATACCAATTATTTGGCTTCATTGAAAAATGTGCTTTAGGGATGGTATACATACAGTTTTGGCCAAAAGTATTGGCACCCCTGCAATTCTGTCAGATAATACTCATTTTCCTCCAGAAAATGATTGCAAGCACAAGCTCTTTGGTATTAATATCTTCATTTATTTTGCTTGCAATGAAAAAACACAAAAGAGAATGAAAAAAAGTCAAATCATTGATCATTTTACACAAAACTCCAAAAATGGTCTGGACAAAAGTATTGGCCCCCTCAGCCTAATACTTGGTAGCACAACCTTTAGACAAAATAACCGCGAACAACTGCTTCCAGTGACCAGTAATGAGTTTCTTACAAGGCTCTGCTGGAATTTTAGACCATTCTTCTTTGGCAAACTGCTCCAGGTCCCTGAGATGTGAAGGGGGCCTTCTCCAAACTGCCATCAAGAGATCTCTCCCCCACAGGTGTTCTATGGGATTCAGGTCTGGACTCATTGCTGCCACTTTACAAGTCTCCAGTGCTTTCTCTGAAGCCATTTTCTAGTGCTTTTTGAAGTGTGTTTTGGGTCATTGTCCTACTGGAAGACCCATGACCTCTGAGGGAGACCCAGCTTTCTCACACTGGGCCCTACATTATGCTGCAAAATTTGTTAGTAGTCTTCAGACTTCATAATGCCATGCACACGGTCAAGCAGTCCAGTGCCAGAGGCAGCAAAGCAACCCCAAAACATCAGGGAACCTCTGCCATGTTTGACTGTAGGGACTGTGTTCTTTTCTTTGAAGGCCTCTTTTTTTTCCTGTAAACTCTATGTTGATGCCTTTTCCCAAAAAGCTCTACTTTTGTCTCATCTGACCAGATAGCCAGTTTTGGCAAACTCCAGCCTGGCTTTTTTATGCCTCTGGGTAAGAAGTGAAGTATTCCTGTGTATCCTACCATACAGTCCCTTTTCATTCAGACACCGACGGATAGTATGGGTTGACACTGTTGTACCCTCGGACTGCAGGGCAGCTTGAACTTGTTTGCATGTTAGTCGAGGTTCTTTATCCACCATCCGTACAATCTTGCGTTGAAATCTCTCATCAATTTTTCTTTTCCGTCCACATCTAGGGAAGTTAGCCACAGTGCCATGGGCTTTAAACTTCTTGGTGACACTGCGCATGGTAGACACAGGAACATTCAGGTCTTTGGAGATGGACTTGTAGCCTTGAGATTGTTCAGTCTTCCTCACAAATTTGCTTCTCAAGTCCTCAGACAGTTCTTTGGTCTTCTTTCTTTTCTCCATGTGCAATGTGGTACACACAAGGACACAGGACAGAGGTTGAGTCAATTTTAATCCATTTCAACTGGCTGCAAGTGTGCTTTAGTTATTGCCACCATCTGTTAGGTGCCTCAGGTAAGTAACAGGTGCTGTTAATTACACAAATTAGAGAAGCATCACAAGATTTTTCAAACAGTGCCAATACTTTTGTCCACCCCCTTTTTATGTTTGGTGTGGAATTATATCCAATTTGGCTTTTTGACAATTCTTTTTGTGGTTTTCCATTGAAGACAAATTAAATGAAGATATTAATACCAAATCATTTGTGATTGCAATCATTTTCTGGAAGAAATGAGTATTATCTGACAGAATTGCAGGGGTGCCAATACTTTTGGCCAACACTGTATTTTTATAACTGGAGTCACTATATACAATATATGTATATGGAATAGAGTTGCAAACATCGGGGGATATGTTTGACATGTATGTCTAGAGTAAAAAATGAAGAGGAACTCACTCTAGTCCCATTTACTGATGACCTTTGGATGACATGAAGACTTGTGGCAGAAACATTAGTGCATGACATCAGATCTGTTCCTTACACATAGCCCAGCTCAATGTGTTTCAGTGAATGTGCGGTTAGCATGCATCCATTTTCAGTTACATGAAATGTAACAAGCTCCATTTAAGTCAAAGTAGGTAGACTGACATCAGGCCATTGCTCTATCCCACTTTTCAGGATAAATTTCTTTTCCAGATGTCAAGGTCTAAAAGTCAAGAAATTGCCTTAATCAGAAGATTGGCTGCTTAGAAGTTGGGACTTGGGGAAAAAGTGATGAATTTGGCAGAGAAAATAAAATCTTGACTGGAGATAAAGGGAGAGGAAATTGAATAAGCATGTGAAAATGATTAAGGCCACAAAGAGATAGTAGCGCACACATCTGCGATCATGCGGCTATCATATTGCACATGCACCCCGCATACTGGTGTGCGTCTTGCGACCTAATACCAGGCAGATACTTTGCAGACTTTAATAAATGAGGGCCTTAGTCATGTAATCCAGACCTGATGACTGGCTGTGTCGTGGGCTGGTGTTCTGGATTATGTACAAAGTGAGACACCTGTCAGATGGGTAGCAAATCTCTCTCAGATGTCTTCTTGATGTGCAGTTATTGTGTCTGAAGAATCTTCTTATAAACCAAGAAACTGATTATTATAGCATTAAAGTAAATGATAAAGCTCACGGTCCCGTGTGAACTAATTACCAAAGTCTACACCGTGAGCTCATCGTCTTCAAAGAGAGCGAGCAAGACACTCAGCTCAGATACTCCTTACTACACTTTGTTGTCACATAGTATTTCTGATCACAAAGTTATAACATCAATGGGACATATATCAAAGGATGCATTCTGTACGTACATGATAGTCTTACCTCAATTGTGAAAATCACTGGAAAATTAAAGGGAACAAACCTGCTGAAATGTTGAAAAGTGAGATCTAAATGACAGCAATTCTATCTATAAAGGATATAAAAAATTGGACATACTAAGCAGAACCATTTTCTTACCCTTAGAACGGGTTTGTGATTCTACATGAAAAATATTGTTCTGTTTTCAATGATACTTTAATTGGTTTGTATTCTGATCATGGCTATATCTTATAGAGTTTATATAATATTCTCCTATTAAAGTATGAAATTGTCAGATTGTTTGCTGCTGTCCTATCTGAGAACCTGGGATGTAACTGGGGCAAAACTTGTTATATGGCCCTCCTCTACTATCACCAACTTAAAGGGCAAGTTCAGAACTTTAAAATTTGTATGATTATTTTTGTCTTCATTATACATAGGGATAAGGTACATAGTGATTTTTCATAAATAGGATAATGCACATAGCGATATCACAGCACAGTGATATTGCATACAGTGATGTCACAGTGCAGGGATACGGCACACAGTGATGTCACAGTGCAGGGATAAGGCACACAGTGATGTCACAATACAAGATTAATGTATACAGTGATGTCACAGTGCAGGGATAATGCACACAGTGATGGCACAGTACAAGATTAATACACACAGTGATGTCACAGTACAGGAATAATGCACACAGTGATGTCACAGTACAGGAATAATGCACACAGTAATGTCACAGTACAGGGATAATATACACAGTGATGTCACAGTACAGGGATAATGCACACAGTGATGTCACAGTACAGGAATAATGCATACAGTGGTGTCACAGTACATGGTAATATGCAGAGTGATTTTATAGAACAGGAGCAACATACACAGTAAAGTCACAGTTCAGCGATAATATACACAGAAATGTCACAGAACAGGGATAATACACATGCTGAAATACAGGGTAAAGCACAGTGGTGTCACAGTACAAAGGTAATGCAATAATGTCCCGGCACAGGTGTGATGCACATAGTGATGTCACAGTACAGGGGTAACGTCTTTATCTACATCACAGTACAGAGATAATAAGCACAGTGATGTCACAGTCCGGAGATAATATACACAAAGTAATTATAATGATGTCACATGCAGGAATTATGATGTCCCAATAAAGTAATGGCAGTGCAGTCAGTTTTTCACATTTCTTTCCATCTTCCATAGTTATTAGTAATTGCATCTTACGTCTCAGTGGAAATGGGCCCGCTTAGTTGTGGGGTGTCAGATAGACATATGTCTTCAGTAGAGTACATCTTGACAGGACTCCTTGGAGGATCAGTGAGAGTCCTGCTCACACAATGATTGATAGCCCTCTGGGTACACACTGATACAGGGAAGGCTATGTGTGAGGGGTGTAAGCAGGTCTCTAGTAGTAGCACTTTTCACTCCATGTTTCTAGTGGAAACCGATTGGAAACCACACGGCCCCCATTATAGTCTATGGGGTCCATGGGTTTCCTTAGGTAACTGCTTTTTAATGCGTATAGGTTTCCATTTGAGGGGTCCCCAAGCAGACTCCCCCCACAAACCCGAACGCAGATGTGAACTTGGCCTCAGATCAAATAAGAAGATTTTCACATCGGTCTGTGCCTGCTGTAAGAAATGCAATCTTTTCTTGGATTCCAAAAGTTGTCATCCAATTGTTCTCCCTCTCCTACTCACTGTCACTAATAGGACCGCCCCCTTGACTTCTACAAATATAAAGAGCAGAAATTTCAATAGATAAATAACCGGTTATACAGAATCTTTTCCCATACAATGATATAGTAATCTTCTCAGCTCCTCCTGCTCTATAACATGGTGCTGGCAGATTGAACTATAGTTTCCATGTGACGGGTCCCTTTAAAAACTTTGAAAAATTTTGAGAAATGAAAAAAAGTGACGATAAGAAAACCATGGTTCTGTATTACTGACGGAGTGTCCTAAGACTGCACTGAGCTCTGACCAGACTCGGATAGGTTTGTGGTCTGTGTCCATCTCTCTTTATTTTCATCCCAGACTGTTTGCAAATGAATTGTCTGAACGTGCCAAGCTGTTGTAACTAAGAAAAGATCAATTAGAGGACCTCGGTGACAACCGCAGAACAGATGTCTGACAGTTGATCAGCTTTCTAACGCTATGTAAAGCCAGCCATAATAACCTGAAGTAGCCTATTCAAATGAAACAGTGTAATCCTTCAGCTCACCCGCTTGGCTTGCGAGAGACTGACACTTGGAAAGCGGTCTTCATCTTCCTCCCCCTTCACTGCATCGGCTCATTTTTAAAGTGCTGAGTGAGCGTATAGCCGACCCTCTATAAATAAAGCGCTCAGTAATAATATCAGGGACTCCCTGCAGACTTCAGAGCTTGTTTTCTAGGTGAATCGACTACAATGTTTCCCCAGGTTTCATCTCCAGACCCTTATGTTTTGTTAGCTTTGCGTGACAACCTGATAGCTTCTCTCATTTTTACCTTTTACGTTCTATAGGTAACCTAAGTGCAGTTATGACTTTTATCACTGTGTCGCTGTGCTATACATAATACTCTCCATATGTCAAATCAGTACTATTGTTATCTCTATAGAGACATTTCTAATGTTCTGGCTGTTTCATATCCATTGTCGGTTATGTAGTATTCCCAGACTTTCTCCAGAAATAAACAAGTATTTTTAAGAGTGTTATGTCTATGGATCTTATTAAAATGACTTACCCCTCATTCTCATCTGCGTTTGGCAATCTGTTTGGGGAGTCCACATGGGGACCCCATAATGGACTACTGAACACATTTGCAAGTGCTGGCAGTAAAAGCATAGACTAGTATAGACTACTAGCTGGTACCCGCGACTTCGTCTGCGGTGATTGTGGCAGTGGGTATATACAGGCGCGGGTAAGGGTTTCGTACTGTGTATAAGGGATGGGATATGAAATGTAACTTTGTATCTTGTTTTTGCTGTAATTCAGAGAATACGTGAGACTTTTGTGTTGAAGTTAATTTGTATTAGAGCTGCTATATATACGGTGTTGTGAGAAACTTTACATAGTGACTTTGGGACAGAAGTATTTGAAGTTAACCCTTTCCCGCCGATGGCATTTTTTGATTTTCGTTTTTGACTCCCCTCCTTCTAAACCCCATAACTTTTTTATTTCTCCGCTCCCAGAGTCATATGAGGTCTTAATTTTTCCTGAGACAAATTTTTCTTCATGATGCCACCATTATTTATTCTATATAATGTACTGGGAAGCAGGGAAAAAATTCAGAATGGGGTGGATTTGAAGAAAAAATGCATTTCTGCGACTTTCTTACGGGCTTTGGTTTTTACGGCGTTCACTGTGCAACCAAAATGACATGTCCCCTGTATTCTGTGTTTCGTTACGATTCCGGGGATACCAAATTTATATGGTTTTATTTACATTTTGACCCCTTAAAAAAAATCCAAAACTGTTTAAAATTTTTTTTTTGAAAAGTCGCCATATTCCGACAGCTGTAACTTTTTTATACGTGCATGTACGGGGATGTATAGGGCGTCTTTTTTTGCGTGACCGGGTGTACTTTGTAGTTCTACCATTTTCGGGAAATGTTATTGCTTTTATCACTTTTTATTCAAATTTTTAGCAGAATCAAAACAGTGAAAAATGGCGGTTTGGCACTTTTGACCATTTTTCCCGCTACGGCGTTTACCGAACAGGAAAAATATTTGTATAACTTTGTAGAGCGGGCGATTTAGGACGCGCGGATACCTAACATGTATGTGTTTCACAGTTTTTAACTACTTTTATATGTGTTCTAGGGAAAGGGGGGTGATTTGAATTTTTAATCCTTTTTATTTATTTGTTTTATATTTTTTTTACTTTTTTTAAACTTTTTTTTTTGCATTTATTAGACCTCCTAGGGGTATTGACATGGGTGGGGGGTGTCGCGGATTGTCAGAGTGGTGGGGGTTGGCAAACATGGCTGCTCCGGAGCGTTAAAGAGCGCCTCCTGGAGTATCGTTAAGGGGAGGGGCAAAGTGGTAAAGTATATGTATATGAGATTGTGTGGGGTTAGGGGCGAGGCTGTAGAGGGCAATATGAATTTTGTGGCTTGCTATGGTCCAAAGTGTGTGAGATTGCAGAGATGGTGGTGTGAGTTTGGGTTTTGTGGGGGTCCTGGCACAAACGTATGTGCGCTATTGTGACGAAAAGTAGCCTATTGTTTAATCGAGTGTAATGACTATGTTTGTGGAAAATTTCAGCCAAATCGGTGGAGCGGTTTTTCCGTGATTGAGGAACAAACATCCGAACATGCAAACATCCAAACACACAAACCCACAAACCCACAAACTCACAAACTTTCACATTTATAATATTAATAGGATAATGGGGTCCATGTGCTTGCTGCGAGATCTACGCATGAGTCATGCGGACAGGAAAGTAGATTGTGAACTACTTTCCTGTCCGCATGTCCACTGCGGAGATCTCGTGACAAGCACACAGACCCCATTATCATCTATGGGGTCTGCGTGCTTTTACTGCCCAGCACTTGCAATTGCATTTGGTATTCTATTGGGGGGGGGGGGGGTTGATGCAAACTCCCCGAACAGAATACCAACGCAGATGTGAACCAACCCTTACTCCATGACATGTATTAATCCACCATGCTAAATAAGCTTATTACAATTATGTCCACATTCACAACCATTTTTTATTGCTCTGATGCATCAAAAATAAGGAATAGATCAACTCTCCAAATCATCATTTAATCCCGCTCCTCCCACAGCCATTTTTCATGTTTTGTTTTATAACTCCCCGTCTTCCAAACCCTATAAATATTTTGTTTTTCTGTTCACAGAGCCATATCAGGGCTTAATGTTTGCGAGATACTTCTTGCTGATACAATTTATTATTATGATGTACTGGAAAAATGGGAAAAAAAATGGGGTGGAATTGGAGAAAGACTGCGTTTGTACGACTTTCTTAAAGGATTTGTTTTCACGCTATTCACTTTTTAGCCAAAATTACATGTCAGCTGTATTGTATGGGTTAGTATGATTGCAGGACACCAAAGTGTCCTGTTTTATTTATGTTTTAATCCTTTTCTTGCTGACTTCAAGAGAAAAAAAATTCTGTATTTCTAATTTTTATATTTCTAAATACGGGGATGCATTGGGCATTCTTTCTTGCGGCGCCAGATGTATTCTTTGGTTGTACCATTTTGGGGAATGTCTATTGCCTTGATCGCTTTTTATTCAAAAGGAAGCAGAACAGTGAAAAAATGGCAAGTTGGCTCTTTTGTTTTTTTTCCCTGCTACGGTGTTCACCACTTGGAGAAAAGTATTTTTTAAATATTGTAGACCAGGCATTTTCAAACACAAGGATACCTAATGTATATGTGTTTCACGGTATTTTTTTAACTTTTATATGCATTGCAAATTACCGGCATTTGTATTACAGGCTGCATAGAGTAGAGCAGACTGTAATACAAATAACTGAGAGACAAACCTGGGAGCCTTCAATAGGTTCTTATCTGTTATAGTAACTGATCGTTTTCCTTGGATTTTGTTCTCGGTGATAGGTCTCCAAAAAGTGGTGCCTCACTCAACTTACCAAGGCACCGGAGGCCTTAATACCTGTGATCAGTGCAGGAACTGATTGTGGGTATTAGCGCTGGGTCTTTGCTCCTGAGCAGCCGCCATATTTAAATACCCAACATCTGCTGTAATAGTACGGCGGATGTCGGTAAGGGGTTAAACAGTTAAACTATTGACTTAAACTTAACTCACTTCCCATCTATCTGTTCTTTAGTTTATTTTTTCGAACATATCTTAGTATTGGTGTATTCACATCATGTTTTTTACATTAGATTAGGAGAACCGTTTAATGGATGCAAAAAACAGATGCAAATGGATGTAAATAGATGGTCATCTGTTTACACAGAGTCTGTGTTTAAAACATGGAACCGTGCATCTGTGTTTTTGTTTTACACAAAAGTACAATATAGCACACTTTTCTGTACATCACAATAATAAAAGAAAATGGATGTTTCTTTAAAATTGTCTGTAGATATATGTACATAGGTATGAGTGGCATATGAGCCTAATCAGAAAGGATTCTCGAGCCACGGAATCCATTGCAAGATCCGGTAGGACTCTTCTTTTTTTAGGGTCAGCTCACACTGAGTTTTTTTGGTGAGGATTTTGATGCTGAATCCGCCTGAAAATCAGCCTAAAAAAAGCCTCCCAATAGAACTCTATTGGGAGGCTTTTTTTGGAGCCTGATTTTGAGCCGGATTCAGCGTCAAAATACTCGCCAAAAAACTCTGTTTGAACTGACCCTAAGGCACCATGGGACGTCCTGTAGCCAAAAAGTGCTGCAGGAAAAACCGTGGCGGCAACGTATTGCGGTTCTTCCTGCAGTGCCTTAAATAGAAAAATTGCACCGTGTCCGCATGGTGGTTTTTACCGCATAGTGGGTATGGGATTCACTAGAATCCCATCCACTTTGCCTGCACCGTAAAATGCCGCAAATTGCAGCGTTTCAGTCCCATGGGGCTCCGGCCTAAAGGGAATCTATCACCCGTGGAAGTGCAAAATGAGTGTATGGACCTCAGCTTCATTACTGAACTGCACAAGGACTGATAGCACCAGAGATGGGAGCAATGTGGTCTGACAAAAATGTGGCATTTTACAGTCCCTGCATAGTGGGTGGGATTCACTAGAATCCCATCTATACATTGCAGAAAAATAAGTGCAGCAGACACACTGCAATTTCCAAAACCGCAGTTTTGGAAATCGCAGCATGTCAATTATACCTCCAGAAACACTGGCGGTTTCCCTATGGGTATAATTGAAACAGAAAGTCCACAGAGGAAACCTCTATGGACTTTCGGTGAAAAGCGCTGCGGGAAAAACCACAATGTGTTGCCACTGTGGTATTTTCCTCGCTCGCTACGTGGGACCTTAGCTTGAAGATAGGTTTGTGACACTACATTATGCCATTATGCCATTATATGGCATTTTATTGTCCCTTTACGGCTATAGCTACAAAGCACAGCTGTTTGCAATTCAGGCTGTTCGGTTGGATTCACACCTGCTTTCTTTGGTGCAGGTTTTTTTTTTTTTTGTTTTTTTTTTTATAGCTAACACAGGAGTGCATACAAAGATAAGAGGTATGTAGGAAGAACTGGCACCATTCTCTATTATATTCATTTCTGTGTTTAGTGATCATAATGACAATTGGCCATTGTAAGTGAAGGAAAAAAATCTGCAGAATGATAAAACCATGCAGCTGTGAAAAGTTATCATTATTGGAAGCACAATTGGTATTTGTAAGTGTTGATCATAGTGATTTATCTTAACAATAGACATTGCCTAGTGCATGGCTCCTGCTCAGTAACAATGATTCCATCGGCCTGCTGATGAGGGGTTTCCTTCCCACCAGTGACAGGGACCATTTTGATATAACAGTCCATCATAAGAGGAGAAGGGGATTTATTTAGCTCTGTACTACACAATTCTTTTTTTTTTCACATCACATTTTATTAGCACTTTTGTATTTTTTTTACAGATTTCCATGCAAGGATTTCTTCAAAACTACATAGCTCATCCACCTTTGCATACCGCCATGTTGCTAGATCATGTTTTGCAGGCGTGAAATTATTCTGGGGTAAGGACTAAGTTTACTTTCTTCCTCAAGCACATCTGTACGTGATTCCAAACATAAAAACCGCTGTTACTTACCTTTAATGGCTTTGGGCCTACTTGGTGACATCAAAGATGTCACATGGGCCAGTCTTGCGTCCTTATGTGTCGCGAACCTGGCTCAAGTGATGTCTCGTACATCATTGAAGATGGCCAACATCATCGGGGACTGTGCCAGAGCCCAGGAGAGGTACATAACATTGTTTTTTATGTTTGTATCCTCCCCTGGGTCTCCGATTATTATATTCTGGGGTCTGAAAAGAGCCCAGAGTATAATAATTGTTCATGGGTGTCCACAGTGGGGCATAATACTGTGTGCAGGGGCCACTATGGGGGATAATAATGTTTGCAGAGGACACTATGGGGAATAATACTGTGTGGAGGGGAAACTATGGGAGATAATACTGTGTGCAGGGGCCGCTATGGGGCATAATACTGTGTGCAGGGGCCACTATGGGGGATAATAATGTTTGCAGAGGACACTATGGGGAATAATACTGTGTGGAGGGGAAACTATGGGAGATAATACTGTGTGCAGGGGCCGCTATGGGGCATAATACTGTGTGCAGGGGCCACTATGGGGGATAATAATGTTTGCAGAAGACACTATGGGGAATAATACTGTGTGGAGGGGAAACTATGGGAGATAATACTGTGTGCAGGGGCCGCTATGGGGCATAATACTGTGTGCAGGGGCCACTATGGGGCATAATACTGTTTGCAGGAGCTACTATGAGGCATAATATTGTGTGCAGGGGCTACTATGGGGCATAATACTCTGTGCAGGGGTCACTATGGAGAATAATACTGTGCGCAGGGGCCACTATGGGGCATAATACTGTGTGCAGGGGCCACGATGGGGCATAATACTGTGTACTGGGGCCACTATGGGGCACAATACTGTGTGCAAGAGCCACTATGGGGCAGAATACTGTGTGCAGGGGCCACTATGGGGAATAATACTGCGTGCAGGGGCCACTATGGGGATAGTACTATATGCAGGAGCCACTATGGGGCATAATATTGTGTGCAGGGGCCACTATGGGAGATAATTCTGTTCTGTGAGCAGGGGCCACTATACGGCATAATACTGTGTGCAGGGGCCACTATGGGGGATAATACTGTGTGCAGGGGCCACTATGGGGACATAATGCTGTGTGCAGGGGCCACTATGGGGGATAATACTGTGTGCAGGGGCCACTATGGGGACATAATGCTGTGTGCGGGGGCCACTATGGGGGATAATACTGTGTACAGGGCCACTATGAAGTATAATACGGGGGTTCAGTCGGGGGAGGGGTGCTGGTTCAAGGGTTTCCCCATATCGAATGTTTGCCTTGGGGCCCCGCCGTTCCTAGTTACGCCATTGTATATTTTACTCCGTACAGAGGGTAATAGCTTACACTATCTGATATTTATAAGGTACAACAACCTCGTATCTACAAGAAGGCGCCTCATATTATTTTGGTAAAACACTGAGATTGCTCTGAGGACAGTCTACTGTGAGGCTCTTCAGCTTTACTACAATTATCTGAATTAATTTTCTATATATATCTATTTCAGTATTCTTATTTTATGAAGTGGTTTGAGTATCCGTTTAATTGAGGACTATGGAGGCCAAAATCTGTAATAACATGGTTTACATAGAGAAAGAAAAGAGTAACGGCGTGCCGCTCTCTGTACGTTCTCCACTAAACATAGCAATTACAAAGAAAAGTGTCAACATTTTTATGCCGGCTTCACCGCAATGTTCCTGAAAAGCCTGACGTAGCAATTTAGGGTGACCTGATACCCACATTATAACAATGATGCATTTAATAGTAGCGCATTTGGCTTTACTAAATATAGGTCTATGAATAACATGAAACTTCAAATTTTACTATTCTTACTATGGTAAAGAGGTGGTTGATCTTTAAATATCTTCTGACTTGGCTCCAAACCCACTCATAGCTTTGACTCTGCAATATTCTTGAGTTGCTACTTCCTTTGGGTCTTCCCGCTCCCTCACCAATAATTGTCAGTGTCTATGGACATGTACATGAGCGGCCATCAGTGAGTGTTTAGGGGGCAGGAGGAGGTGGGATTCATGAGTACAGTTTATATGGGAGAGATATTTTTGATATGTTTGATTTAGGGAAAGGAGAGTGATTTTATTTCTTTTAAAATGTTTTTAAAAACTTAAGAGTCCCCCTTTCCCCAGAGAGCTTGAACCTGTGATCATTACACCACTTGTACCATAAATTGCAATATTTCTGTATTGCGGTCTATGGGGAAATTGCTATATACCTACTGAGACCAATCTCATATATCATTGGATAGGTGCTGTCACCCTGAGTATTTTGATGTTTTGTTTACTCAAATTCGTTCAGCCATTCTAAAGATATAAGCCAATTTGGTGTTGATGCAGATTAGGGTATACTAGCCAAGTGGCAACACTACAGGACATATAGCACACAGAGACCCCGACCACAGTGTTACCTCCTATTTGCCTGGTATACGGTAATCTGCATAAAGGATTTATATCTTTGAAATTGCTGTATGGATTTAGATAAAGAAAATTTCAGAATGTTCAGGGTTACAGCGTCTGTCAGATGATCTGTCATTAGGCTTTGTGGTCATGGTTATAGATCCTCTTTAGGCGTTGGCCCCTTGGGATGGAAACACTGGTACGATTTTTGCCGCAGAGCTTTTTTTGCTGCCGGACGTCCCATGGGGCCTTAGCCTTATACCGGAGCCCCACAGGGCGTAAACGCCGTGGGAAAAATCGTGGCATTTTACAGTCAGGGATTCCAGCCCACTTTGCAGTAAAAACCGTTGTGCGGACACGCTGCGATTTTCAACACGGGAGGGATTTTGGAAATCGCAGCATATCAATTATATCTACAGTAACGCCAATGGTTTCCCCATAGGTAGAATTGAAAAAGAAAGTCCGCAGACGAAACCTCTGCAAATATTCTGTCTAAAGTGCTGCGAGAAGAACCATGATGCGTTGCCGCCCTGATTTTTCCTGCAGCGCTTTTTTGTTGTGAGATTCCCCGTGAGGCCTTAGCCGTAAGGTAAGGCCCGTGTTGCGGAAACTCAGCTTTTGAGTTTTGAGCGCTCACACTCTGACACGTGTATACGTGTCTGAATGCACGGCGCGTTACTCCGTGGGAACGGAGCCTAAGAACCTCTTATATACTTCCAATTCCTTTTGTAGCCATTCTTGGCTTTGGGTAAAAAAAAAAATACAACAAAAATTGCAACAAAAGCTGCGTTTCTGCAACGTGGGGCCTCATCCTAAGCCAGAGTTGCTCCACCAACCTTGAACCACTTGACTGAGAACAATATTTCCATGTCTATAGTTTTGCACCATATACCAAGTAGGACATGAATACTACTGTATACGAGATCCATTTCATTACAGTTCATTGCTTCCTTGTTTATTCATACGGATTAGCACAGGAAAATAGCTGTCACCCCCTATGGACTAATGTTGCTATAACAACATTTTTCGTACGTGCACAGAAAGGGCCACCAAAATATTAGAGAGCTTATCGCCTAGCAATAAAATATAGGCTTCCCCTTTCAAGTTTACCTTCCTGTATGCTTGACATGATCTGAAAGAAAACTTACCACATCCCCAAAGAATGGGTTTATTGAGTGTATACAGTTATGTCATAATACGGGGGTTGTGCCGGGAGTACCACATTATGTAGAAGACTGATCCATTCAAATCCTTTGTCAATAAAAGGTGTTTTCCTAAATCTCCATCTAAAGCTCACCTGACAATAGGCGGGGAAGGCTCTCCTTTGTTCCCTATGTTTATTGGAATCAAACAGCACTGTAATTCATCTGGCTTTCATGACAACAGTTTAGCTATGTCAGGGGAAGCAGGTCATATCTCTGCATGGGGCTTACAAAGGCTCAGAACACTGCAGATCATTCTGGTAAATCAGGGGATCATTGTAGATGCATAGTCAGGTGAACGCCATCCATCCATTGGGACTGACAAACATAAATAAGCTTGTAAGCACGGAAACAAACAACTGGATGGGCGCTGCCAAATCCCCCCCACTTGGGTCTCTACAGCCCAGATCCTTGTTCCCTGAACAATAGCAGACTGAAATTTCCAGTCATGTTTATTTGTACTTCTCATTCTCTTTGAAGTTCCATTCTCTCTGGAACGTTTCACTTAGTAAACGTTTCTTAATGTTATTCAATGTTTCTTATGAACAAAATAAGATATCCACTTATCCTCATCCTCTATTTCACATGTCTTATGCTTGGTTCACATCTGCGTTGGTATTCTGTCTGGGGGAGTCCCACATGAGGACCCCCCGAACGGAATACCAAACACAATTGCAGTAACAGCACACGAAGCCCAAAGACTATAATGGGTTCCGTGTGCTTGCCGTGCACTGCCCGCACGAATCATGCGGACAAGAAAGTAGATAGTGAACTACTTTCCTGTCCGCATGTTCTGTGCGTAGATCTGGCGGCAAGCACACGGACCTCATTATAGTCTATGGGGTCCGTGTGCTTTCACTGCACACCGCATACAGTTGCGTTTGGTATTCTGTCTGGGGAGGTCCTCATGCAGACTCTCCTGGACAATATACCAATGCAGATGTGAACAAGGCCTTAAGATTGTCAAATACTGAATGCCGTATGCTATTCTCACACCACCCCCTCCCAGTACAGAATACATGCACGCTCAGCTTTGAGTTGCTGCCAGATATCTCTTATGGATTCTTGTCTCCTTAAGGCTAAGGCCCCACATTGCGGAAACGCAGCTTTTTTTGTTGCAATTTTTTTTGAGCCAAAGCCAAGAGTGGCTACAAATGGAATCGCAAATTTGTAGAAAGCTCTTATGCTTCTAACTTCTGTTCAATCTAGTCCTGGCAAAAAAACGCAACAAAATCTATCACTAGAACAATCCCTATTGAACTATAGACATGGTCAGAAAGTCAGGTCTTATGTGAATAAAATGCTTGGCCCTGACAGTCATAGCATATACAGTCCTATGAAAAAGTTTGGGCACCCCTATTAATCTTAATCATTTTTAGTTCTAAATATTTTGGTGTTTGCAACAGCCATTTCAGTTTGATATATCTAATAACTGATGGACACAGTAATATTTCAGGATTGAAATGAGGTTTATTGTACTAACAGAAAATGTGCAATATGCATTAAACCAAAATTTGACTGGTGCAAAAGTATGGGCACCTCAACAGAAAAGTGACATTAATATTTAGTAGATCCTCCTTTTGCAAAGATAACAGCCTCTAGTCGCTTCCTGTAGCTTTAAATCAGTTCCTGGATCCTGGATGAAGGTATTTTGGACCATTCCTCTTTACAAAACAATTCAAGTTCAGTTAAGTTTGATGGTCGCCGAGCATGGACAGCCCGCTTCAAATCATCCCACAGATGTTCAATGATATTCAGGTCTGGGGACTGAGATGGCCATTCCAGAACATTGTAATTGTTCCTCTGCATGAATGCCTGAGTCGCTTTGGAGCGGTGTTTTGGATCATTGCCTTGCTGAAATATCCATCCCCGGCGTAACTTCAACTTCGTCACTGATTCTTGAACATTATTCTCAAGAATCTGCTGATGCTGAGTGGAATCCATGCGACCCTCAACTTTAACAAGATTCCCGGTGCCAGCATTGGCCACACAGCCCCAAAGCATGATGGAACCTCCATCAAATTTTACAGTGGGTAGCAAGTGTTTTTCTTGGAATAAATGCAGAAGAATGAGGAAGGGCACTCACCCACGTTCACGCTTATCTTCATAAAATACTTCTTTTATTGAGGTAACATATTCCTTTAAAAACAGGTAGTGCAGGGAGGGAATAGAGCATATATAGGCATGTAGGCAACAGCCGTTTCGCGCAACTGTGTGCGCTTTCTCAAGCCTCAAAATGCAATAACAGATGAACAAGAAAGCAGGCCTAAATACCATTAAGACAATCAGGCATAATGAAGATCTCCTGAAATAGATTCAGATTATGACCAATAGAAATACCTGCAGTATCTCCTGTGAACTCCAACATCGGCATAAGCGGACCAGAATGAAGACTATTTCAAGTCATTCAGCCAATTGGCTATGAGCCGATGCTCATGAGTAAATCCTTTACAAAGTAATACATACAGATCTCCGTGCCTCTTAATTTTTCAGCAGAAAAATTAAGAGGCACGGAGATCTGTATGTATTACTTTGTAAAGGATTTACTCATGAGCATCGGCTCATAGCCAATTGGCTGAATGACTTGAAATAGTCTTCATTCTGGTCCGCTTATGCCGATGTTGGAGTTCACAGGAGATACTGCAGGTATTTCTATTGGTCATAATCTGAATCTATTTCAGGAGATCTTCATTATGCCTGATTGTCTTAATGGTATTTAGGCCTGCTTTCTTGTTCATCTGTTATTGCATTTTGAGGCTTGAGAAAGCGCACACAGTTGCGCGAAACGGCTGTTGCCTACATGCCTATATATGCTCTATTCCCTCCCTGCACTACCTGTTTTTAAAGGAATATGTTACCTCAATAAAAGAAGTATTTTATGAAGATAAGCGTGAACGTGGGTGAGTGCCCTTCCTCATTCTTCTGCATTTGCTCCATTTTTTCTATAGTCTTTTTTCGGTTGTTGAGCACCTCCACAGCTTTGTACTTACTAGGTTATATTCCTCATACTCACCTCCAGCTTGTAGAGACTTTGGTTTTCGTATTTAGCAGTGCCATCCTACATCTTCTTTTTTGGTTTTTCTTGGAATGCTTTTTTTTGGACACCATGCATAACACATTTTTGTATGACCAAACAACTCAATCTTTGTTTCATCAGTCCACAGGACCTCCTTCCAAAATGAAGCTGGCTTATCCAAATGTGCTTTTGCATACCTCAGGCGACTCTGTTTGTGGCGTGCTTGCAGAAACGGCTTCTTTCTCATCACTCTCACATACAGCTTCTCCTTGTGCAAAGTGCGCTGTATTGTTGACCGATGCACAGTGACACCATCTGCAGCAAGATGATGCTGCAGCTCTTTGGAGGTGGTCTGTGGACTGTTCTCACCATTCTTCTTCTCTGCCTTTCTGATATTTTTCTTGGCCTGCCACTTCTGGGCTTAACAAGAACTGTCCCTGTGGTCTTCCATTTCCTTACTATGTTCCTCACAATGGAAACTGACAGGTTAAATCTCTGAGACAACTTTTTGTATCCTTCTCCTGAACAACTATGTTGAACAATCTTTGTTTTCAGATCATTTGAGAGCGGGTTGTCCATGCTCGGTGACCATCAGACTTAACTGAACTTGAATTGTTTTGTAAAGAGGAATGGTCCAAAATACCTTCATCCAGGATCCAGGAACTGATTAAAAGCTACAGGAAGCGACTAGAGGCTGTTATCTTTGCAAAAGGAGGATCTACTAAATATTAATGTCACTTTTCTGTTGAGGTGCCCATACTTTTGCACCGGTCAAATTTTGGTTTAATGCATATTGCACATTTTCTGTTAGTACAATAAACCTCATTTCAATCCTGTAATATTACTGTGTCCATCAGTTATTAGATATATCAAACTGAAATGGCTGCTGCAAACACCAAAATATTTAGAACTAAAAATTATTACAATTAATAGGGGTGCCCAAACTTTTTCATAGGACTGTAGGTAGCTCTTTGATGTGATGAAAACCATGGTGATGTGTTCATTGCAGGACAGTTCCAGACTTTGGGCACTGGGAAGCATGGCCTAATTTCAACTTTATCTGCGTCCTTAGGATGAGGATAGAGTTGAGTACAAAGATGGAAGAGGGAGCCATTAACTGGAGTGGAATGTGACTTGGTGAAAGCAGTGGGGCATCATACTACGTGTAGGGAACTAAGGAAGCATCAATACTGTGTGCTACACAAATAAGAACACCATTATTGTGTAACACAAAGAGACGGAGATTGACAGAGTCAAAGGGGACATGGGTGGGGTTAGGTGAATGGCTAACACAAAATAATTGCCACGTTCCCAATCTATGATGGAATATAGCTCATTTCTGTAGAATATTCTAAATATAGAAAAGCATTTGTTCCTTGCCAGACAATATTCTAAGTATTTTTCACATAATGATTTCGGTCATGTATCAGAATGACTGACAAGTTCTTTGTGAATCAAGGTTTAGAAACATAAGGAAGTCTTGACTGATACTCAAGATTCTCAGATGATGATTCAATCTGTGTGAAGTTTCCGGCTAAGAAATGTAACCAAACAAGACTTTGCAAACATAGAAAAGGTTTGTTGTATGGTAACCATGTAAGTTGTTCAAGAGCTGGAAATATCGTAAGTAGAGTATATTGGGGTAGCTATAGGGGTTGGAGAGGTAGTACTCACACCAGGGTAAGCATGATCAGGGCCAGGGTCAGCATCCAGCAAATACGGGCCAGTGCCAGTGCCAAGCTCCTAACTGCTGCTGTTTTGTTTTGTTTTTTTTATAGACTGTTTGCCGCCTCTGCTTTCCTTCAGCCCTCCAGTGGGACCTTTCTATCACATATCATGTTACTGATGATAAAATAGCCTCAGGATGTCACTGACAGTGACGTGATATGCATGGGGCCCCCTGGAGGGCTGAAGTAGAAGCAATGGTGGCCATAAGCAGGAGCGGGGACTGAAAAGTAAGACCATGGGCCTGCGGCAGGCAGGGCTGGCACCAGGTTTGTGTGGGCCCTTGGGCGACAGAGCCTAAGTGGGCCCCTTCTGTAGCAACTCTGCAGAAAAAAAATACCAAAATTGCGTGTTTTTTTCCCTCACTGGAGTGAAATGTAATACAGCCCATCCATACAAATAGAACTTGTTCAGATGTCAGACTGTAAAGAGAAATTTGAGGTGGACATCTGCTTTATAAATATGTATGTACGTATCTGTGGGGACCCCAATGTGTTTCTGCATTGAGCACGTCCATTAATACAGATGAGAGAGTTCATTGTACTGTTAACAGTATCAGGCCCTGTTCTCACCGCACTGGTGCACCATTTTCTGTAGATTTTTCCCTTATTCAAAAATTGGAGCAGGACATTAAAAAAAAGCGTCCTGCTCTATCCTGCCGTAGATTCTGCAGCTGATTTGGAGGCCACGACTTGAAACGCCCCAACTTTCAGCTTCAATTATACCTATAGAGGAACTGCCAGCCTTTCCATAGGTATAATTGACTTGCTGGAATTTCCAAAATCGCAACGGTTTTGGAAATCATAGCATTTCTGCTTTTCCCCTTTTTTTCTGCATCGTGTGTATGGGATTTGCTAGAATCCCCTCCACTTTGCAGTGACTGCAAAATACCATGGTTAGGACCTGACCTCATTTGGGCCTACTCAGTGGTGGAAAGCCACAACAGAATGCTGGTGCATAACATCCACCACCATGAGCTGGGGGCAGAAAATAACAAGGAATCCAATGCAGATGTCCACCTCAAATTCCTCTTTGTTTTCCGATGTCTGAACAGATTCTATCTGCTTGTATGGAGTGGGCTGTATTACACTCCACTCCAACCTCAACTAAAAAGAAAAAAAAACACCTTATTTCGGTTGTTGTTTTTTTTGCTGCGATGCTCATGAGTTGCTACAAAAGGGGTCCACTGAGGCTCTGTCACCCAAGGGCCCACACAAATCAGGAGCCAGCCCTGGGCATGAGGTATTAGGGTCCAGAGACTTCAGGCTTGCCTGCTAGGACTGTTTCAGGCTGAACTTGTTTTCTTTAAACAAGAAATGTTATTACGTGAATTTTGAGGCCAGCAATGAACGCACCCCTCCTTGGCCTCTGATCAGTGGCGTAACTACCGCCATAGCAGCGGATGCAGCTGCCACAGGGCCCGGGACATTAGGGGCCCGGTGACAGCCACTACCGCTCGGGGGTCCGAAAAGACCCCTGAGTATAATGATTGGCGGACCGGGAGAGGTAAGGGAACATAAAAAACATGTTACTTACTTCTCCACGATCCTGCCAGGCCTCCTTCCTGACATCCTTTCTGACGTCTCTGACGTCACATCAACTCGGCCTGCGTCCCGGGTCATGTGACGTCCGACGTCATAGCAGAAGGATGGCAGCAGAGAAGACAGCGTAGGAGCCGGGGGACAGGTAAGTAACAGTGTTTTTTTTATGTTTTTATTCCCCCTGGGTCTCCAATTATTATACTCTGGGGTCTGAAAAGACCCCAGAGTATAATAATTGTTTTTGGGTGTCCACTATGGGGGATAATACTGTGTGCAGGGGCCACTATGGGGGACAATACTGTGTGCAGGGGCCACTATGGGGGATAATACTGTGTGCAGGGGCCACTATGGGGGACAATACTGTGTGCAGGGGCCACTATGTAGGATAATACTGTGTGCAGGGGCCACTATTGGGGTACAATACTGTGTGCAGGGGCCACTACTGGGGTACAATACTGTGTGCACGGCCACTATTGGGGTACAATACTGTGTGCAGGGGCCACTATGGGGGATAATACTATGTGCAGGGGCCACTATCGGGGATAATACTGTGCGCAGGGGCCACTATGGGGCATAATAGAACACGCAGGAGTGCGTAGGAGGGGGTCGGTCGAAGTCTTCGGCGTCGGTGTCAGTCGGGGGGGGGCATGTCAAAAGTTCGTCACGGGGGCCCCGCTGTTCCTAGTTACGCCACTGCCTCCTATTATGATACTGTGTGGTCTGAAGAGATTCTTGTTGTAACAATGATTCATGGGTGGCAAATCCTTAAAATTTGTGATTTGCCTGAATATGAAATCTTTGGAAATTTATAATGAACCGTTGCAAGCCATTTCTGTCATCTCTAGCTAAGCATCTGTGTTAGGGGGCACGGCAGGACAACCTGTAGTGTACATATGGCTAGAGGGTAGCCACTGTGTTATCTCCACATTAGCTAGACGTGTCGGCAGATTAGTAGACATCTAGAAGTAAACAAAGCAGCTCTTTATCGTTCTTCCTAGGAGAATACGAAATTCATCATCACATGGGGGAATGTGTGACTGGTCCGTCTTCATATTCCTTTTATGACGAGTCCTCCCTCCGCCTGATGAACAGGACGCTCTCTGTAAAAGACAAGAGAAATCTGTCCTAGTTAGGCAAGGCTTATGTGAGTCCTGATGACCCCAGACCACATGATAGGCACAAGGGTAATTTTATTAGTAGTTGTATATAACTGCTACTTACATGGAAGGAGCGAATTTTGGGAAGAGACAGAAACAATTTCATACTAAATCATTTCTGATAAAACTTATAAATCATAGTGATAGGTTTATACATCAGATTAAGGGTATTCACTTAACTGAGTAACAGAATTTCTATAGCAGACATTTGAGGCTGATACTTGGATTTCTGCCATGGACATGGTACAGTTTTGCAGTTTGCACTACAACCAGGGGCGTAACTACCGTAGAGGCAGCAAAGGCAGCTGCCACAGTGCCCGGGCCATTAGGGGGCCCGGTGACAGCCGCTACCGCTGCGTTTTTTTTTTTTTTAATAGGCCGTTACGGGCCAGGATCGGCAAGTGACACCGGGGGCCCCACAAATACTATCATTATACTGGGGGTATTTGCAGACCCCCGAGTATAATGATCGGCGGACCGGGAGAGGTAAGGGAACGTAACAAACACTGTTACTTACCTCTTCACGATCCTGCCAGGACGGCAGCGGAGAAGACTGCATAGGGGACAGGTAAGAAACAGTAATTTTTTATGTTTTTATTCCCCCGGGTCTCCGATTATTATACTATGGGGTCTGAAAAGAGTATAATAATTGTTTATGGGTGTCCACAGTGGGACATAATACTGTGTGCAGGGGCCACTATGGGGTATAATACTGTGTGAAGGACCCAGTAAGGGACATAATACTGTGTGCAGGGGACACTATGGGAGATAATACTGTGTGCAGGGGACACTATGGGAGATAATACTGTGTGCAGGGGCCACTAAGGGACATAATAGAGTGCGGAGGAGGGGGCCGGTCGAGGTCTTCGACGTCGGTGTTGGTTGGGGGGGGGGGGGCATGTCAAAAGTTCGCCACGGGGCCCCGCCATTCCTAGTTACGTCACTGACTACATCTATACAATGTGTCCCATAGATTTCTATGAGTGCTATACTATATATGCTATACTATAGATCTGTACAACACACATCTGTAATATGATATTGTTCATGAAAGCAATTTTTCACTTTTTTGTTTGCATTCTGATGAGGGTTGTGGAGTCAGAGTCGGAGTTTTGTGTGGAGTCAGAAAAAAGTTAACAATGTCAGTTTCAAAATATAATGATTATTTTTATAATATGCAATTATTAATTTTGTATAAGGAATTAGCTGTATAGTTTGTTGTATATTTACTGCCATGGGAAATCAAACACTGGCTTTTCAATGAATTGCAAGATGTTTACTGCTTTTTACTCATTAAGGGAGCCTTCACACGGAGTAAACGCTCCGCTCATTCTGAACGTAAACTTGTTCAAAGAGAGCGGCGTTAAAACAGATCCCATTGATTTCTAGGGGTGCCGCCATACGCGCGCTCCCCATTGAAATCAATGGGAGGCTTTTTTATCTATTGCTTTCAATGTGATATGCGCATTTTACAGGCGTATTTTTACACGTGTAAAAAATATTGAAGTCAATGGGAGTCTTATTTTTACACGTGTATTTTGCAAAAATACACACGCGTTTACTCCTTGTGAAGGCTCCCTGTGGCTGGGTTCACGCGATGTCTTTTGGCATGTAATGTGGCATGTAGACCCCGTGGGAGCTTTTGAGGCCTGTATACGCTCCCATTGATTTCAATGGGAGCCGGGACCGTATACGCGGCGCTACTCTGCGGCCTCCGCAAAATAGCGCCGCGTATACGGTCCCGGCTCCCGTTGAAATCAATGGGAGCGTATATGGACCGCAAAAGCTCTCGCGGCGTCTACGTGCCACATTATGTCCGAAAAGACACCGCGTGAACCCAGCCTAAGGGTTCTTCTATTGGAGAGTCCATTCCAAAGACCACCAAAAATCGGTGGAGAAAAAAGTATTGCACGGTGGACTTTTTTCTTGGCTGCTTTCAGCTTTAAATCAGGGGACACCCAGTGGACACTGACAGAATCCATTATAGTCAAGGGGGCCGCCAGCGTCCATGTATAACCTCTGTTATAGCGCTCTGGCTCTTCGTCTTTTGGGTGCCTTACATTCAAATATATGGGGATCCATAAAGGATCCTCAGGTACACGATGGTCGTGAAAAATGGATGTTTGTTGTCTGAATGTAGCCTGACTACTCACTTGTCTAGAATACTCAAATTTGCCTCAGCATTAAGGCTTATATCTTTGGAATGGCTGAATGGATTTGGATAACTAAACACCAAACTGCTCAGGGTGCTTAGATGATGTATGCCATTGGGCTTTTCAGATCTGGTGACAGGGCCTCTTTAAGATTGACTACCTAAAGGGGTTGTCCCATTAAGTAAACTGACAAGGACCTTTTGTGTGCTCCACATTGAACTTGACCACAGCCAGACTGAATGTGGGCAGGACTGTGAAAGAATGGTGACGGTTAGCACCACATTTTGGCCATCTCCAATGGAGTGTCATACTATCTTCAAGTGCTGCTATCTCCAATGTCCCCGTTGAGATGAATGGAAGCGTCAACCATCACCATTCCCACCCATCCTGGCAGCTTTCAGCCTGGCTGCAGTCAGTGACGACTGTAGAGCGTGCAAAAGGTCCTTGTCAGTTTACTTCATGGGATAAACCCTTTACGAGAGAACTCCACAAGTTTACATTTTATTCCATTTGTACGGAAATGGTTGCTGGAATTTGTATCTGTTATAGAATTTACTGCAATGAAAACAAGAAATTATGTATTGCATAAATATATATCAACAAGAATAAAGAAACAATATAAGTACTGTATCTGCTGTTAGGTTAACTTACTTATCACCAGGAAGTATTAGAGGACAACACAAGAAAACAAGAAAAGCAAATGGGAATGTTACTGGAATAAGTAAAACAGACATCTTAATAGGTATATACAGGATACAATGTTTTGTGTCGGATTCATCTCTGTAATATATGGAAGCATCACACAGTAATATGTATAGGGCTTTTGGCCTCTCTAGGGCCAGAGGGACTCCATGTTCTGTGAACAGGACACTAGGGGCTATAGTTGGCACTAAGACCGTATTCTCACATCCGCACTCCACGCTGATATTCTATATTTTGTATGATTCTATCTGAATAAACACATTGAAATAAAAGGGTATCCATGAAAAATGTGGACACCATATGTATGTGAAATGTGGTCGTGAGAATAAGATCTAAGAGAATTGCATGAAGTTATCAAATCTAGACAAGGGAAAATTAGAGAAGGCAATTTTATCAGGGACAATTCCCCAGAGGCACAATTACCTTGTACTAACAATGATAAATCTCCAAAATTGTGTAAAACATAGACAGGCATGAGCTATACATTGGTTTACTGAAATCTTGATATTTTTTAGTTGTCTCCTGCCCAAGCCTATTGTCTATAGTTCGTCTTTTGTGTAGGACATATTGAATATATAATTGTGTCCATTCTACCATAAACCGCATATGGGGCACTCACATGGAAAATGAGAGCAGTTGAGCACAATGTACAGCTTTCCATAGGTCAATGCGGATCTCCAGGGGGAGTAGAAATCTATAAAATGTCAAGGATTGAATAGTTAGATCTAAGGCTGACATTATATCTGGCCAGATATCACCCTAGTTAACGCCATTACACCTATTACCATGATAATGTAGGACTGACCTGCCTTATGGCACAGATACACATCATAGCTTAGAGCCGACTATTAGGCTAAAGCCCTGGTTTTGCCCGCGGCGCTTTTTACAGAAAGTCAGCAGATGTTTCCTCTACGTACTTTCTGCTTCCATTATACCTATAGGGAAACCACCAGCGCTACTGTAGGTACAATTGACATGCTGTGATTTCCAAAACCGCAATGGTTTTGGAAATCTTGCTTTGTTCATTGTGCATATTTTTTCACAGTGTGTGAATGGGATTCGCTAAAATGCCATCCACTATGTAGGGACTGTAAAACACTGTATTTTTCCGCTGCGTTTCCACGACGTGGGGCCCCAGCCTTAGGTTACATGCACTAAATCCTTAATCACGCTTGTAAAATGCATAGAGAAAAGTTCTGCAAGCAGGTCTTTTCTCTCCACCTTTTTCAGGCAGAAACCTGGTGGTCTATGGGGTCTGGGTTTCTGCAGGTAAACACTTTTTAAACTGATTGGATTTCCATTTTCGGGTCCCCAAGCAGACCTGAAGAACGTGAACCTGAACCAGATTTTAACATGCAGATTTTGAAGCCATTTTTTAAAAATCCGCTCCGAAAAACAGAAACAAATTGACAGATAGCAAATTTCACAATTTGCAGCCATAGTAAAATGGACATGTGAGAAAAATATCTGCATCTTGTAAATAAGAAATGGGATTTCCCATTGACTGTCATGCTAATGGCTTACAGGGTGGATTTTCTGCATTAAAATCTGCCTGGATCATGTGCATGGATCCGTAGGTCGTTTACATCATCACAGAACAATGTTGCTCTTGCATTTGGACTAGTCATATTAGAAATACTTGACTGCTTTCTTCCAAAAACAGTGCCACACCTTGTGACAGGTTATGTGCAGTATTGCAGCCTCAATCACTGCGTGGAGCTAAGTTACAATACCATATACAAGTCAGAGATAGATATGGTCCTATTTTTGGAAGAACGTTGCCATGTTTTTCTAGTCTTGGAAATCAATAGACAATTAGAACATTTTAGTTCTGAGTTTTTACCATATGAAGATACTTTAGTTATATATTGCTAATTGTTTTATACATTTCACTGGCGAATTATTAAAAGCACTTGGAATAGTTAAAACTGTAATGATAATTGCTTTGTGTAAAGGGGCTTTTAGTCCCAAAGTCCCTGTTAGAGTCAGCCGGCATGTGATACTAGACATCAACAGAATCTACTGCAGGGAGGTGAATGCAGTAGCCACAGGCAGGTTCAGCCCATAGACAACATACTGGGAGGTGCAGCAAATATTGCTTTGGTCGTGTGTCTAAATGTATAGTGTACAGTCCCAGCAGCATTACTTTCAAAGATAGAATTCCCATGAATTAATCATCGGCTGCTCATATATCATTCCTGCTAGGTGACCCATGTGATAGACACTGCCTACAACTGTAACAATCTACACAGATATACTAGACAGATAGAAATATAGGTATAGATATGTAGATATAGATATATAAATACATCATGTTTTAAAACCATAACCATAACTGATAGTGTAACTAAAGTCTTGTGGCCCGGGTGCAATCTTTTGTCTGGGACACTCTACCTCATCCCTACAGCGAATTCTTGATAGTGATGGTTACAGGTGCTAAGGAGTTAAATTATCCCTAGTGTGGTTAGGGGTGATCTGTAGGTCTCCTTGGTTTATGTGCCAGATGGAAGCTGCAATCCCAATACTGATACCAGTGCTTATGGGCCCCCTAAGGGTGAATTCACACTGAGTAAACGCTAGCTTATTCTGAACGTAAAACACGTTCAGAATAAGCGGCGTCTAAAGCAGCTCCATTCATTTCTATGGGAGCGGGGATACGAGCGCTCCCCATAGAAATGAATGGGCTGCTTCTTTCACTCCGTGCAGTCCCATTGAAGTGAATGGGGAGTGCCGGCGTATACGGCAAGCTCTGCTCATGCCGGAGCGTACACGAATGGGAATGGGAAGTGTTCGGCAGTCTGCCGTAATGCCGGCGTGTACGGCTCTCATACACGCCCGGCGTTACGTAGTCTGAATGCACCCTAAGGGTGCATTCACAGGAAGTAAAATGGAGTGTAATTTGGAGCGTTTACGGAGCGTATACGGAGCGTATACAGAGCGTTTACGGAGCGTTTACGGAACGTTTACGTAAACGCTCCGTAAACGCTCCGTATACGCTCCGTAAACATTCCAAATTACACTCCATTTTACTCCGTGTGAATGCACCCTAAGGGTGCATGCACACTACGTAACGCCGGGCGTGTATGAGAGCCGTACACGCCGGCGTTACAGCAGGGCTGCCGAACACTTCCCATTCACTTCAATGGGAGCGCTCGTAAACGCCGCTGTTACGAGCGCTCCCATTGAAGTGAATGGGAAGTGTTCGGCAGTCTGCTGTAATGCCGGCGTGTACGGCTCTCATACACGCCCGGCGTTACTCAGTGTGCATGCACCCTAAGGTTCCTGTGTCCAAGTGCGGCTGCACCCTCTGCACCGCCTTAAGTTATGCCCCTGATCATAACTAAAAAGTTGCCCAAACCAAAGAACCATGATAATGCATAAAGTAAATATCGGCCACTTCCAGATCGCCATGCTGGGCTTTGTTTACTTGGCTACAGTGATGGCATGCTGCTATACCTTATGTGACAGCTCTAGCCGATCACTGTCCTCAGTGTTCTCAATGCTTTTGTGAAGCCAGTGACTGGTTACAGTGGTGATGTGGGTTTTATGGGCACATCATGTAGCCAAATAAACAAAGCTTGGAGAGTAGAGCTGGAGTGGCAAAGCTGGAAGCAACAGGTGACAAAGTGAGCAAGGCCCCATGCACACAACTGAGTATGTTTCTGATGTAAGACTGAGTTTGTAGCGGAATGCACTCGGAAGACGCTCAGAGTGACATCCAAGTGTCATCTGAGTGCATTTTGTGATGCACTCTCCCCTGCGGGGAATTCTGGTCCATTCTGTTCCAATGACACAGATGAATATCCTATCTTGCTCTGTGTCATAGATACAAAATGGGTCAGAAGACCCCATTGAGGGGAGTGCATCACAGAATGAACTCAGAAGCACACTCGGTCGTGTCATGTGTATGGGGCCTCAAGATTATCTTCTTATTTTCTCATCATTTCTGGCTTTGGGTAGCTTATTATCTGAAAAACTCCTTTAGGCTAAAGCCCCACATTGCAGAAAAGCAACTTTTTTTGTTGCAGATTTTGCTGCATTTTTTGAGCAAAAGCCAAGAATACAAAATGAATGGGATATATCTAGGAAGTTTCTTATACTTCTGCCATCTGCTCAGTCTACTCCTAGCTTTGGCTCAAAAAACTGCAGCAAACTCTGCAACAAAAAAACCTGTACTTCCACAATGTGGGGCCTTAGGCCGGGTTCACACGGAGTATTGTGGCTCGTAATGTGGTACGTAGACGCCGCGGGATCTTTTGCGGGCCTTATACGCTCCCATTGTTTTCAATGGGAGCCGGTACTGTATACGCGGCGCTATTTTGCGGCCGCCACAAAATCACGGCCGCAAAATAGCGCCGCGTATATGGCCCGCAAAAGATCCCACGGCGTCTACGTACCACATTATGAGCCACAATACTCCGTGTGAACCCGGCCTTAGGCTCGTTTTTTTGGTCCGGATTTTGATGCGGAATCTGTGTCAAAATCCGGCTGAAAAAAACAGCCTCCTATTGAAATCAATGGGAGCGTGTCATTTCCTTTTTCCGCGAGCGGTTTGTTCCCACAGACATCTGCCTCGTGACACTTCCTCCCGACTAGGCCTATTCATTTGGGCCTAATCTGGAGCGGAATGCCCCGACTGGATGCCAGTGCACTGTATGCACTGCACCGGCATCCAGTCGCAGCTAGCCGTTTAATGGACAGGATTCTGAGGCGGCCACCGCGTCAATATATGGTCCAAAAAACTACCGTGTGAACCCGGCCTTAACTTCTCCATAGGTATAATTGACATGCTGCAAACTGTTTTAGCCAGAATCCCATCCACTTTGCAGGTTCTGAGTTTTCGCAATATGGGGCCCCAGACTGAGAATTAAAAAATACTGCTTTAGAATGAAAAAAGGTATCTCTAAGGAGCAAAACTTCAGCTTTACTGCATGCTGTATGTTCTGTGTTATTGTGGATTCCCAGTTATTTATTTAAGATGTCTTGTTACGCAGTCATACGTCATCTCATGTTATTGTAGCTGTTTTCTGCCTGACAGACGCCTACATTGTAATGAATGGAAACACAAGGCGATACATTTGTATTCCTCGCTCACAAGGTGCATGTGGGCTGTTAGTGTTTGGCTTTCTCTTGTGGATCAGAGTGTTCTCTCTTTGTATACTAATCCAAGTAGGCACAGAATGCTTAGTCTTTAGGGTTACATACATAAGAAAAGCAGACTGTAACGTGTAACACCATATTCTGGATCTTTGTGATACGTATTATACAATTGTGCGTGAGGCTTTTGAACACAAGAATATTCACGAACACATGAAAGTTTCAGCGTTTTCTTGTTGAATAACATATTAGGTTTCCAGATTTGATTGAGTCTAGGTAAATCTTTTATGTTCTTCAGTAACGTTGGTAATCGGTACATCTTACCACACATGGTCACAATGGACATCCTGTCACGCGTTCCTCTGTGCACGTATACACTATACCTGCTGCCACTGAGTGACAGCGCCTGTCATCGCACTAATGATGTAATGAGATACCTGCAGCCTCCATAGTTACAAGGTGATCATAAGATCATCCCTTTCCAGGAGCGTTTAACAAGATGCTTCTGTACTAGGTGATTAGTATCTTGATAATAGCTTTGAAGGACAAGGAGGTATCTGTGGATACAGACCTCAGGCTTCTGTCCAATATTCCACGGTAATGCATTTCTTGTGATTTGCTTGAATTCCATTGTATCACTTTGCGTCACACATTAATAACGCTGGTGACATTAATCCGAGTGCCATGTAACCCTCCCCCACTATTCACCAGGCTTTATCAGCAGGCGTCCTTGGTTGAACAATTAACAGAAACAATATTGAAGTGTTGTTCTCCTGCTCTCTGCCATGTAACACTAGAGACAAAGACCTTACACTGATGACTTGATTATAGTGAAGCCTCATTTACTGTAACCGTGCCAAGCTCCTTCTGAAAGGGTCTGCATGGCGGCACATTCATGGCCGACCCCTGCTAATATCACAATATAAGCTAATTACATTCACTACATACTAATTACATACCTGTGGCATGACAATAGAGAATACAGGTATGATTGCAGGGTATGGCTTAGGTTGTTCCTTCCTGGAATAAAAGAATACAAAGTTTATTTTTTTGTGTTAAAAAACAATAATTTTACCATTGCTCTGGGGATTCTGTTTCTTATTAAAGAGGACCTTTCACTACCTCCAAAAAGTCCAGTTCTTTATATCATTTAATAGGGGTTGCTTTGCTAATTCTGGCACAGTTGGAATTTTTCTCTAGCCCCCATCATTCCTGAGTCTTGGTTTCTGATATACTAATCAGTCCCTGTACTGTCAGGGGGGCAGGGTCAGGCAGGAGCAGACAATGGGGGTGATTCTGACCACTGACACTGGCTGCCTTTGATTGGAGCTCTGAATCACACCCCCTGCCTGACCCCTCCCCTTCTGACATTACAGAGCTTAACTAGCACATCAGGCATCAAAACTAACTGCGCTTGTTGCTCAGGAATGGCAGGAGAAAATACCAACTGTGTTGGAAGAAGTGGAGCGATGTTTGTTAACTAGAAATGGTGATGGTGGTGGGAGGGTCTCTGTTTCTTGGTTTGCACTAGCTTTGCCTGCTCTTTGCTCTGGTCGATCAGTGAACTAGAACATTAAACAGGCGGACTTCTAAAATAGCAGTTATATACAGAGCCCATTGGACCGCTTGACTATAATGGCATCCATTGTGTGTTTGTTGTGTTAAAACTGAAAACATTGGACGAAAAGGTGCCACAGAGCCCGGGACATTAGGGAGCCCGGCGACAGCCGATATCGCTGTGTTTTTTTCCCCCTTTTTAACAAACTTATAAAAATATTTACTGTATAGTGAACACTGCAGCGTGGAAAAAAAAAATCAAAAGTGCTGAACCGCCGTTTTTTCAATGTTTCGCCTCTGATAAAAGCTGAAATAAAAAATGGTCAAATGTGTGACTGTTGTTAATGGAAAAAATTAAGATCTACCCGGAAAATAAGCCCTAGCTGTTTTTTTCAGAGAAAAAAAATTATATAAGAACCCCAGAGCAAGAAAAGATCCCAGAGTATAATGCTAACAGTATTTGTGGGGTTTGCGGGTCTGCTGCCTCATTTACGGATCCCTGCTCCTGATCACAGCTGCCTCCACTTTCGCAGAAGGGGCGGCACAGGCGGCTGTGCGTTGGAGCGAGGATCGGTAAGTAAATAGGACTCGTTACCTGCTGAGCTTACTCTAGCATGTAATGGCCTATTGAAAAAAAAAAACAAAAAAAATACATCAAGTGCGCTGGGCCCCCTAATGTCCTTGGCCTTGCGGCAGCGGCTGCTACACCGGTAGTTACGCCACTGATGTACACTATGCACATGAATAGGGTAAATGCAAAATAAAGAGTGCAACAAGATTTTAGCAGTCCACAAGGATGCTACATTTATACCAAGGGGTGAAAAGTAAAGCTGTCGACCAAACAAGTCTGTGATTGTATGTTCTTGCAGAAACTTTCTCATGACTACTTTGTCCTCATAGTATGGTCCTGTATATATAAACTGGGGTTTAGATTTAACAATGGTGTGAATAACATATTAAATATAGGAAGCTTTGAGAACAATTATTACTAGAGATGAGCGAGTACTGTTCGGATCAGCCGATCCGAACAGTACGCTCGCATATAAATGAATGGACGTAGCCGGCACGCGGGGCCGGCCGACGTCAAAGCGGAAGTACCAGGTGCATCCATTCATTTCTATGGGGTGTGCTGTTCGGATCGGCTGATCCGAACAGTACTCGCTCATCTCTAATTATTAGAGATGAGCGAACAGTGTTCTATCGAACACATGTTCGATCGGATATCAGGGTGTTCGCCATGTTCGAATCGAATCGAACACTGCGTGGTAAAGTGCGCCAAAATTCGATTACCCTCCCACCTTCCCTGGCGCCTTTTTTGCACCAATAACAGCGCAGGGGAGGTGGGACAGGAACTACGACACCGGGGGCATTGAAAAAAATTGGAAAAAGTCATTGGCTGCCGAAATCAGGTGACCTCCATTTTAGACGAATAGTGGATTTCAAATCCGGGTCATATGAGAATGTGAATTTTGTGACTATGAGACAGGGATAGCTGTACAGGCAGGGATAGCTAGGGATAACCTTTATTTAGGGGGGAATGTTATTAAAAATAACTTTTTGGGGCTCTATCGGGTGTGTAATTGTGATTTTTGTGAGATAAACTTTTTCCCATAGGGATGCATTGGCCAGCGCTGATTGGCCGAATTCCGTACTTTGGCCAATCAGCGCTGGCTCTGCTGGAGGAGGCGGAGTCTAAGATCGCTCCACACCAGTCTCCATTCTGGTCCGACCTTAGACTCCGCCTCCTCCAGCAGAGTCAGCGCTGATTGGCCGAATTCCGTACTCTGGCCAATCAGTGCTGGCCAATGCATTCTATTGGCGTGATGAAGCAGTGCTGAATGTGTGTGTTTAGCTCAACTACACCGGTGAAGTAGTTGAGCTAAGCACACAGATTCAGCTCTGCTTCAATCAGCGCTGGCCAATGCATTCTATTAGCTTGATGAAGCAGAGTGTGCACAAGGGTTCAAGCGCACCCTCGGCTCTGATGTAGCAGAGCCGAGGCTGCACAAGGGTTCAAGCGCACCCTCGGCTCTGATGTAGCAGAGCCGAGGGTGCACTTGAACCCTTGTGCACCCTCGGCTGTGCTACATCAGAGCCGAGGGTGCGCTTGAACCCTTGTGCAGCCTCGGCTCTGCTACATCAGAGCCGAGGGTGCGCTTGAACCCTTGTGCACACTCTGCTTCATCAAGCTAATAGAATGCATTGGCCAGCGCTGATTGAAGCAGAGCTGAATCTGTGTGCTTAGCTCAACTACTCCACCGGTGTAGTTGAGCTAAACACACACATTCAGCACTGCTTCATCATGCCAATAGAATGCATTGGCCAGCACTGATTGGCCAGAGTACAGAATTCGGCCAATCAGCGCTGGCTCTGCTGGAGGAGGCGGAGTCTAAGGTCGGACCAGAATAGAGACTGGTGTGGAGCGATCTTAGACTCCGCCTCCTCCAGCAGAGCCAGCGCTGATTGGTCGAGTTCCGTACTCTGGCCAATCAGCGCTGGCCAATGCATTCTATTAGCGTGAACTGAGTTTGCACAGGGGTTCTAGTGCACCCTCGGCTCTGCTAAATCAGATTGCTACATCTGATGTAGCAGTGCCGAGTGTGCATCAGATGTGTAGTTGAGCAGAACTGGCTCAGCACTGCTAAGTCTCTGCATTCGCATAGGAATGCATTGGCCAGCCTTCGGCCAATCAGCGCTGGCTCTGCCGGAGGAGGCGGAGTCTAAGGTCGGACCTGAATGGAGACTGGTGTGGAGCGATCTTAGACTCCGCCTCCTCCAGCAGAGCCAGCGCTGATTGGTCGAGTTCCGTACTCTGGCCAATCAGCACTGGCCAATGCATTTCTATGGGGAAAAGTTAGCTTGCGGAAATCGCAAACTGACAGGGATTTCCATGAAATAAAGTGACTTTTATGCCCCCAGACATGCTTCCCCTGCTGTCCCAGTGTCATTCCAGGGTGTTGGTATCATTTCCTGGGGTGTCATAGTGGACTTGGTGACCCTCCAGACACGGATTTGGGTTTCCCCCTTAACGAGTATATGTTCCCCGAACACTCGAACAGTGAGCGGCTGTTCGAATCGAATTTCGAACCTCGAACATTTTAGTGTTCGCTCATCTCTACTAATTATTAGTATTCATTGTGGTGTAACCCGTTATTAAGGCTGGAAAAATATGGCATTTTACAGACACAGAAAAGTGGATGGGATTCTAGAAAATACCATCCCCATTTTGCGTTAAAATACAGGCTGCGGACACACAACCATTCAAAAAACTGTTGAGGTTTTGGAAATTGCAGCAAGTCAATTATACCTATAGCATTATACTTATGCCGACAGCTTCCCTATATGTATAAGGGAAGCAGAAAGTCCGCAGGGGAAAGCTCTGCAAACTTTATGTGCAAAGTGCTGCAGCAAAAACCGCAAAAAAGCGCTGTGGAGTCTTAGTATAAAGTGATTTTCTGGAATTTAATTACTGAAGATCTACCCTTAGGATAAATCAGCAATACCTGCATGTGTGGGTCCGACACCTGGGACCCACCACAGATCATCTGTAGGGAAGTCCCACACAGCCAATAAACACTGTTTCCCTGTCACAGACCATGTGACATCACAATATTTGTCTTATGGCATTTGTGCATTGTAAGCTCTTTCACATGAATGGGGCTGAGCTGCGATACCAAGCATAGCAGCTATATGATATAGGGGGGGGGGGGGTTCTGATTTTTTTTTTTTACCAGGAAGAAATAGCATGAAACTGAGGTGACATCTGACTGCCTTCTGTCCTGCACTGATTTCAGTGGGGGATTCTGCTCTGTTCCCTTGTCATGGACCCCAAACCACCTGCCCCACCCCACCCCACCTCCCCATATAGCGGTCACCAACTAAGAGGAAGATGAGACTCTACGGACTGTTGTACCCCAAACCTCCTACCCCACCTCCCCATATAGCGGTCACCAACTAAGAGGAAGTTGAGACTCCATGGACTGTTATACCCCAAATCAGCCACCCCACCCCCACCCTCTTACCCCATACTCTCACCTTTGTCTCCAACTCCCCCCCCTACACTTTACTAGCTTTGGCAATGCCAAATATCCATTCGGACGTGCCAATAAAGCCTATTTGATTTGATTTGACCTGGATTGGACATACTTCATATTCCACAGAATGTTACAGAAAATTGGACTATGGGGGCATTCACACTGAGTAACACCGGGCGTGTATCACAGCCGTACACGCCGGCATTACAGTAGACTGCTGAACACTTCCCATTCACTTCAATGGGAGCGCTCGTAACAGCGGCGTTTACGAGCGCTCCCATTGAATTGAATGGGAAGTGTTCGGCAGTCTGTCGTAATGCTGGCGTGTACGGCTGTGATACATGCCCGCGTTACTCAGTGTGAATGCCCCCTTACTGTGTATATGAGGCCTTAATCTTAAACGCAGCGATTTGCCCGTGGCGGAAATGCGAATCCCATCCCCACTTTGCGGAAGAAATCGTAGCGGTTGCTGCCGTTGCGGTTTTGGAAGTTGCAGCATGTCAATTATATCTACGGAAACGTCGGTGGCTTTCCCGTAGATATAATGGTAAGAGATAGTCCACAGAGAAAAACTCTGTGAACTTTCTCTTCAAAGCGCTGCGGGAAGTACCGCAATGCGTTCACGCAGCAGTTCTTCCCACAGCACTTTAGCACTGCGTTCGCGGCCCGTGGGGCCTTAGCCAAATAAAAGAGGGCATAAGTCTTCAGATTCCATTTCTGTTCAACATTTTGCTGTCAGAAGCTGATTGCAATGGGGCATCACAGCCGCTCAGTGGTTAGCACTGCAGCCTTACAGCACTGGAGTTCTGGGTTTGGATCCCGCCAGGAGCAGCATCTGCAAGGAGTTTGTGTGTTCTCCCCGTGTTTGCATGGATTTCCTCCCATTATACAAAGACATACTGATATTAAAAAAAAAACTGATTGCAATGATAAATATGACAAATGCAACAATAATGGATATGTAGACAAGGAACCATTCCTAGAAATATCTCCACATCTGGGGGACATTCATGTAAAGTCTGTAAGGATGAGGAAATCCTCACAATTCACATATATCTTGTAGTAACACTAAAAAGCAGCTTTATTGTCCCCTGGCTGTGACGGTACTAATGTGTGTGTTGTCCTGCTTTGAAGTGACCACCTCTGAGAGGGTATAAAAGCTCAGTTTAGGCTTCATGTCAGAAAGTCTTATCAGGGGCAATGTGCCAATTACAGGCAGCAACAACAAAACTGTGTTCTCTGTTCTGTGCCAACACCTGTCCATAAAGAGATGTTGTCAAAACCACTAATGTGTTTCTCATGTGTGTCTGAATGGACTCCAGAGAGCAACCACTTGCTAATTAAAAGAACAACCCAGCAGTTAGAGCTGCGCCCCCTCCCTCCGCCTATCTGTACCGCCGCTGTACTCGCTCCCTCCAGGCCGCAGGCTACCACAGGCAGATGAAAGATCCTTACAAGTCACTGAGAAAATATTTATTTAAAAGGAATTTTATTTTAAAAAAACTTAAAACAAAGGCAAAAACTCTACGGTGAGCACCTGGCTATTATTAGTTGTATAAGCAGAACAAGCAATGTGGGGCAAATGTGAACCATATGGACATATAGAATTCCATGGAAGGAACACTTGTCCATTTGTAAGATTTGGTAATCCACTTGATTTTATATCAAATAGCTTTTATACAAATAAATATATACTTATATAGCAATAATCAAAAGCAGAAATGGTGGTGGTCAGAACCATAGGAAGTGGGAAACTGATCAATAGCAAGGGTCCCTTTTTCTTGTATCCCCAGGAATATACAGTAGCAGGTAACTCTTCATTGTCCTAGCCCTTCAGCGACTTACTATTATCCTAAATCACTATGGACTTTACCAATAACTTCTCCAACACTCATTTCCCTCCTCTGTAGGTGTCCCTCAGGGCTCTGTCCTGGAACCCCTTCTCTTCTCCAGCTATAGCTTCAGAATGGGACATTCAAGTCCTTATCATCTCCTAATATTTTCAACATTTGTCAAGTCCATTCTTTCTTCAACCTCAAATCTACAAAAACATAAATGGTATCCCATGCCCTCATCATCTTCTTCCTAGAATACTACAACTTCTATCTAAAAAATTTGCCTTCAGAGTCTACACTAAAATCTTCAGGAAAGACTTCTCCATGCCCTCCGTGCAAATACTCTCGCCCTCCTCCAGTCCACTTTAAACTGTGCAGCTCACTTAATACACCTCTCCCCCAACCTTCATCGGCTGCTCCCTTTTGTCAGTCCCTTCCCTGGCTACCCATTGCCCAGCGAATTGAGCTCAAATTACTAACACTGACAAACAAAGCCATCTGCAACCTGTTCCCTCCATATATCTCCGACCTAATCTTCCGCTACCTTCCCACACGTAACCTCAGATCTTCCAAAGACCTCCTACTCTGCTCTACTCTCATCTGCTCCTCACACAACCGTCTCCAAGATTTTTCTTCTGCATCCCCCATACTCTGCAACTCCTTACCAAGACACATAAGACTGACCCCCACAATCACAGGCTTCAAGAAGGCCCTGAAGACTCAGCTATTCAGAAAGGCCTACAACCTCCAATAACACTATCACCGCACCGCCATCTGTATAGGCTCTCCCCTCAGCCTCTGTCTCTATCCCTCTTCCATCATAGACTGTAAACCCTCGCGGGCAGGGCTCTCTACCCCACTGTGCGAGTCGGTCATTGTTAGCATTGTATTTGTTTTGTATATTTTGTGTACTGTATGTGAATCTTCAAATATAAAGCACCATGGAATTAATATAATAATGTACAGCACCATGGAATTAATATAATAACGTACAGCACCATGGAATTAATATAATAATGTACAGCACCATGGAATTAATATAATAATGTACAGCACCGTGGAATTAATATAATAATGTACAGCACCATGGAATTAATATAATAACGTACAGCACCATGGAATTAATATAATAATGTATAGCACCATGCAATTAATATAATAATGTACAACACCATGGAATTAATAGTGCTATAATAATAATAATAATAATAATAATAATAATAATAATAAAAGACTACACTCTACAATAACCATACTGCCACTACAATACCATCTGAAGAACGTTTATTCTCACTTAAAGGGGTATTCCCACCTCACATACTCATCAGTCTTTACTGCTGTAAAATCTTCTTTCTTCCTGGTTTCTTGCATCATTTGGTGGGTGGGGTTTCACATGCAACCTGCCATTTAGCCCCCAAATTCGTGTGTAGCTCCGCCCACCCATATTGGACTATGAAGTATAGGCAGCAGCAACTCCATTCTGTGTTACATACAGAGACTGCCTGTCTCTGTCATAATGAACACAAATGAATTAGCTAGCCTGATAACTGGGAGAACAGAAGAAATGAAAGCAGCTCCTCTCCCCTATCTGCTAACAGGAAGCTAGGTCACATGGTGTAGACACAGGAATAGCTAGATACACAGGCTGGCTCCCTGCACTTAGCCCCTCCTCCCTCCCCCCTGAGAGCAGCAGATACATCACTTGACTCATGAGCAGCTAAGTCAGGGCTGTGGCCACAAAAAATTGAATAAAGTAAGATAGTGGACAAACAAAGCAGTTTTGCTGAAGCAATGTATTTAGGAAAAGTCTTAAATCCACATTAACAAGCAGTATAGATAGGATCCTTGTGATGAGACAACCCCTTTAATGTCTCCTTCCCCATCCCTTGTAGTTTGTGGGCCCTCGTGGGCAGGGTCTTCTCTCCTTCTGTACCAGCCAGTCACTAGATTAGTTTATTTTACTTCTTTTTCTATTCGGTATACTAGAGATACCTAATTCATAGAAGAGCAGCTCTGCCATTCCTGTCCATGCCTTTTCTAAACCAGGCTAGACCTGAAGCCCCATTAATTGTTACATGAGAACAGAAACCATTCACTGTCCTCAGATGTCATATTTGCAAGAATTTGCTAAGACTAGTGCTTGCCTACAGTGGTGATGTCATGACAAATGGGACATCACCGCTAGGGACTGGAAATGGTTCGAATGAGAGCAGATGCTCTAGAATAAAGAACCTTCACAGGGTATTTTTTCTTACTTTTAAACAGTTTTCTGCCAGTCAATTTTTATTTATCTCAGACAATCCCTTGAAGATCCTTTTGTGATACTGTAAATGTTAGAAGATGAGGATAGGGAATATGGAAGAGAATAACTGCAGAAATGAAGTCCAATTAATAAGAAATATAACACCACTGACAGGGAAACCAGTCTTGAGAGAGAAAGCAGAAAGCAATATAATTATAGTTCATTTTATAAAATAATCTGAATAGAACTCATTTATAATAATTACATGAATGGAATACTTCAATCATACAGTAACCTGCAATATATTTATATTACTGATCGTTCATCATCCGTAGTCAATAGGTGCATTACATTCTAGAGCAACAAACAATGTGATCTTCTTCCATTGCTTTCTTTAAATTCAAAGTCCTGACCTCAAGTGAATTGGAATGCTTTAGGGCCTCTTTACACAGCGGAATCTGTGTGAATTCCACCCCCAAATCAGTGACAGATTCTGCCCTGATTCGGCCTCCCATTGTATTCACAGATTTTAGTAGGGAGCAGAAAAAATAAGCATCATCCTGCTTGATCTTTCTGCGGATTCTGCAGCTGATTCAGTGGAAGAGTCTGCAAATCGAGACTCCCTGACCATTAGGCCCATTCATCAATGGAAATGGAAATGGAAAGAAGATGTTGGAGGGGAGGAAAATGAGGAGGAATATGAGGCAGATGTTGTCATTTTCTGTAGTATAAGTGAGCCTTAAGGCACCATGCCCATAGATCATTTATACACATCTCTCTTAGGCCCCATGCACACAGGCTTTATTATCTGCTGAATGTCGTTCGGAGACCAGGACTTCCTAGTGGGACGTCACAAGGAAGTCCTGGTCTCCGAACTACATTCTGATGGCAATAAAGCCCATGTGCATGGGGCCTATGAGAGATGTGTATAAATGAATGCCCACAAATCTCAATGTACTAAAGCAATACTGTAAAGATCAGTAGGCCAAAATCCCTCCAAAACAGGGACTGATAAAGTCCTACAGAAAACCAATACGTCACATTATTGCGCTTAAAGATGGTTCCTTAAACTATTTATGGGGTGGACTTAGTTTTTCGCACATGACTTTTCCACTTTGGCTTAATTTTTGTTAAATATATAATATAATAGTAAAATTATGTCCATCTATGGTTGTTTTTACCTAATTTTAAGACCTTCTAAGGACCAAATGTTTTTATTATTATGCCGATATATAAAACCATAGACGTCATAGAGGGTGTACTCTGTTTTTCTAGATAAATAGGATTACATGCAGCAATGTCCACTTATTAGTACTTTACATAGTGGTAATAGTACGTCCAATAATACAATGTATTTCAGTAGGCAGAGGATTAGTCTATCACAGTATCTAAATTGCAAATCGTTCTTAAAATAACATGTTCTTTATTTCCTAGCACAATGTGGCTCTGGCCATGAAGTTATACTCATTTGCAGCCCTCAAGGAGACATCAACAACTTTCCTTCTAATCTGTAAAATCAATTGCCCCCTGAGCCCCTTGCCAACCTTCTGTCTATAGCTGCCATCTGCTGCAGCACTTTGACTCCTGATTGTTCCAATGACAGGCGGGGAGGGGAGAGGCTGCTGGAAACCACTCAGCTGTATCTTTAACTTTAGCTTTTATATTACTTTGGTATATAAATTGGAGAATATTAGGAATATTTGGTAACCCTTATTTTCTTCATTTTCATTTTTTTATCCTCACATTGCATAAGCTATAACTTTTTTATTTTCCCATTAAGATAACTGTATGAGGTCATATTCATGAGATATATTTTTAATAGCACCATTAATTGTTCCATATAATGCATTAAAAACTGCCGTATAACACTATAATTCGCACCTCAGCTGCTGCAGACCTTCTTTTTGAACAGCTTCAGAAATTATAGGGAAAGTCCAGATCCCGTCAGAGTCGAGTAACCTGCACATACGCAGTCAGCTTAAGACCGTATGCTTTTTATACCACCGCAGAATTCCTTAGTGACTTCTAATATTTTTTTGTTATATAGCAGAGGGACATTTACCCATAATTTATTACATGGTTAAAAACTTTGTAAGGTATAAATTCCTGGAATATAAATATACACGTATAGTATGTTAAATATGTATCCCATATGAAATTATATATTGTATTCAGTAAAAGATGGCCTCAATGAATGAGCACATATGGAATCCTGTGTAACACGATGTATCTGCTACATCAGCAAGAAGGTTCCACGTTAAAGGTTACATTGTGGTTTGTCTATTTTAGGTCCACTTCATCTCAGGGTCAGCGACTAGAAATTGCACAATGAGGAGATCTAAATAGATCGAAATTCTTAGGAGTTGTCACTTAGGCTAGATTAACATCTACGTTGTAGTCTCCTTCGGATAGAAAACTCCTCTAAGGAGGACTTTTCGCACTGCACATTTTATCATAAAAATGACACAAACTCAAAGGACACTATAGTCTATGGGTTCATGGGTATCCAATGGGTAACTGCTATTTTAGCCAATGGATTCTCCATTATTCGGATCCCAGCGTTAATATGAACTTCGCCTTAGGCCATCACTTTTTCTATAATAAAATTCAGTTAACAATAATGTATGTGCGAAGGAGAAAATTCAAGGGGTTGTCCAACTCAACAAAAATGTACTTGTACTCGATCGAGTACCACTCACTGTTCGAATGTAAAAGTTCGATGCAGAACCAGCATTGATTGGCCGAATGCTATACAGTCGGCCAATCAACGCTGGTTCTTCTCCTACCTTTAGAAGTCTTCTCCATGCAGCTTCCCCGTGGCATCTTCCGGCTCTTCATTCACTCTGCCAGGCATTGGGCCTGGGCAGAGCTGACTGCGCATGTCCGCTTGTAGTGCGGACATGCGCAGTTGGCTCTGCCCAGGCCCGATGCCTGGCAGAGTGAATGAAGAGCCGGAAGATGCCACGGGGACGCTGCAAGGAGAAGACTTCTTGGAGGATCCAGCCCGACTCTCACTCGTGGACTTGGTAAGTATAATTTGATCAAACATTGCCTACAGCAAACGCTGCCTACAGGTTGCTGTAGCAGGAGTGGAAATACTAAGAGGTGGGCTATCTTTTTCACTACTTAGACTATTTCCAGCGTATAGGTAACTTTTATGGGATTGGACAACCTCTTTAACCATATAATACATGGTATAAAGAAGAAAATGTTTGTTTTTGTACCGTGTTAGCCAGAAATTGTTCTTAGTTATATCTGAAGAAGAAGCCGAAGAGCTTTGATACGTTATATTCTGTTATCATTATGAGTTAGCCATTAATAAAGGTATCATCTACTGAAGACTCAAATTTTTTGTTTTTTATATTTCATATAATACATGAAAAAGGTGAGTATGCCTGAGTGAGCGCACTCTTTTTAGCAGCTCTCTGCTCTAGCTGAACCTTCTCTGGGCACAATCAGACATTTGCGGGGCAGTCTCATGGTTTTTAGATTAAGGCTCGAACTACATGATGACTTTGGACACCAAATGTTGCCATGTCCTCTATGATTTCTTCATCAATTAAAGTGAATGGAGTCACATTGAAACCTTGATGGTGCTATGTGTGCTACAACAAAAAGATTGAGCACTGCTGGATTTGTTTGCAACTACATCGCAGCACCCTTGGAGTCACCAAGGGGTCTCCATATACTTACATTAGTAGGGGAACATGATGATTTCTGGTTGTACAGTGGGAATTACAGCCAGAGTTGGTATGAAGGTAAGAAAAATCACATTTTTTCAAGCACAGATTTTTGTATAAAAATTGTAACTTTTCACTTTTTTTTTTTTTTTTCTTAAATCTTGGTGGAATGGAACAGAAATCTAAGCCAGCTGTGGCAGGGATGCCTTGGACAATCAGATTTTCTATAACTGACACCAGAAAACTGGCATGAGCGACACTAGAAATATATATCTGCCTGACCTAGATTTCATTTGCGGTGCAAAGGACCTCCCCATGGTTTGCCAAAATTATTATTGAGCCAACGCACAAATAGATTAACACGTGCACAAAGCACCAATCTCAATAAATTGGCCCCAATGTCTTTAAGTCTACGTTTATGTCTCCATTTTTTTCTAGCTATATTGATCTGAATTGTACTGAATGGCATTCACATACTCACATGCTCTACCATGCTTTGCTAAAGGGTCATTGTGCTTCCATTATCTTCTTGTATTTAAGCAGAAGATGGAAAGTGCTTAATACTGAGTAACCAGGTCACACATCATTGTATATTCAATGAAAACTATGTTATTATTCTTCATTTCTAAAGAATATCGAAACCTATTACCTCTTATTCAGTGGAGTGCTATATTGTTTCCATGGCTTCCTCACCTCTGTATTGTGTGCTGATGACCAGCCTTTATTTCATTGTTTGCTTGCAGCAATAACTTCCTTCCTTACAGCAAAACCACCAGGTGTGTGTACAGTTCTGTTATACCCCCCCGGCGGTCTATTGGTTACCCTGACTTCTGCACTGTACACTGCTCTAGCCTTACTGTTAGCACTATGGAGAAGGATACTCATTTCAACATTATCTGGCACATTATGTATGTATTTTGGGAGAATTCCTTAGTTTGAGTAAATATCCAACCACAATGTTTGCGATGAATTTATAAATGCCAAAGTAATGAATCCAAGATACATAGATATATTTGTCAAAGGGTTACATGCTGTATACTGTGGGTCTACAGGTGGTTGGACAGAGGAAATAGATTTATGCACCTATATATATGCAAGAATTGTATCAAGCCAAGACTGTAGGCAATCTCCTGTGTCAATAAATACGGACATGAATACTATTCTTTATTAAAAATAACCATTGAAGCAGGGTCTAGTAATTTTGTAGATCGTGAACCAACCACATGTGACCATAACTCAATGGGTCCCGTGGAAAAGTCACATATAAACCAGTACCTTAACAGTAAACAGAATTACAGGGTGGGCCATAAGTATGGATACGCCCAGATATGGATACAACCAAAATGCTTTGCAGATGGACATCACCCAGGCTCAAATGTTTCTCCCCTCCCACGTACTAATATGCCACAAACGGTAACGTGATATCCGCAACCAATTCCATTTTATCTTCTGGCCCACCTGGGTGTATCCATACTTAAGGCCCACCCTGTACAGTAATTTACCAATCAGAATCTTGATAATGGTGACATGTAGTAGATATTGGCACCTAGAACCCATGTATAATGTCACTCAGGACCAGAATATAAGTGCATATTTATCTAATATTACTATTGACTTTCATCATTATTTGATAGACCTCCTATTTAGCTACCCCACTAAGATATAGCTCCCATAGGGTGTCAGGAGAGACTGGGCCCCCACTAATTTCTTTGCCCATGATACCCCACCAACCTTAATCTTGTTCTAATACTACATATGAGGAAGTAATCGCTGAGTGGACCCCCGAGACCCCATAGCAGCTGCTATACATACACCTGTGGTACTGACAAATTAAGTGTTTTTAAGCAGCAAGCCTGAGTAAAACAGATGGGAACCGCATAATTGGACGCATACACTTTAGTGTTGTTCCATAGCACTATGTATATTTCCACGGTATTAATAATTTGACAGTCATAGGGATAAATGTGAACATTATGACTTCACTTGTATTCATTTCTGCCTTTTGTATATTTTAAATACTTTTTCATGAGATCTCAGGCATTCTCCTTACAAAAGGAAATAGTTCAAAATTCTTATAAGTGATCTGATGTCTTTGTCTGACCTTGTATTACTTTTGCATCTTTTCTTACATAGTAAGATCCTGTTTTGAATGAGTGCCTGTGCTGCTGTGATCACAGGGCCTTTCACACAGAGCATGTCCCCTCTTCAAACAAGTAGATTGTATTTTATTGTTTCGTTATGATTTTACCTTTTTTTTCTAAGTTTTTTCTTGCTGACAACATCAGTAGGGAGGAAACCAAAGGCTTCAAGTTTCCTTTTACTGTGCTCCATAATAAAGTGACTGCTGTGTTCAGCCTGCAAATAGAATGCAGATACCCAATAAAATTTTAGGCATGTCATTGGTAGTACTGCATGCTGTAGAGAGGACCTTTCACCACCTCCACGAATTCAAGTCTGTAACATCTATTAATAGGCGTCGCTCCACTGATTCTAGAACAGTTGAGTTTTTTTCTCTAGCCCTCACTATTCCTAAGCAACAATGCAGACAGTTTTGGTGCCTGATGTGCTATGTAAGCTCTGTAATGTCAGAAGGGCAGTGTCAGACAGGGGGTGTGATTCAGAGCTCCAATCAGAGGCAGCCAGTATCAGCGCTCAGAGTCACACCTCCTGCCTGACACCACCCTACTGACGGTACAGAGACTGAATAGCATATCAGGCACCAAAACTAACAGCATTGATAGCTCAGAAATAGTGGGATCTAGAGGAGGTCTGTCCTGATCAAAGCTATATTTCTATTTGTCCTATAGTACAGGTTTCTACTTATTTGTTGACTAATGCTTTATCTCAGGACTATCTCATGTGTATATGTATCAACTACACAAAAGTATTCTGTTGGCCTAAATCTGTAATTACAGTAAATGAGATAATTCAATACATTACTACTAATTGATTATTTTTTAGTCTTAGCTATATGGCATGTTGCTCTCTTATATGGCATAGGTTGTAACTTGTACTGGAGTAATCGTTTTAATATCTATTGTCAAAGCTCTTACAGAAACCAATATAAAGAAAACTAAATAAAACTAAGAGTTTGAGAGAAGAGGACGACGCAAGGACTTCTATTTACTGGTGATTTTATAATTTTCGGGAGTAATGTTCCTTAAAGCACAAATACTCGGCATGCAGCGAGAATGTGCGATTTTCCTTGTGTTTCACAGTCTGCATTTAATGCTCTCTGAATGTATAAAGCGTTGAGTTTGGAGCCCTCAGGTGTTTAGGCCTTTGTTCTCTCACTGTTATCCACCAAAATAGCTCCCTCTGACATTTCCAATCAATACTGCTCGCAGCCGGAGCGGAGCTGCACAGGACAGATGAGATATGAAATACTCTATTTGGCCTTCTGTAAATCGCATTAACTATTTTTATTTTCTGACCTTCTTAAGTCTATTGAAAGTCACAAAGATGTTTTTACATAAGCTGTGTCCAGTACCCAAGCCATAAAGACTAGGAAAGTGAGCACTGTGTATACTGTATCAGGAGAAAATATGACCACGGAGCATTGACTTGTCTGCCATTCATTGATCTACAAATCACTGATCATAAATCGTATGGGAAATACACACTCTGGAATTACTGATCAATCTACAAGGACCTTGCAATAGTGAATCTAAATTAGATTCTTATCGACATGCTCATTAACACCGGCTTTAATTATCACATTGCCTTTATTTTATTGTTAATATCTTTTTGCAATGCATAGATGAATACGGTCACGTAACCAGTCACTTCAGTCAAAGGTAACTGTATACGATTGTATATATTGTATATATTGTATTGCTGTGAATGATTATAATTTGTGCATAGTGCTGTGGAATATGTCAGTGCTACAGTATATAAGCAGCGGAGAAATAAATAAATAAGACATATAGTGCTATTCTAGTAGGCTGTGAACATCCTGGGCTAATTCAACGCACTGCATGAAAATGCTAGGCCAAGATGGAAAATGTATATTAGAATCCTTTCAGTCTTTACTTATCATTTGTAGTTCTGCTCTCTTTGTATATATAAGGAAAATGTTTGTTTTTGTACCGTGTTAGCCAGTGGGTAGGAAATATAAAAACAAAAAACTTGAGAGTCTTCAGTAGTTGCTACCTTTTTTAATGGCTAAATAATAATGATGACAGATTACAACGTTGCAAAGCTCTCGGCTTCTTCTTCAGGTATATGCATATTTAAGTACAGAGGGACACAGGAATATAATTCTAGGAGAGAGGGTGAAAGAAGGTTATTGGTTATTGTTACATACAAATAAACAATTCATCAGTTTGCAATGTTCTTATGTCTTTTATGGTTATCTCAGTGATTTCTGTAAAATGCCATGAACCCATGTGGCAGATTCATCCCTTTCTGCAATGTTTGAAGCAGGGTCATAAACTTGTACTCATAAATCCGTCTCTCTTTCCTGGATTTAAAATTCCCTCTTAAAACTAAAATTTTCATGTCATTGGTGATCTGTCACATGGGTTCATGGCATCCTACAGAAATAACTGAACTGAGATAGCCATAAAAGACACTCTGTGAACTGATAAGAACATTGCAAACTGATGAATTGTTTATTTGTATGTAACAATAACCAATAACCTTCTTTCACCCTCCCTCCTAGAATTCTATTTCTATATGTCCCTCTGTACATAAATATGCATCCTTCAGAAATTGTTTTTAGATCTATCTGAAGAAGAAGCCGAGAGCTTCGAAACGTTGTAATCTGTCATCATTATGAGTTAGCCATTAAAAAAGGTATCAACTACTGAAGACTCTCAAGTTTTTTGTTTTCATATCTCTTTATATGTGGCAGAATTGGCGCATATTGGGGCAAGATATTTGGAAGTCCTTGAGGAATGATAAAGCTTGGAAAACTTGTTCTAATATTAGATCATTTGCGGAATCCTCTGATAATAGATAAAGTGGGGGGAAACTATTAAGAGTGGGGTCGTTTACCCAAGTCATAATTCATTCCTTGATAGGTACTGGAAGTGCTAGAATTATTGAGAGACCTCTTAATTCATGTACATGTAGGTGCCTGAACTTATATCTGCTCCTGTGCCTGCGACATAGCTGTTCTGTACTACTGGGCAATTTAATAGTAAGGTGCAGAGTCAGAAGGGGTTAATGCTTATGGATGGGATGTCATAAAAGCCCCTGTAGGTATAAATGTCCACATAGTGTGTTGGTGGTCTTTCTGATAACCTATATCCCGTGTCAGAGTATACGGAAATGGATATCATCCATCAACCCTTTTTCTGGCTGCTGGCACATGACAAGTGCTGATGCTGCTGTGATCACAGGACCTTTTTTTTTTTTTTAGTTTGCAGGTTCCCATTACAGACACACAGACAGCAGCATGTAATTTGTCTTTGCTTGGCTGAGATATTTAAGGTTTTTTTTTAGCTTTCTTTAAATCTATCTATCTTGAGAATTGAGAACATCGAGATAAATTTTAGAAACTTTGTGTTGAAATTTGATTTTACACATATTTTAGTGTTATTCAAACTGATTATAGTAAGGGCATATTCACACAAAGCAGAAATGTTTGTAAGTGAAAATACGTTAGATACATATTAAAGGGATTCTATCATTAGAAGCCAGTTTTAAGCTAAACCCATGACAGAATAGCCTTAAGAAAGGCTATTTTAACTTTACCTTTACCTATAGATGTCTTTTCCGCGCCGTTGATCCTTAGAGATCCCGGTTTTCATCCATATGCTAATTAGTTTTCTGACAGCACTGGGGGTATCCCTTGTGCTGCTAGAAAACTATCCAGCGCCACCTTCTTCTTGTTCACCTCCTCTGCCTCTTCTTTCTTGTGTCGTCATGTCTTCTTCAAAAAGCGCCGACTGCGCACGTCCGTTGAAGGACAAGGCGCTTTTTGAAGAAGACATGACGACACAAGAAAGAAGAGGCAGAGGAGGTGAACAAGAAGAAGGCAGCGCTGGAGCATTTTCTCGCAGCACAGGGGACGCCCCCATTGCTGTTTGAGCGCTAGGGACCGCCCCCAGTGCTGCAAGAAAACTAATTAGCATATGTACGAAAACCGGGATATCTAAGGAACAGCAGCGCGGAGAAAACATCTAAAGGTAGGGGAAGAATAGCCTTTCTTAAGGCTTTTCCGATGTGGGTTTAGTTTAAAACAGGATTCTTATGATAGAATCCCTTTAGAGGGATAGTTGTTTTTGCAGCATGTGCAAGCTTTTCCATATTAGTTACAAATAAGAGTATGAACATATATACGATAATATGGACCTTATATGGGCCATAATATTCTCTGTAAATGGTAACAATTCCATTTTCTCATTGTCTGTCCTGCATATGAAATCCCATTTCTAATAGAGTGATGGAAATCCAATGCTTATAAGTTGAGATTTATTTTGCAGAGGTGGTAAGGGTCTATCCTGTTTCCTATCAAATATTCAGCATGTAAATGCAGAAGCTCAGACTGACATCCGGGGAATTCATTATCCAGACTCTCATTTTGCTCTCTGTGAACCCAGCCTAACAAGTAAATGAGTAAATGGAATAAATCTTTACCAACAACTCCAGATACCTAGCATGTGTACTGAAATATCTGAAGTATGCGGTAGTTTTCAGTAGGGGAAGTATTACTGAGTGTCTTATGTATAGAGAGAGCTGGCTGAGGTTTCTAATTTTACATTTTTATCACAGCTGAGAAATGTCCTGATAAGGAAAGTTTTCCATAAAATCTTACATAGTGACTGGACTATATTTACACCTCTTTTACCTACGTTTTCAGTTGTGAATCTCCACTTTTTAAGACCAAGTTGTTTCAAGGTTCAACATTCTGTGCAGATTAATTTCTTATATTTTTAAGCATTTGGTGCTTCATTTTTCTGTTGTAATTTGGGTTTCTCAAATGGATCTCCATCTGCTTTTGTAGCAACAATGTCTTACTCAGGAAAGCAGGCAAACCACTCACCTCCAGAGACCGAGTGCAACAGGTGAATCTCTGCACCCTGGAGATCTCTATATACCTGCATCATGTCTTCCATCTTACAGCCTACCGCAAATCTGATCAATGGACAAGTTGCTCTCATCCTCCAGTCTACCGGCACTTCCTATGTCCAAGCCAATACCGACATTCATCTTACTGCAACCCTCTCAGGTGGAATAGACCATGGTCTCCCAGGCCAAACAGCAGATCCAATATGCACTGCATGCAGACCATTCTTACCTGTCTCAGTGTGATCTTATTCACTATATATATCAGCGCCAGGATTTTCTCAAGCTTACTCCATTATCCGTACTTGTAGCTGCAGCTAAAAGCTAAGGAGAGAGTCAAGCTAGGAACACCAGAATGTCATTGCAAAAGTTTAGGCTACTGTGATCCTCCATTTGGACAAGGTAACACTGACATATATGTAAAAAGAATTAAACTTTAAGTTAAGAGATAAACAATACATTTTTGACTTGGGGACTTGATTTGGGGTATAACAGTTCATGGAGTCTCATCTTCCTCTTAGTTGGTGGCCGCTATATGGGGAGGTGGGGTGGGGTGGAATGTTTTGGGGTATAACAGAGGTAGTATTGTATTTGGGGTATTATTATAAAAAACGAATATGGTGTCTGGGGTATAAAAAACATCATAGGAGACTAAAAATACAGCATGCAACCAGATCATAGATTTAGAAATGATAATGATACATTCATGTCAGGCCTGGTTCACATCTGTGTTCGGTATTCCATTCGGAGAGTCTGCTGGGGGACCCCCGAACAGAAGACCAAATGCATTAAAAAATAGTGAGCAATGAAACTGTTTTTCTCTCTGCATGACTCATGTGGAGACCACTCGGAAAACCCATGGACCCCAATTATAGTCTATGGATCTGTGTGCTTTCATTGCTCACCGCTTTTTAGTGCGTTCGGTATTCCGTTTGGGGGTCCCCAAGTGGACTCCCCGAACATAATACCGAATGCAGATGTGAACCGGGCCTCACTCTGATGTATTACATACTCATCGAGCAGCCATTGACCAGGTATTTATCGTCTAGATTGCAGGTCACACACAGCATGCAGAAGAAATCTCATGAATTAGCAAGTAACTGTTAGTGTCCATTCACACAGAGGAAAATGGTGAGGAATTTGGTGTGGAATTTCAGCTCTGAAAATACAAAGACTCCCATTGACTTCAATGGGTTCCTTTTTTCTCCCATTGAAGTCAATGGGAGGCTTTTTTTTCTGCGCTGCAATTCCACACCAAATTCCTCACCATTTTCCTCTGTGGGAATGGACCCTAAGACTAAGGGCTCCATAAATATCCTGAGGATAGGCCATCAATCTCACCTGTAACGGTTTTGGAAATAACGCAGCACGTCCAATGCATGTATTTTTCCACAATGTGTGGATGGACTCCATCTTTTTTTTTTTTTTTTTTTTTCGGCATTTCCGCTGTGGCCAAACCGTGACATTTATGCCACATGGAGCCCTGGCCTTAAAAAGTATATTGTAATCCAGGCACAGAGAGATGCCAAGAGTAATACAAGTTATAGAAAGTAAAATGTACAGGATAAAGCCTCACCCTGCAAGAAATTACATGTAATTGTTAAGTCTTTATTGCAATATATAAGAATTTTGCTCAGTATCTTAATGTGGATTTCTCCAAAGTCTTGGCTTTGCTTTTTACGCTGAAGTTGACAAAACACAAGAGATGGCTGTTGGCCAGTCCTGCCTGCCTCCCCCATAGACCTGCACACTTGGATCTGCTCAGAGTTTATATTATTTGCAGAAGGAGATAAGACGCTGTCAGACACCTCTACGTGTGATTTTTTTTCTACCCCTATGAATATATACGACAAAAGAATATATACAACAAAGACTTATGAATATATACGATGAAGCTTGTTTAAATATTCACTTCTTTTGTATTATTTTTTTCTTTGTTTTGGGCTTTCTTTATTCTTATACTAATACTGTAAATAATTGGTCCTTAAATAGGAATTAGCCGTTTCCATACAAACACTTACCCTGAAAATATATTATAGATGGAGCAGTATTTGTACATTTTTTTCCTATGCACAACCCTTACATACTTCGGATCCCAAGCAGAACCTGGATCTATTACTAAGAATAATACAGTTCCAGTCTGTAGCAGTCTACAAGTTTCTCATTTGCGACACGACTGCAAACAAAGGTGACGGTGTCTGACTGTCAATGGCAGGACATTGCGCACTGTGACACCAAATGTCTTTCTGCTAAGTTCCTAGAAATGGTCTGGGCAGAGACATGAGTGTGTAATGAAGGTGTCACCTGTATTTGGATGGTGGACAAAAGAACTGTAGGCGCTGCTCTTGCCTGTAAGCGAATCAAATGGTCCTCTCTTCTGGTGGTCTGTCTGGGTCACCCAGAGCCTGTTCACTGTATGTGCATACCCTCATATCACCGCTGTTTCCAACACCAACTGACAACTAAGTTGGAGCAGAGCAATGGAGCAAATTGTTGAAACAATGATCCAACTATTCTCAGTCCATTGATTGCCGTAAACAATCTCTTACCAAGAGGTACACTACCTTTTTGAGACCCACGATCCAATTGCAAACAACAACTGTCTGAGACATAACTGCAGTATTGAGTTTTGTGAACAATCCAACGTTTCTATCTGGCTGCATTTTTTGGTCAGTGACTGTATTATTAGTCACTAAGTGAAATACTGTATAGGCTTCTTTGTTCTTTTGCATTTACTTTACATGATTATGGCTGAAGGCACTTTGTCTTATTCCCTCAATAAACATAAGAAAATTACCTTTCTAGGGTTTTCTGTAGGAGAGTACTGTGGCCATGAAGCCAGGGGGACGTGAGCTGTCCCTGTTATCTATTGTCAGGTCTTGCTCCAGCCTTATAATATAGATTAGATGCTATCTCTCATTGAATTTATCATTCTGATGATAAAGAGATACCTTATGACATTCAAGGCTGTATTTGCCATTAGACACTAGAGGTATATTGCTTAAGCCAGTGCTTAATGGGGGCAGCACAGGCTGATAGAGAGAAAAATTATTTTCATGCCACTCTCCTTACCAGTCCCACTTAGAAAAGCGGTAACTTGGGTTCTGGCCTACGTTTGTTACATCACTTACTCTGACAAAATCTGCTGTTTGCACAACTTAGGGAAGACAACTAAAGGGCTGCAGTTTGGGGTTGTCCTCAGTCATATCGGAGTTGAAGCTTGTTACCCTATATTTATACCGTCAGTGTTGTATCTGATCTACTTGCAATCTATAAGTGAAGGTGGATACTTGCAGTAGGTGACATTTAAACTGCTCACACTTTTCCATCTATTCTTACATGTGCAGCCTCTTTAATGAGGTTAAGTTAAAGGTCCACCTCAATCTGGAAAAGCTTCTCATGTTAGAGACCTGGACACTGTCTTGACCTGCATACCAAGAAGGTTAACCATTCTGATTTATTATCCAAGAGCAACCTTCATTTCTAAATTTAAGCACTTGTCTCCTAGAGAATGAAAAGCTGAGACCTAAAAAATTCCATCATTGCCCTCCTTGTTTTCTCCTAATCCCTCACCTGGCCAAACTCTATCATATGGTGATACAGGTCAATACATGGAGACCTTCTACTGGCTTTCTGTCATCACGCTCCATAAAGTAGAAAGCTTCAATGAAGCCCTGACAGTCCAGCAGTTCTTCTATATGCGGACATGTCGAGGCAGCGTGCCGTGTATTTACAGTAACACATGGTAGATCTGTCCTATAAATTACTTTTCGGTTACAGTTTCAGTGAAAACTTTGTTGTAGGTGATGGTGCTCTATGTATACTATATGTATATACATTGGCCTTCAGTTATTGTAACTTCAGACATGACCTTGATAAATTTCATTACTATATTATACATTGTATTATACATTGTGACACAACGGTATAGACTTAATAATAATACTTTTTATTTATATAGTGCTGACATATTCCGCAGCGCTGTACAATTTATAGGGTTCAAGTACAGACAAAAGATACATTACAGAGATATAATCCCTTCACACAATGGGACTGAGGGACCTGATCACAAGAGCTTACAATCTATGAGTTAAAGGTGTATAATGGTTTCGGAGCATAAAAGCGTTATTCTTTGTATAATTGTAATGTGACCGGTTCCATGGCTGGATGTACAGACTAACCCAGACACCAATGTGCACTAGATCCTCATGGAGAGGTACTGATACTTCATGGCTACAGTCCATCATCAAGTCTGTAGTGGCTGTTTATGTACAAAACACACTCCATTAAATTGGTTTCTCTGGTGAGTACTGTGTAGCCGATACCCTGCCCCAGCTTTGCACCAAATAATGTACTGAAATCTGTTTGGACGATCCAACACTGGACTGTATGGATGATGCAGACTTTGAAGTCTGGACTTCAGACTTAATACATGTTTGACCACCCACTTATTCAGTTGCCTCATATAAAGTTCCCCAAAATGCATTAAACACTACAAACAGACCAAAATCTCCTTCTTGGAGCCAACATACCTGACTCCCCCTGTGGTCATAGAGAGGAATTACAATATAACAACAAGGGGATGTTTTCCCAAGATACGTTTCAATCATCCATCTTGGTTTTCCAGATCTCTGCTTGCTGTCTTTTATCATTGACTTCCAGTGGATAAAGATCTGTCCTGGTCATGAGATGGACTCGCAGGTGTATGGTGCGTTACATGGCAGAGATCTAATTACCATACTGTAACAATAACACCTATGTGTCCAGCACATGTCCAGGACTAGCTATTATCACATGGGAATAAATATTTCAGGTTTCTGCTTCATTCTGTCTGGGTACTAGAGTATTTGGCAGCAAGAAAGGTGTAATTTGCTGCCATCTAAAAAGTAGAATCCTGTCAGAAACCTAAAGGATCCAAAACTTGCCTATTTTAGAGATGGCTGATGGAGCTGTATGGGCATCTTAAAGGGGTTGTTCAGTTTCAGACCAATATTGAGAGACAAATGTTATTGTTTGCATAATAAGAAGTTCTACAATTTTTCAATATACTTTGAGTATCAATTCCTCAGGGTTTTCTAGATCTCTGCTTGCTGTCATTCACTCTGCTTAATCACAGTGTATATAAATCATTCCATGGTCATGTGACATACAGTCCATGGTCATGTGATGTACAGTCCATGGTCATGTGATGTGCAGTCCATGGTTATGTGCAGTCCATGGTCATGTGATGTGCAGTCCATGGTTATGTGAGGTGCAGTCCATGGTCATGTGATGTGCAGTCCATGGTCATGTGATGTGCAGTCCATGGTCATGTGATGTGCAGTCCATGGTTATGTGATGTGCAGTCCATGGTTATGTGAGGCGCAGTCCATAGTCATGTGACATACAGTCCATGGTTATGTGGGTAAATTTAATAATAATAATAATAATAATAATAATAATAATAATAATAATAAGTGATGTGCAGTCCATGGTCATGTGATATACAGTCCATGGTCATGTGATGTGCAGTCCATAGTTATGTGATGTACAGTCCATGGTCATGTGATATACAGTCTAATGTCATGTGATGTGCAGTCCATGGTTATATGATGTGCAGTCCATGGTTATGTGATGTGCAGTCCATGGTTATGTGAGGTGCAGTCCATGGTCATGTGACATACAGTCCATGGTCATGTGATATACAGTCTAATGTCATGTGATGTGCAGTCCATGGTTATATGATGTGCAGTCCATGGTTATGTGATGTGCAGTCCATGGTTATGTGATGTGCAGTCCATGGTTATGTGATGTGCAGTCCATGGTTATGTGATGTGCAGTCCATGGTTATGTGAGGTGCAGTCCATGGTCATGTGACATACAGTCCATGGTTATGTGGGTAAATTTAATAATAATAATAATAATAATAATAATAATAATAATATGTGATGTGCAGTCCATGGTCATAGACACACAGGTGCACAGCTCGTTACCAGGCGGACGTCTAATTACTGTGCTGCGACTGTAACGAGCCGTGCACCTGTGTGTCCATCAAAACTGAGTCACTACAGTTTAGCTTTCATGCACCTGAGTGGACGCTGATCTGCAGTGACCTGCTTTGGCCACTACACAGAACATGGCGCTATCCGCTTCCTGCTCCAGCTGCTTAGAACAACTGATTGATGGGGGTGCCAGGTGTCAGACCCCCACCAATATAATATTGATGACCTCTCCTTAGGATAGGTCGTCAATATGTTTAGCATGGAAAACCCCTTTAAGGTATACTTTTGTAGGCCACAAGGGACCATAGAGACCTATACCCTATAGTGGGCAATTACAGTAATAAATAGCACAGGCGCTTCACATGTTCTAACAAGCCTTTTAACAAACCTTTAAGATAAGCAAAGCAAACACCTCTCCCGTCGTAAAAACATAAAACCTTGTGAGAAGGGTCTCCAAGGAGAATCCATTACCACATACACTGCTACTATTACCTAGACCCCACCACCATTACTTCCCTTTGATGTAAATGAACACTTGTAGGGATTAGTTCGTAGGAACACATTATAACCAATAATATTTGCAAATGTAATTTTTCTGGTTATAAAATATCATAGCTAATATAGTTTTGCCACGGAAGTAACATTGCTTGTTTTGAGTATCAGGTGTATTGGGAGGACATTGTCTTAACTATTGTAAATCAGTATTAAGGCTCTATTTAGATCATGTTTTTTACATCCATTTACTAAATCCATTCAACAGATGCTAAAAACAGATGCAAACGGATGGCCATTCATTTACATAGACATTAGAGATGAGCGAACAGTGTTCTATCGAACACATGTTCGATCGGATATCAGGGTGTTCGCCATGTTCGAATCGAATCGAACACCACGTGGTAAAGTGCGCCAAAATTCGATTCCCCTCCCACCTTCCCTGGCGCCTTTTTTGCACCAATAACAGCGCAGGGGAGGTGGGACAGGAACTACGACACTGGGGGCATTGAAAAAAATTGGAAAAAGTCATTGGCTGCCGAAATCAGGTGACCTCCATTTTAGACGAATAGTGGATTTCAAATCCGGGTCATATGAGAATGTGAACTTTGTGACTATGAGACAGGGATAGCTGTACAGGCAGGGATAGCTAGGGATAACCTTTATTTAGGGGGGAATGTTATTAAAAATAACTTTTTGGGGCTCTATCGGGTGTGTAATTGTGATTTTTGTGAGATAAACTTTTTCCCATAGGGATGCATTGGCCAGCGCTGATTGGCCGAATTCCGTACTCTGGCCAATCAGTGCTGGCCAATGCATTCTATTAGCTTGATGAAGCAGAGTGTGCACAAGGGTTCAAGCGCACCCTCGGCTCTGATGTAGCAGAGCCGAGGCTGCACAAGGGTTCAAGCGCACCCTCGGCTCTGATGTAGGAGAGCCGAGGGTGCACTTGAACCCTTGTGCACCCTCAGCTCTGCTACATCAGAGCCGAGGGTGCGCTTGAACCCTTGTGCACACTCTGCTTCATCAAGCTAATAGAATGCATTGGCCAGCGCTGATTGGCCAATGTATTCTATTAGCCTGATGAAGTAGAGCTGAATGTGTGTGCTAAGCACACACATTCAGCTCTACTTCATCGGGCTAATAGAATGCATTGGCCAGCGCTGATTGGCCAGAGTACGGAACTCGACCAATCAGCGCTGGCTCTGCTGGAGGAGGCGGAGTCTAAGATCGCTCCACACCAGTCTCCATTCAGGTCCGACCTTAGACTCCGCCTCCTCCGGCAGAGCCAGCGCTGATTGGCCGAATTCCGTACTCTGGCCAATCAGCACTGGCTAATGCATTGTATTGGCTTGATGAAGCAGTGCTGAATGTGTGTGCTTAGCACACACATTCAGCTCTACTTCATCGGGCTAATAGAATGCATTGGCCAGCGCTGATTGGCCGAATTCCGTACTCTGGCCAATCAGCACTGGCTAATGCATTGTATTGGCTTGATGAAGCAGTGCTGAATGTGTGTGCTTAGCACACACATTCAGCTCTACTTCATCGGGCTAATAGAATGCATTGGCCAATCAGCGCTGGCCAATGCATTCTATTAGCGTGAACTGAGTTTGCACAGGGGTTCTAGTGCACCCTCGGCTCTGCTACATCAGATTGCTACATCTGATGTAGCAGTGCCGAGTGTGCATCAGATGTGTAGTTGAGCAAAACTGACTCAGCACTGCTAAGTCTGCATTTGCATAGGAATGCATTGGCCAGCCTTCGGCCAATCAGCGCTGGCTCTGCCGGAGGAGGCGGAGTCTAAGGTCGGACCTGAATGGAGACTGGTGTGGAGCTATCTTAGACTCCGCCTCCTCCAGCAGAGCCAGCGCTGATTGGTCGAGTTCCGTACTCTGGCCAATCAGCACTGGCTAATGCATTGTATTGGCTTGATGAAGCAGTGCTGAATGTGTGTGCTTAGCACACACATTCAGCTCTACTTCATCGGGCTAATAGAATGCATTGGCCAATCAGCGCTGGCCAATGCATTCTATTAGCGTGAACTGAGTTTGCACAGGGGTTCTAGTGCACCCTCGGCTCTGCTACATCAGATTGCTACATCTGATGTAGCAGTGCCGAGTGTGCATCAGATGTGTAGTTGAGCAAAACTGACTCAGCACTGCTAAGTCTGCATTCGCATAGGAATGCATTGGCCAGCCTTCGGCCAATCAGCGCTGGCTCTGCCGGAGGAGGCGGAGTCTAAGGTCGGACCTGAATGGAGACTGGTGTGGAGCGATCTTAGACTCCGCCTCCTCCAGCAGAGCCAGCGCTGATTGGCCGAATTCCGTACTCTGGCCAATCAGCACTGGCTAATGCATTGTATTGGCTTGATGAAGCAGTGCTGAATGTGTGTGCTTAGCACACACATTCAGCTCTACTTCATCGGGCTAATAGAATGCATTGGCCAATCAGCGCTGGCCAATGCATTCTATTAGCGTGAACTGAGTTTGCACAGGGGTTCTAGTGCACCCTCGGCTCTGCTACATCAGATTGCTACATCTGATGTAGCAGTGCCGAGTGTGCATCAGATGTGTAGTTGAGCAAAACTGACTCAGCACTGCTAAGTCTGCATTCGCATAGGAATGCATTGGCCAGCCTTCGGCCAATCAGCGCTGGCTCTGCCGGAGGAGGCGGAGTCTAAGGTCGGACCTGAATGGAGACTGGTGTGGAGCTATCTTAGACTCCGCCTCCTCCAGCAGAGCCAGCGCTGATTGGTCGAGTTCCGTACTCTGGCCAATCAGCACTGGCCAATGCATTTCTATGGGGAAAAGTTAGCTTGCGAAAATCGCAAACTGACAGGGATTTCCATGAAATAAAGTGACTTTTATGCCCCCAGACATGCTTCCCCTGCTGTCCCAGTGTCATTCCAGGGTGTTGGTATCATTTCCTGGGGTGTCATAGTGGACTTGGTGACCCTCCAGACACGAATTTGGGTTTCCCCCTTAACGAGTTTATGTTCCCCATAGACTATAATGGGGTTCGAAACCCATTCGAACACTCGAACAGTGTGCGGCTGTTCGAATCGAATTTCGAACCTCGAACATTTTAGTGTTCGCTCATCTCTAATAGACATCAATGCTAAGAATCGTATAGTATAGTATGCTACAGTTTTGTGTCCTTCAAAAAAATGGACAAAAATCAATGCATGATATTTTTTTTTAAAAAAAATTGATATCTACATAAATGGATTACCATGCATTTGCGCCCATTTTTTGCATCCGTTAAAAGGGTGTAGAAATCATGACGTGAATGGAGGCTTTCTGTGACAATACTTTAGAACTATATTACTCCTCTGCTACATTCAACCTCATAGGCGCAGATCCCAGAGGTTGGACCCATATCAGACATCTGCGGCTTATTCTATGGAAGTGCCACAAAGCTCTGAATTGGGATTAACCATTTATTTACATTGCTTGAGTTTTGCTGGCCGTGTGGGAAAGTCTGGATATTTCGCTGAGAACTACAACAGAGCAGTATGGTGTCAGATAGCTGCTTTCTGTGCCCAGTGCACTAACCTCATGTGAACCTGTTCCTGCACTATTTCTATGCCTGTATATGTCACAGGGTAAGTGCCAGGTTCCTGTCATTTTAAAGAAAGCCTCCTCTGTGCACACTCCATAAGAATTCACAAAGTATACCTACTGCAATGTGACAGGAACTCAGAATTTTACTGCCATGAGTCTGCGGGCAAGGATACCAAGTTGTAATAGTATTAATATATCAGTCTCAGAATGTCCCGGACTAATGCAGGCCTGTGTGCACGTGTGCCCTACGAAGTGATAGCGGTAGGTCATACAGTCCTATGAAAAAGTTTGGGCACCCCTATTAATCTTAATCATTTTTAGTTCTAAATATTTTGGTGTTTGCAACAGCCATTTCAGTTTGATATATCTAATAACTGATGGACACAGTAATATTTCAGGATTGAAATGGGGTTTATTGTACTAACAGAAAATGCGCAATATGCATTAAACCAAAATTTGACCGGTGCAAAAATATGGGCACCTCAACAGAAAAGTGACATTAATATTTAGTAGATCCTCCTTTTGCAAAGATAACAGCCTCTAGTCGCTTCCTGTAGCTTTTAATCAGTTCCTGGATCCTGGATGAAGGTATTTTGGACCATTTCTTTCTACAAAACAATTCAAGTTCAGTTAAGTTTGATGGTCGCCGAACATGGACAGCCCGCTCTCAAATGATCTGAAAACAAAGATTGTTCAACATAGTTGTTCAGGGGAAGGATACAAAACGTTGTCTCAGAGATTTAACCTGTCAGTTTCCACTGTGAGGAACATAGTAAAGAAATGGAAGACCACAGGGACAGTTCTTGTTAAGCCCAGAAGTGGCAGGCCAAGAAAAATATCAGAAAGGCAGAGAAGAAGAATGGTGAGAACAGTCAAGGACAATCCACAGACCACCTCCAAAGAGCTGCAGCATCATCTTGCTGCAGATGGTGTCACTGTGCATCGGTAACAATACAGCGCACTTTGCACAAGGAGAAGCTGTCAGGGAGAGTGATGAGAAAGAAGCCGTTTCTGCACGTACGCCACAAATAGAGTTGCCTGAGGTATGAAAAAGCACATTTGGACAAGGCAGCTTCATTTTGGAAACAAAAATTCAGTTGTTTGGTTATAAAAAAAGGCGTTATGCATGGCGTCCAAAAAGAAACAGCATTCCAAGAAAAACACATGCTACCCACTGTAAAATTTGGTGGAGGTTCCATCATGCTTTGGGGCTGTGTGGCCAATGCCGGCATCGGGAATCTTGTTAAAGTTGAGGGTCGCATGGATTCCACTCAGTATCAGCAGATTCTTGAGAATAATGTTCAAGAATCAGTGACGAAGTTGAAGTTACGCCGGGGATGGATATTTCAGCAAGACAATGATCCAAAACACCGCTCCAAATCCTCAGGCATTCATGCAGAGGAACAATTACAATGTTCTGGAATGGCCATCCCAGTCCCCAGACCTGAATATCATTGAACATCTCTGGGATGATTTGAAGCGGGCTGTCCATGCTCGGCGACCATCTAACTTAACTGAACTTGAATTGTTTGTCCAAAATACCTTTATCCAGGATCCAGGAACTGATTAAAAGCTACAGGAAGCGACTAGAGGCTGTTATCTTTGCAAAAGGAGGATCTACTAAATATTAATGTCACTTTTCTGTTGAGGTGCCCATACTTTTGCACCGGTCAAATTTTGGTTTAATGCATATTGCACATTTTCTGTTAGTACAATAAACCTCATTTCAATCCTGAAATATTACTGTGTCCATCAGTTATTAGATATATCAAACTGAAATGGCTGTTGCAAATACCAAAATATTTAGAACTAAAAATGATTAAGATTAATAGGGGTGCCCAAACTTTTTCATAGGACTGTAAGTCTGTATGATACCCATGCTGTAGATATCAGTCTTGTATGCCATATGCCTTAGGCTATATTTACATGATCATATCTGTCTGTTAAAAAATGGATGAATCAGTCCATCTTTAAAGGGATTCTACCATTTAAATCGAATATTTTACTATCTAAACAGGACAAAGCTAACTATATGTGTGGTCTACTATCAGCCACAACAACAAACAGATATAACGCAGTTAGGACTTACCAGATTCTCAGTATGTCAGGACAGACCCAGACGCCATCTTCTGCTCCCTGGATCTGCCATGAAGTGCAAACTCTGCAGCCTTTTATGGCTCAGTAACAAGCCCAAGACCTACACATGGGTTGAGGCCTACTCAAGACCCACTCTGGGCCACACTATCTGTAAAGTGCTGCGGAATATGGCAGCAGTATAATAATGGTGTCCAAACCATTCTATATTTATCACTGGAACTCCAGATAGAGTCAACACCTTAACGTGTACTCACATTTTTATGTGCAATATCTGTGTCCATACGTTCTCTACTAGAAACCCTTTTTTATGAGTAACATGTAGGAATAGCCTTAAGAAAGACTGTTCGTCTCCTACCTTTAGATGTCTTCTCCGCATTCCGTAGAAATCCCGGTTTTCGACAGTATGCTAATGAGTTATCTCGCAGCACTGGGGGCAGGCCACAGCACTCAAACAGCAGTGGGGGCGTCCCCAATGCTGCGAGAGAACTCTCCAGCGCCGCCTTCATCTTCTTCAGAAATGGGCTTTTCCCGCGTCTTCTTCCGGGGGGTGGCTTCAAACTTCTAGGCCTCGGACCTAGGGCAAAGCCGACTGCGTATGCCCACCGACCACAATAAAATGGCTACTTAGAATACTGTGTAAGCAGACATTTTTTTGTGGCTGGCGGGCATGCGCAGTTGGCTTTTCCCTAGGCCCGAGGCCTAGAAATTTGAAGCCACCCCCCAGAAGAAGACGCGTGAAGAGCTCTTTACTGAAGAAAATGAAGGCAGCGCTGTAGAGTTCTCTCGCAGCATTGGGGATGCCCCCAGTGCTGCAAGAGAACTCATTTGCATACCGGCGAAAACCGGAATATCAAGAGAACAGCGGCACGGAGAAGACATCTAAAGGTAGGAAACGAATAGCCTTTCTTAAGGCTATTCATACGTGTTAGCGAGAAAAAAAATTGATTTTAATGGTAGAATCCTTTCAACAGGCATTTTCTATACATTTTTTATATGTTCTATATCCGTTTATTCTTTTTTTTTTTTGTTATGTAACTTGGACATCACTTGATTTTTATGTCCTGTCAGGGTCTGGGGTTGCTAGGTGGGATGGCATAGACACACAAGTCCAGTTTCTTTAGTCCAAAACAAAGGTTTATTTTCACTCAAAAATATAGTGCAACAACAAAAGGAAACAATACAAAAAGAAATACCTGCCCGGCTAGGTTCTAACTAAACATAGAATAGGTTATCTCACCTAGAATAACAAAAATCAAAAAGCCAGTTGAATCACTCAGGACACAGCTCCAAAAAAACATGACCTCTCTCTTTGGTTCTCCAGCCAAGCTCTGCCTAAGTCTGCTGCTGGAGCTGACTTCTTAAGCCTCCTCGATGAGCAGACTCTCTGCAGCTGAGTCGCTGCCGGAACATCCCCAATGTGTGGACTGGAGGGGGGGTGGAATGACAGGTCCCACTACCAACCTACCTGCCGTCCCTAAAAAATCCAGCCCAGTAACCGAAATTCTGAAATAACCCTCAGCAGCCAATAGTTATCTGCTGAGAAACATTCTTTCTGGAGTTTCTCATCTCACCCACCTTAGTAGTCTGGGTGAGATGTACACCCCTCCATTACCTGGCCGGCCATCGGCTTACAGTCCATTAAAAACAGACCCATTGATATCTATTGGGTCCATGCATCTGTCAATTAATGTACATCAAGTTTTTTTTTTAACAGTCTCATTGTTTTAATAACAATTTACCAATCCCTTTATGTGATAGGAGATAAATGTTAAATTAGTTTTTGGCCCAACCACTAGGAGTCCCACAAGAAGAGGAGCCACATGTGTAGTGAATGGGAGAGTGGAGGACTCCATTGCTAGACTGTGAGCAGCCCGATCCTTATCTCCTCGATATCTGCCATGAGCTTTACATAGGCAGTCTGAATATACTATACTGTTCATACTGTTCCATATAGTCAATACCACCTATTAGCTGGTTTACTTTGACTCAAAATTTAGCTTTAAAATTTTGGTGCTTTTCGGTATATTTAAAGGGATTGTCCAAGCAGAAATCTTATATTTTAAACTGGCTGGGGGAGGGAAATTAAAAATAAAAAAATAAAAAATCATACTCCCCTTTCCCTGGTGCCTCCCAGCGTGGTCTGGTCCTGCTAGTCCTTTATTGTCTTCTGGTGGAAGTCCCTGCCACACATTACCAGTGGTCTTGGTGAAGGCCACGTGATTCGTGATAACACTACCTGTTATGCCGCGGGGTAACTTACTGTTGCAGCAGAGTCCGCTGATCGGTGCCGTTAAGGAGCTGCACGTCTGGAAGACACCATAGCAACAGGACAGGACCGCGTTGGGTGACCACCAGAACACCGGGGACAATCAAGTATGATATATTTTTTTTCACCGACCCCAGTATTTTTATTTTTTATTTTTTTTCCCAGACAACCTCTTTAAGCTGTGCCCGGTTTTGCACCAAACCACCCTTTTTCCATGTACCCACTTTTTGAGTGTGCAAAAAAATTAAGTCTACACCCAAATTCAGCAAAATGTGCCACTTTTTACGCCAAGGTCAAGTTGCAACCGCAAGAGTAAATCTGTCCCATAGTAAGCACTGTGTATCAGCACATTACAGAACAGGTGTATCGGTCTTGGAGAGAAATAATTAGAAGACTGCACTAACATAGAGCCCGAATATTCTCCCCTAAAATGATTTCAGAATGACGTGTTAATCCCCAGCTAACTTGCCTGCAGACATCTGGTTTGCTCGGCTGACTTCTCCCTTCCTTACCTGCTTGGCAATGCTCTTGTCTGTGCACAGAGGGGAAGCCACAAGTCATTATCAGCTTATGTCAAACCTTTGTGGGAATATTAAGTATCCCGGCTTGTTGTTCGATGATAATTATAGGATATAGCACCATTGGCAACCAAAATTAATTATTGTTGGTGTCATCGGAGATGTTTCCTCAGCAACTCTATCGAAATGATAGGAAATTAATTACTATTATTTCTAAAAGATTAACCATGCAATAAATTGTAATACATAAATAGTAGACTTTATAAAGGTGCTGATACACACGAATAATAATATCATCCAACCACTCGGTTTTCTCATTTATTTTCTTTTGTTATAATTTTGTATGTGCTTCACAGTAATGTTCTATTTTATATGTATTCTAGGGAAAGGGAGTGATTTAGAACTTTTCACTTTTTTTATATTATATAAACTGTTTTTTTGTTTTGTTTTTACTATTTTTATTAGCCCCCCCCTCCCCTTAGGGGGCTTAAATCTACAATCCTTTGATTGCAAGTTTCATACACTCCAGTATTGCAGTCTATGGGAGAGTCTGTACATTAGTATTGCAGCTGGTCATAGACCAGCCGCAATAGTAATATGCCTATGACAGGCCTGAGAGCCTTCATTAGGCTCCTGGCTGTCACAGGAACAGGTTGGGTCCTGCGATCTCGCTGTGCAGGAGCTGACCTGCAATGAACAAGGTACCTACCAGTCCAGGGGGCAGTTTGGGGGGCTTACAGGTAGTAGTGTCCGCAATCAAAGTGGACTCTGATAGCAGACATTAGCTCTGGGTCTCTGCTGTTCATTACAGCGGAGACCCGGTAGTTATGATGACCACTCTGCAGCAGAGTGGCCGCCATTATATTAACAGACCTGACATCTGCCATAATGGCACAGTAGATGCCGGGATAGGTTCACTGGGATACCCTCTCCTCACGCCCAGGGCCCGCAGCATCGCTCCACTCCTGCTGCTGCAGGTGGCATGAGTGGAGTGATGCATTCGGAACATAAGACTCACCCCCAATTTTCCGGAAAAAAAGTGCATCTTATAGTCCAAAAAATATGGTACATTGTCATACCTAGTATAAGGTTTGTCCGACAGTGAGTATGTGTAAGTAGGTGTTAATACATGTGCAATCTTTAATTTTCACCTATATACACATTGCTTTGTGTATTCTTGTCCTTCACGTGTTATGGAGGAGGAGGAGTTATATGCTGCTTATACATGAGTCTATATATATATATATATATATATATATATATGTGTGTGTGGTCAGGTTCTGGATGTAGCTTCTCTTATCAGGGCAGACCTAGGAGACTGTGTATTGTTTGGATATATTGTGTGGCTATGTCCTCTATAAAGGAAACGTGGGGCTGCAGAGCAAGCTTTTGACTGGGGCCCCTCTGCGCCCTACATGGTATAAAACTCCCTTTACTGGCCAAAACACAGTATAATGCCCCCTTTACTGATCCTTTTACACAGTATATAGCCCCCTTATTGCCTCCCATACAATAATTTGCCTTTTTTTAGTAGACCCATACAGTATACTGACCCTATTACAGGCCCCCATACAATAAGTGGCCACATTACATGCCCCTATATAGTAAGGGCTGCTGTTATAGGTCCTAAATAAGGGAATAGGAGCCCTTAATGTATGGGGGTGTGTGAAATAAGGGCCATTACTGTATGGGGGCATGTATTGGGGCAGACCCTGACCACACACAGGGGCTCTTACTCTATGTGGGCATGTATTAGGGGACCTTACTGTATGGAGGCCTCCAACAGGGGCCCTTACTGTATGGGGGCATGTATTAGGGGCCCTTACTGTATGGGGGCATGTATTAGGGGACCTTACTGTATGGGGGCATGTATTGGATGCCCTTACTGTATGGAAATCTGTAGTTCCTTTTCTATTCCTTGTCGGAAAGAGTTAAGAAAATGACTCAATGACATGTATTTACCTCAAAATAGCTAATAAAAAGAACAACTTGTTTTGCAAAAAAAAACAACAAGCCCTCATACAGTTACGTTGATGGAAAATGGTAAACGGCAATGCAAGTTTTCAGTTTATTCAGAAATTTCTAAGAAGATTATAAAGCAGGGCTCTTAGATGCTCCAGAATAGTTACAGGGGACACAAGTATTTGCTAAAATGCCAGTAGAGGTGACAGGTCATCTGCAAATTGTATACAAAGCCGAGACCTAAGTGTCTAATGCAATAATGTTCATTACAAAAATTTTGAAAACCAAGAAATAAGGGGGCACAGACCCAAAGCAGCGATCATCTGCAACCCAGATGTAATCACTTTCACAGTATAAAAACATTGCAGCTGTCAGTAGGCGGACCATCAAAAAAAATTCATTTATACAAAGAACTGGAGTAAAATAAGATGAAAATCAGATTGGAGATGAATTGGCGACAACCACATGGTGAGAAATGTATTACAAATGGAAGTGGATTAGAATAATACAGCTGCATTATTATATTTCCTGCCTTTTGGCAGCCGAGGATGAGTGCAGTGAAATTCGCACAGGGCCTCTCCACGCTATAGGCGTCCTGGACAATAATATCACTAATAAAGTTACATGGTAACACAAACCTCTCTGCTGCCTGAAAGTAATCGAACTGTCATTTGTATCGATGATTTCATTAAAGGCGTAAATTAGGTTTTGTGCGAAACTTCTCCAGACAGCCCATCATATGGGAACAGCTGATGGTTCTTGGCATATATAGCAGTGAGCGAGGGCTGCCAGTTAGACAGACATAAAACAGTATGTACAAGCTAAAAGTATCAATTTTAAGTGCCATTTCCACATTGAAATTTGGATTTAACTCGTCACACGTCAGCAGCGCAGAATAACCTTTTTTAATCAAATTCAATCTTTTATTATTAGAATTGCTATTTATCATAATTCATTTTGTCTATTAGTTGTATGTGGTGGGATAGTTATTATTCATGTTGAGTAGGGGATGTATTATATTTTGCTATGTCATAAATCACTGATAAAGGCCCCTTGCAGATGACCGTGTGCTATTTTCCGGGTAGAACATTGACCCATTCATATCCTACAAGTCCAAGCACACTACCGCGGATTTCATGGATGCGTGTACGGGTCGAGAGTCTGTGCCGCAAAACTCAGAGCAGGTTGTATTCCTGTGCGGTTTTGTGGCCATGCTTCTGCGACCTCATTCATTCAATGGCCGGTGCACAGGTGGGACACAGATGGCACCCTTGTGTGTGCAAGGGGTCTAGACGGTAGGTTTGCCAACAGTCCTATGTAAAGTCACAGATGTCCAATTTTCCAGATATTGCACATCATGGCAAACTCAGTATTTCTACACCTGTATTCCTCAGTAGTGTATGCAAAGTATCCTCTGAAATTGGCACATAATACCAGTAAGACATACTATGCCATATACGCCCCAAGGTTTGGTACATGCACACTGAAGACAGGGGTACACCTCTAGGTTCATTGAAGAACTACGTTGGGATGGGAAGCACAGGCAATACATGAGTATAAATCTTCCGTGCGCATGCGCCAGACATCAGGTACATGCGCAGTGAAGCCTGGGTGTACATCTCCACCTTCACTGATGAACAGCTCGGGTGCTGGGAGCACCAAAGATCTCTAGGTAAGTATAAAGCTTTTTTTTTATATTTAATACTATCAAATATTGCATTATAACAGGGTGATTTGGAACACTAAACCCCCTGGTCAGTAAGGGCCTGTGGTTGGTTTAGTGACCCAAATCAACCAGACAGATTCCTGACAGATATTTATTCATGAGTTTTAAATGTCAAAAGTTGTTTGTGGTTCCAATATCTCCTTCGATAACTCTTCCGGTCATAGAAAATAGAATAAAAGTGCTTAAATTGCTGTTTTCCCCTTGATCAGAGGATTGTTATCCTGAGCATCTATTACCGCCATATACAATAAAGTGCAACTTAATACTTTCTCTGTAAAACAAAGCAGAGCACAAGGAGTTCAAAGAGATGTGAAGATTTTTTAGATCCTGCAGTGATTAGATAGTGCATGTCATCTTTACCTTACTGAACTTCTTACACTAGGTCTTCACTGACTAGAAGATGTTTATATATTCCCAGGACATCAATGCTTTGGGTACATAGCTCCAATATTGTGTCTAATGGCCAATGAAAATATAAGATGAAAGTAACAACTGGCTGATACACGACCTCTATAGTGAGTGTCAATTATACAAAGAATGTATATTACTTAACGACCTGTCGACCAGTTGTCGCCTATTACTTAGGATAGGACCGGCAAGCAGGAAGGGACAGCGGCAGCGCTGCACCTCCCATGAGGCAACCTGAAGCGACCGCTTCAGGCGGTGCTATGCCAGGGCCCCAGGGAGGGCGGCATTTTTGCTGACCTAAGCCAGTCCAGGACAAGCTGTCCTGGACTGGCTTAGGGTCACCGTCACTGAGCGGTGGATTGGGGAGGCCGCTGGAGCAGCGCTGCTCCAGCGGCCGCCCCTCACGCTCAAGCAGAGAGCAGGTCCTCTCCCTGCCTGCTAAAGACCCTCGCTCTGCTTGGCCCCACCCCCCTCCGTGCGGCCCCACCCCACCCCTTCCACTCAGCCCCGCCCCCTCCGCTCCACCCTGGGGGGGGCGGCTTTCTGACATCCGCCTCAGGCGGCAGAAACCCATGGTTCACCCCTGGACAGCGGGGATTTAGCTTAGGGCTCACTGTCCATTGTGACCCTCCTCACGGGTTCACCAACAGCTACTAGGGAATTGCTGCTCTAGCATTTCCCTTACACCCTGTCAATTGAATTTGTCTTCTATATACTATAAATATACTAGTGGTTTTGACTTCCCGAAATGAACCCAAGAACACATAGGAGTAAGATTATGGTGTGGTTAGTGTGGGCATTACCAGTAATATAGATAAATAATAGGTAGGTAAATCCATCTCTATAAAACAATACAAAATACACAAAGTGCTGAGAATGAGAATTACTTGAGGCTCATTATGAGTAATTACCGGGTAAAATGCTGCAATATGAGGTCTATATCCTAAGTAATTATAATATCATATGTGGCCAAAATAAAAGCCTAGGATTACAATGAATGCCAAATAATGAAGCAAGATCACAGATAAAATACTATAAACCATAGAAAACTGCTTTTGGGCAAATTGAGTAACTTTGAAAATAAGAAATTCTTATTTATTCTTATGCCCATAATTCCTTCTAATTCCTTCCTTCTGATGGATCTCGTCTCAAGGGATCTTGAAAATGGAGCAACAGTTCATATTATCTTAAAAAAAAATAACTTTGTTTAAAAACATATATTTTGTTAGTGAGTCTCAGGCTAAGGCCCCATGTTATGGAATGCAGCTAAAAAAAAATGCAGAAAAAAAAAAAAAAAGAAAACAAACAAACAAAAAAAAATTGCAGCTTTTGCACAGCATTTTTTTCCTGCAATATGTGGATGGGATTAGGCAGAATTTCATTCCCTTTTCTGGTACTCTAAACATTTTTTCTGTGGTGTGAGGCATGTTAGACAGTATTGGACTCAAATTATAGCAGAACCCTTAGGACGTCTCACCCATTATATGTTACATAAATTCAGTGTTAGAGGGCAGTAGACCCTTGGAGATTAGCTGTGATTGTGTGGATGTCATAATTACTGCTATGCCTTCCTTCCTTAGTGGATTCTTCTGGTGATATATAGCATTACAGATTAGCCATTCAAATGAATGAACAACCATGTTATCCATGACTGCACAAACTGCAAATCAATAGTACAACAAATTTAAGAAACCTATCCTCTTTCTTCTCTTATCAAGATGTTTTCTTTCCTCCTTGCTAAACTGACTTTCACTCTGAAATTTCTGCTTTATCCATATCAACAGAATGCAGAAAGATATATAAATGCTGGAGCTATATAGAAACCTTCTATCACAACCACAGCACTTTTTACTGCAGAATACAAGTCATAGACTGTCCAGAAATAGTGTTACATGCAAACTTGGCTCTGCTGTGTTTATGTGCCCTCAATGGATAGAGGTGAAACAACTAGACCTCCAGCCATGGCTTCTTACTAGTGAGAACAAAGTATCATACTTGTCAGAAAATCCGCCATAATTTCTTTATTGTGACCAGTTTTATCTTCTCATGAATGTAGTGTCCAGTGGTGTAACTAAAGTCTTGTCAGCCCGGGTGCAATCGTATGTCCGGGACCCCCTACCTCATCCCTACAGTGAATTCTTGATAGTGATGCTTACAAGTGCTAAGGAGTTTAATCAACCTTAGTGTGGTTAGGGGTGATCTGTGGATCTCCTTGGCTTATGGGCCAGATGGAAGCTGCAATCCCAATACTGATGCCAGCGCTTATGGGGATCCTGGGCCTGGCACGACTGCACAAGTTACACGCTTGGTAGTGTCGCTGCCTGATAACCTGGTAACAATAAAGATATAATGGCTGGGTTTATGATACGTCAAAGACCATAGAAATTTCTTGCGTTCATGGTTATATACATTGACAAAAGACTACCTCCACTAAGATAGTTACAAGAAAATCTTTATATCCTGCAAAATTTTAATGATTTGTATTTACTAAAATGTTTGACCTTTGTCTGAAAATTTATACATGGTTAAACCTTTAAACATCACCAGAAAAATGAACACTTATTGAAATACATAATGTAATTTTAGATATAAAAAGTGTAAGATAAGCTTAAAATATATCTACAGTAGATTTCATGTATTTCAATGATTCAATGGCTCGGTCTCTTCCTCTCATTATGATTAACTCCCGGCCCCCTGCCGGCTTCTATCCGGTGACCTGTGTTTGTAGTCATAAAGAGAAAACCACAGGCTTGTAAGATCATAGCTGCTGATGGGAAGCATCGTGCAGCTTGTCATTCCCAGATGTTATCCTTGCTCAACATTATTTCTTCAATCAGAGAGAAATATGTCTGTTTCTAGAGCATTACCATATAGAGGTTGGTCACAGTGGTGTCAGGTTTACTATAACATAAGCAATGAGAACTGTAGTAGCTTAGGTGTAGGTATATTTACTGACTTGTCACATGTTGATATATATATTTCAGGCTAGTGATACAAATCGGAGGTGGAGACAGACAGCAGAAGTCCCAATACAAAATCCAACTTACATCTAACTTACAAAAAGGAATGTCTATGTTTTTCAGCTCTAGCACGCTCCACTTGCAATGGTAACTTAAGTGCCTGGCAATCCATTTGATTTTGCAGGAACTGCCTTGAAGTTCATATGAATAACCAAATAGTGCCTGCCTTCTCCCATTCCCCATTCATTGTGATTGGGTTTACCCTGGTTACATTGAAAGGAGGTCTCTAACTACCTTTCTATGTGACTATTTACAACACTAGTGATATAACTAATGCAGGAATCCCCAGCCGAATGGGCAGGTGAGTATACAGAGTTTATTATTTTAAGTCTCCTTAAGAGTTAAAAAAAGAACTGGAACACCTTTTTAAAGGGTTAAATAATTATGTACATCATAAGTTAATATTTATGTGCTGTAGCTCTGCATTGTTGGGTTTAGAGATCTCTACAAAAATGTCTTAGGAACATTGCCAGCGATGAAGCTGAAGGTCAGGTGCGAGCCATGGCCAGTTGACATGGAGAAAACAAATGGTTTATTGCCCAAGAGATGGGGAAGGGCCCATGACCTTTGTTTTCTTTGTCAAAAACACTGTGGCCAAATGCCATCGTAAAGTCTATCCTAAACTTTACAATGCAATACTTATAGTGTGGTTTAGTGTGTGGAGTTTAAGCGCCTTTTTAGTTTAGTTTGCCTGCTATGTGTATGGCCTTTTTCTATATAGACTTTGCTGTAAAATTTAGAGGATTGGTGATGCTGGTGAAACTTTTTTTTTAATAATTCTAAAAATTTTCAATAGCCTTTTAGTGTTATCATGCTGTAGATCTGTGTGTCTATGTTCAGTGTGCAAGAACACATATCAGCAATGGCATGAGATGGGGAGCTGGTGGGCCTTGGACCCATCACTGAAGGTCTGAATATTATATAGTTACATAGTAGATGAGGTTGGATAAAGACATCAGTCCATCAAGTCCAACCTATAACCCTACAATCCCTACAGTGTTGATCCAGGTGAAGGCAAAAAACCCCATGAGACTCTTGCCAATTGCCCCATTTCATGGGAAAAATTCCTTCCCGACTCCAAATCTGGCAGTCAGTATAAAAACACTGGATCAACGTGTCCTTAAAATCTAGAGTCCATAACCTGTAATATTGTTCTCTTCAAGAAAGGCATCTAGGCCCTCTTTGAACTTGTTTAATGAATCCGCCATCACCACTTCCTGGGGCAGAGAGTTCCAGAGCCTCGCTGTTCTTACTGTGAAAAATCCCCTTCTATGTTTCTGGTGAAACCTTCTCTCCTCCAGACGTAGAGGATGTCCCCTTGTCACTGTCACTGGCCTAGGAGTAAAAAGATCCTTAGAAAGTTCTTTGTGTTGTCCCTTCATGTATTTTTTTTTTTTTTTCTTTTTAATGTAGATTGTGAGCCCCACACACAGAGCTCACAATGTACATTTTTTCCCTATCAGTATGTCTTTTTGGAATATGGGATGGAAGTCCATGCAAACACGGGGAGGACATACAAACTCCTTGCAGATGGTTTTATGCCCTTGGCGGGATTTGAACACCAGGACTCCAGCGTTGCAAGGCTGCAGTGCTAACCACTGAGCCACCGTGTGGCCCCGTCCCTTCATGTATTTGTACATTGTTATTAGATCTCCCCGTAGACGTCTTTTCTCTAAACTGAATAACCCCAAGTTTGTTACTCTATCGTTGTACTCCAGTCCACCCATTCCCCTAATCATTTTGGTTGCCCGTCTTTGCACTTTTTCAAGTTCACTTATGTCTTTCTTGTATATCGGGGCCCAAAATTGCGCACAATATTCTAAGTGTGGCCGTACCAGTGATTTGTATAGAGGCATAACTATGTCCTTGTCATGAGAATCTAGAACTCTTTTGATGCATCCCATAATTTTATTTGCCTTGGCAGCAGCTGCCTGACACTGGTCATTAAAGGTAAGCTTGCTGTCCACCAAAATCCCTAAGACTTTTTCATTGGCAGTCTTACCCAGTAATTTACTATTAAGTACATAGTCATACATTTTATTACGTCAGCCAAAGTGCATTACCTTACATTTGTCAATGTCACGGAGCAAAGGTATACGTCTTCCTCCGGATGGTCTTTTGAATCAACACGGACGCAAGAGGTCGGGAGACAACAGCAATTTATTGTAATCCACAAAGTTAGTAGCCGGCGGCGGTCACATCAACCGTAATAACAATAAGTCCACAGAAGTCACAACTCAATGATAGCTTTGGTTCCTTGGTCCTGTAACTAAATCCTGGCTCTCTGCAGAGCTGTGCACAGGCCGGCTAACACATACTAACTGCTAGCTATATACTATATACTAAGACTGTTACACCTATATCTGTGGGTGGGAAGGGCTGAGTCACAGATCCTTCCCCCCTCACCTATACCAAGGAGAGCAGACTCCCTGTCTACTATGGACAATGCACCGTCCAACATCTTCTTGGAGACACTGATCAGATTAACTCCACCCATTGTCCTCACTGGTCCTCACTAGTTAGAGGTATTTGCATACAATGTGCTAACACACTAGACCCTAATCAGCCAACTACACATTGATGTATATAACAGGTTAGAGAATACATTCCACATGAAATATATATTACACATTGCCTATAGTATAGACTCTAACCATCCCGTGACAACCCCTCCCCCTCTCAAAACATGTGCATGACACAATTGGCCTACACAGGTAAATTGGGGAATGCACATCAGTCTCTATAGCTCATATGTCCTCCTGCCGGGATAACCCATCTGCGTTTTGGTGTTGGCTCCCTCGGCGGTACTGAATGGTAAAGTTGTAGGGTTGAAGGGCTGGCATCTGGCAGAAAATCCGGTGGATCCATGTTGGCGTCTCTCTGAGCTTGGCTTCGGGTCACTGCTCCCACAAAGTGGCACTGTAGATTTCCAACATCATTGCCTAACAGAACATCAGCCGGCAGCCCGCTCATCACACCAATTGTGCATCGTTTTGGTCCATAACCATAGTCGAGTTCCACGGTAGCTTTAGGAATACGTTTCCGAGTACCTCCTGCCAACTCGATAGAAATGCCAGGGCCCTCCTCTAGGGCCTCGGGTCGAAATACTCGGGGGTCCGCTACCGTTAGGAAAGCTCCCGAGTCCCGGAATCCAACAACTGTTCGGCCATCCAGTAGGACCTCCTGCAAGTGCTTCCGCTGAAGGTTTGCGGGATGTGTGGCGGAAGGCTGAATCCCATAGACCCCTGGAGGTGGAACAGATGGGTCATTCATGGAGTCATCTGGAAATGGGGCCAAACTTTCTGTCCTAGGGGTGGTTCCCAGGTAGTGAATAGGCCGGGATGCCACGGTGGCCCATGCCCCCATGTTAACAGGGCAACTAGCTTGCAAATGTCCAGGCCGCCCGCACCCAAAACATCTGCGCTCTAGCATTCTTCCAGTAGGTCGTTGTCTAGGGACAGGGTTGTTCATAGCTGGAGGCCGATGGGCTGGGGCAGGGGTAGAGGGGGAATTGTAATCCTGAGGCCGGGCACGAAAGGTGGGTGGCTGGCTGAAGGGTATCTGGCGGACTGTGGTAGTTTTCCGCTCCTCTGCAAACAACCTCTTCCACTGCGGCTTGATGGTCAGGCCCTCATTTGCAAGGGAAGCAGCTTGCTCCACTGTGGCTGGGTTCCGTTCCAGCACCCACTCACGAATCTCAGCAGGGCACTGGGAAAAGAACTGTTCCTTAAGTATGACTTGGAGGATCTTATCGACTGTGACAGCCTCCTCTCCTTCTAGCCAGCGCTTGCATGCTTGCTTCAACTTGTGGGCGAACATGTGGAAGGAGCTTCCCCCATTGTAAGACAAAGAGCGGAACTGAACTCGGTAGGTCTCTGGAGTGACTGCATAATACTTCTGCACCGCTCTTTTAATGGCCTCATAGTCCCGCTGATCACTAGGGTCCATGGCTCTGAGAACTTCCGCAGCCCCATCTCGTAGGTGTCCCACCAGATACCGGACCCAATCCTTCTCTGGGACTTCCATCAGGTGGCACTGGTGTTCGAAGTCCTGAAAATATCCATCAACATCCTCAGCCGCTTCATCAAAGGTCTTGAAGTGTTTATGGGAGACATATGGTGGTTCTCTCATTGTTGGGCTGGGGGTCGACGTTTGATTATAATTCCTCGTAGTTATCTCAGCCATTCGCATTTCATGCGCCATTCTTTCCTTTTCATGCGCCATTCTCTGTTCCTCCTTCTCCGTTTCCTGAGCCCTCTGTAATGCTCTACTCCTTTGCTCTGCAGTTGCTTCTAGCCCCAGCACTGCCAATTCCTCCTCATACAAAACAACCCATCTGCTCTTTTGGGTCTGTACCTGCCACTCCCGTATCTCTCCAGTCTCCTGGGGGCAGCCCTCCTCATGGTCACTTTGCAGGGTCATCTCCTCCAGTGCCTCGATCAGTTGCTCTTTCGTTCTTCCCTGGTAACTCAGGTTTAGTTCCCGGGCCCTTACTTGTAGACTTGCCATAGTCCAGTTCCTGTATTCTGAGGTTGTGGCTCCATTAATCGCTGAGCTGCTGTAGTCCATCTCGCTGTCCGCTGTTGATCCCACCGCTGCCAACCAGTTGTCACGGAGCAAAGGTATACGTCTTCCTCCGGATGGTCTTTTGAATCAACACGGACGCAAGAGGTCGGGAGACAACAGCAATTTATTGTAATCCACAAAGTTAGTAGCCGGCGGCGGTCACATCAACCGTAATAACAATAAGTCCACAGAAGTCACAACTCAATGATAGCTTTGGTTCCTTGGTCCTGTAACTAAATCCTGGCTCTCTGCAGAGCTGTGCACAGGCCGGCTAACACATACTAACTGCTAGCTATATACTATATACTAAGACTGTTACACCTATATCTGTGGGTGGGAAGGGCTGAGTCACAGATCCTTCCCCCCTCACCTATACCAAGGAGAGCAGACTCCCTGTCTACTATGGACAATGCACCGTCCAACATCTTCTTGGAGACACTGATCAGATTATCTCCACCCATTGTCCTCACTGGTCCTCACTAGTTAGAGGTATTTGCATACAATGTGCTAACACACTAGACCCTAATCAGCCAACTACACATTGATGTATATAACAGGTTAGAGAATACATTCCACATGAAATATATATTACACATTGCCTATAGTATAGACTCTAACCATCCCGTGACAGTCAACATTAAACTTCATTTGCCAAGTCTCCGCCCATGCTTCCAGTTTCCTTAGATCCCCTTGTAATATTCTACTATCCTCCTCATTATTGATTACCTTACAAAGTTTAGTATCATCTGCAAATATGGACACCCTGCTTTGTAAACCCTCTACCAGGTCATTAATAAAGATATTAAACAAGAGAGGACCTAATACTGACCCCTATGGCACCCCAATAGTGACTGTGACCCAGTCTGAATATTTACCATTAACAAGTACCCTCTGTTTCCTATCAGTGAGCCAGTTGCTAACCCAAATGCATATGTTTTCCCCAGTCCCAACATTCTCATTGTGCATACCAACCGTTTATGTGGAACAGTATTAAAAGCCTTTGAAAAGTCCAGATACACCACGTCCACTGCGTTACCCATGTCCAGATACACCACGTCCACTGCATTACCCATGTCCAGGTACACCACGTCCTCTGCATCACCCATGTCCAGATACACCACGTCTACTGCATTACCCATGTCCAGATACACCAGGTCCACTGCACTACTCATATCCAGATACACCACGTCTACTGCATTACCCATGTCCAGGTACACCACGTCTACTGCATTACCCATGTCCAGCCTTGAACTGACCTCCTCATAGAAGCTGATCAGATTAGTCTGACAGGACCGATTCCTCATAAACCCACGCTGATTGGGTGTTATAAGATTACTTACATTGAGATACTCCAGGATAGCATCACTTAGAAAGCCCTCAAATATCTTTCCCACCACAGAAGTTAAACTTACTGGCCTATAATGTCCAGGCTCACTTTTACACCCCTTTTTGAAAATTGGCACCACATTTGCTATGCGCCAACTTGGTGGAACAGATCCAGGCATTAATGAATCCTTAAATATTAGATACAAGGGTCTATCTATGATCATGCTTAATTCCATAAGAACTCGGGGGTGTATTCCATCTAGACCAGGCCGCACTTCTTCCTGGGTTAAGCAGGTGACATTTAATTCAGAGTTCACATTACCCCTAATCATGTTGCTGGCCAATGGATTTTCTTGTGTAAACACTGTAAAGAAGAAGGCATTTAATACTTGTGCTTTTTCCTCCTCCTCCTCCAACAATAAAACATACATTATTTTTAAGAGTGCCCAGAGAGCAGAAGACGCTCAACGGCGAACACTGAATGCTGGGTTTCCGTCTCCGGTCGGCAGAAGATGGAAACCTGAAAACGATTGGGCGCTGGTGTGAACCCGCCCTAAGCAACGCCTGCTCTGACAGTACAAGGTACCAGGCGTATACCATCAAACCTGACAGTGCGATGAATTCAGTTTCGGCACCGATATCCCTTAACCATCAGAAGGGCGGGCCTTCCAGCTCAACGTCATCACTGAGCGGTAAGGAACAACCCCCTGATAGTACAAGGTTATTAAAGAGTACCAGGTGCATACGGTCAAAGCTGGCTGTGCGCTCCATTCTGCACACTGTTAGTTTTCTAGCGGTACTTAATACCGTCGGTGCCAGAGGACGTGAAAGGTGTTCTTTAAATAAATAAAAGCTTTCATTATCTTTTTTTCATTTTCATACCCATAAAACTATGAAATATTGAAGATGGAGAGAAAATCAATGGCTAGTAAATAATTAAAACTTTGCTGAAGAGTTCTGTTTTTTCAGCTCCGTTCAACAAATGTTTTATGAGGATTGCAAATCATCATCCAATAATACAGGAGCGGGGCGTTAAATGCCCCATTACCACTCACAATATCAATACATCAAGCATGATGGAGTGAAGGAACCAACAGTAAAGCGCTCTACGTCCACTCCATACAAGTGTTTGAAGTGATGCAGATTCTTGGGTGACTATGAAGTCATCTTGGTTTCATTGCCAGACCTTTGTCTCTGTTCATTATTAATCCAGAAGAGATTAATTTCACTCTGGCAATTTCTGCTATGCTAAGGGCCACCCTATATACATAAATACATATATTACTTTGTACTGTGACAGAAATCATCACAGCAAGTAATACTCACTAATAAGAACCCAGGAGGACAAAGTGACGGCAGATCTATTGCACCGAACCAATGTGGGAAAATGAAATATTCAACAACAGTATTTTATACAAGAAAATGAGAAATCTCCCATGCATAGTTATTAAAGCTTAAGTTCTCCTTCAGTGAACCAGAATACTATGGAGCTAGAGAGAAAGCAAATGCATGATACATTTCCATTACCAGAAGCATTATCTTAAAGGGGTTTTCTCATCTTCAATACCTCTTTCAGTATGGCCTATTATGGGTAACAGAAGAAGTGCCACCTGGATGTATCATGGAGATGTCTTGAGTTCTGCTCTAGTGATACTTTAAGGGTGCGTTCACACAGCGTAGCGCGCCACTCCTTTACACACGTATACACGTGTCCGAGCTCGGTGCTTCAAAACAGAACCCATTGATTTCAATGGGTGCTGATATACGCACGCTACCCATTGCAATCAATAGGTAAAAAAGCCTCCGATTGATTTCAATGGGTAGTGCGCGTATATCGGCACTCATTGAAATCAATGGGCTCTGTTTTGAAGCACCGCACTCGGACACATGTATACGTGTCTAAAGGAGCGGCGCGCTACGCCATGTGAAGGCACCCCAAGACCTTCTTCAGTGGAATAGCTGAATCTCTTCACTTGATTTCCTATTGGGAAAACTGCTTAAGGCTGAGGCCCCACATTGCGGAAAGGCAGCTTTTTTGTTGCAGATTTTGCTGCGGGTTTTGGAGCCAAAACCAGGAATGGATTGAGCAGAAGGTAGAAGTATAAGAACTTCCCTCATATTTCCCATTCCTTTTGTAGCCATTCCTGGTTTTGTCTCAAAAGCAAAATCTGCAACATAAAAAGCTGCGTTTCCGCAAAGTGGGGCCTCAGCCTAAAGGGGTTTTCTGTGCAAAAAATCATTTTACAAATATAGGTCTGTTAGTGCTATTAATGGGTTAGTAAATGCCATCAAATACCTTTAGCAGTGTTTTGAGTGATTTCTGAGGTTCTCAGTGAGCTCGTTGCATCCTCTGCATTTGTTCACATCCCTAACGTCCTCATACTATTTCGAATGTATGGACAGCTGGCCATAGGGGATCCTTAAAGGATTTAAGATTGATGTTCTATACAAAGCATAGGAATTGGTGGTGGTGGTTGGGTCCAACTTTAATGGGGCAACCTTTGCAGTACTCACTATAACTGCTATCAAAAGTACAGAGATTGAGCATTGCAGCTCATGCTGGCATAGGGAAAGAGCTGGTCTGTGGGGTCCCAGCAATCGGACTGCCACCGCTCTAACGTTGATTTCCTATAATGCATGGGACATCAACTTTAAAAACCTGGATAACCCCATAAGCCTTCCACAATGATGAGTGCACCCAGATGGCTGATGACATGTACCTTCTGCGATTGGTTATTTAACAGTGACGTCTAAAGTAGGCGGTGGTGACATTAATATGACTGGGCTGTGTATTGGGGGCCCCCCTTTGGTGATCCAACTCTAAGTACTGTTTTCTGTATTTTGGCCCTGTACAAACGCCGCCATGTGTATGAGTTTTTTATGTGCAATTGGACATCTACTGGGGGAAAATACTGCAATAGCCAAACTGCAGAAAACCTAACACATGTGAACATATTGTAAGCTGCAAATGGCTCTCCATCCATCGGACTGTTCATCTAGTGAGGACTGGAGATTTTATTCTTATACTTGTACATATGAGTTGGCAGAAATGTAGTTTGGATATGTCATAGTCATGTCAAATAAGATCAATGAGACAGGTTCAGCCATGTAAATACTGACTCCTTGTTCATGACCCAATGCAGCTGTCAGAAGTATTGCTGAATCTTGGAGACATAAATTATTTTCCACAACAGAAACACTTCCAGGGCTTATAGAAGCTCCAGAAGGTTACAATTTATTTGTAAAGCATTTCATGTCATTTGCAGATTTCTATTTTATGCCGTGGACCGGGAATCACAGCCATATATTTCAGCAAAATACAGACAGAGAAAATATAAAGCCTATTTCCTTCTTATATACCTTCAACTACAGTATTTGTCTGATGTTTTATTGCTTTATTAAATAATAATATAAAATAAAAGATTATATTTAGTATTGAATGTTTTACCTTGAAATTAACTTTATATGTTACAAACATAAACAAAAAATATATGAACTGAGTTTATTGATTAAACAATGTCTGATGACTCTTAAGATGTCTTGTTCCTCTGGTATTCCTGTTGGAAATGTATGAATAAGTTATGCTAGGTTCACACCTTTGTTCAGTTTTCATTCGTGGGGTCAACTTGAGGACCCCAGAAATGGAAATGTAATCTGTTTAAAAATGGGGCTACCTGGAGATCCCATAGATTATGATAAGGTCCGCTGGGTTTCCGCCCGAAAAATGTGGATAGAAAAGTCCTGCCTGCAGGATGTATCACTCTGCAATTGTATAGCAGAATGAGGAACGGTACCCCCAAAAGAAGACAGGGCGCGTGTGTGAACCTAGCCTTAAGAATGGAATGTTACCATTCCTCTAGTCAATGGAGTGGCCTAACACAGGGTGACCATGTCAGGGTTGCCAACCTAATGTTTCTTTTTTGCTTGACAACCTATTAAATAATGACTTTTTCATAAACACATTGGAAAACCATATAGACACAAAGTTTGCCAATGATTTGTCTGCAACTCAGAACACTGATATGAATACATTAGCCTGTGCCCCCTTATTAAGAAAATGCCCCCATTGTGCCCTCTGATTAAGATAATTCCCCTTGCACCTGTTGATTATTAAAAAAGCAATGGCCCTACTATGCCCCCTGAATGAATATATGGCTTGTGCCATGCCCCCTGATTACAATAACTATCACACTAGTTCTGCTAGTGGGTAAGACTGGCATATGCCAACATAGAAACCTGTATGTGGTTTTGATGTATACGTGGCACCAATTGTGATTATTTTGGTAAATATTGTGCCCAAGTATTACAGTTCCCCTGGTGGGATAGGGGTGATTCGAGAGAGTGATGTCACTGTCGTCTGCGTAAATCACTGGAAAGCCCATACATACGAGTTCATAGCAGTTCAAGGGCAGGATAAAAAATAAACCAACAAAATACATAAAACAATAACCGCTCCATACAGGAATGCAGACAAGTCACACTGCTGTATAGACAACGGGGCTCACAAGTGCAAGATGTTTTTGACTACTATGTTAATAGCCTGCATGGTCCACTACATGGAACTGTCTGACTTGCACCTTCAAGAACCCTTATTTATGTGCACTCGTAGTACTAAGCAGCCACCCCCATCTTAGATAGTTGTCATGTACTAGAAATGATTTTTCATGAGAATTTCACCCCCGTGACCTTCCATCCTTCCCCTATAAGTAGTAACATTGTGGCTTGTCTGTATCCTGTTGGGAACTGGTTTTCAACCTGCCTTTGAACTACTTTGAACTAGTAACAAAGACCTTTCCTCCTATGTGAGCTGAATTTTTCCTCTCCTTAAGATTTTGCTTTTGATGTTCTACACACTGTGAAAAATATGGCATTTTTGTAGATCAGTAAGAACGTGTCTTAGATGGCTTAAAGGGAACCTATCAGTGGATTTTAGGTACTGAAATCATGAATGGTACCTGGTAGTGCATCCCATGGCTTCTCCAATGAAGCCGGCATCATCAATAAAATACCTTTTATTCTATATGCAAATTGTTGCATAATATCATGGGGGGCAGAAACCTAACTCTAAAAGTCAAAGTAACCCTGCCTAGAGTCTTCTCCTCTACTTCATGGGCAGGGTTATCTTGACATTTAGTGCTAGGTCACCACCTCTTTATGCAACTACAGGATAAAAGTTATTTTGGAGAAGCCATGGGGTGCACTACCAGGTACCATGATTGGTTTTAGTTCCTAAAATATGATGACAGGTTCCCAGCTAAATAATTGATGACCTATTCTTAACCCCTCCTTCCCTGATCTGCATCAATTACACAGGAGGTTATATTGTAATTCTGTTAGTTTTGGTCCAGAAGGGAAGAGGTCAAGGGCACCATCTTCTAGATTGGTAATACTTGGTGAGAGGTCAAGGGCACCATCTTCTAGATTGGTAATACTTGGTCAGAGTGTCTTAGTAGTAGTCTACTAAGATGAATGTGAAAGTTTGTGTGTTTGGATGTTTGTTCCTCAATCACAGCCAAATCGCTGAACGGATTTAGGTGAGATTTCACACATACCTAGATATTCATGAGGAAGGAAACATACACTACATCTTAGGTCCCACACTCTACCGGAATCCCGGCCGCGTCCGCCGAAATTTGTCTCCGGCTCCGTTGCAGGACCTGAGATGACGTCATCGCAGGTCTTTCAGTGGAGCTCCTACTGGTTAACTGCAGTCTGGGGGCGGTCCGCAGGGGATACGTTGGTGGCATTGCATGGGCGGCACCAGTGCCCAAGTCTGTGCCGGAAAACATGGCGGCTGCTCGCAGCTCCGGAGCGCGGTGCCGGCATAGATTGCGGCCGTGCAACCACACATTTGGCAGACAGGAGCACCTGTCCATGAACTTGCCATCCGGAGGCTGGAGAGGCCGCACCTCACGTACCTTGTCACCATCTGTTTGCTGAGTACAGTGGGCTGTTCGCGCCGGGCCTGGCCAAGACGCGCTGTAGTGGGCTCCAGGTATGGATTGTCGGCTGCGGAGGTTGGGGGCTTTGAGAGTGCGTGGGGTTGGGGGTTAGGGTGGGGGGGGGAAGGGGGGTTGGGGGTTCATAGGTGGTGTTGGGTCAGGGGTGGGCCCACAAGGGAACTGTGGAAGGGGGGCAACAGCGGGGGCCATTTGTGTGTGTTGAACCGGCGGGGGCCGTTGTCGTGCGCCACGGAGGAGGCTCAGTGAGGCGCGTGGGATCGGCGGCATCAGGTGCGCCACGGCGGGGGAAGAACATGGGCGCAGGAGCACCTGCGGGGGGAAGGGGGCCAGATGCATTGAGGAGGGTGGGCCAGCGAGTGCGCTGGAGGTGGATCGCGCAGGGAGTGAGGGGGCCGCAGACGAAGTCGCGGGTATTGCTAGTTTCTCATAAAATGGAAATTCTGAGGCATCTGTTCTTCTTGTTGTGCTATTCTTGTCTTGTTCCAGAAAATGTATAAAGAATTCCCTTTTCAATGGTGCGTGTCCTTACTAAAGATGAGCGAACTTCAAGAGCTTTGTTTCACAAATACATACAGGGTTTGCCTGCCTTTTTTTTGTTTTGAACAGAACTTTGCTTGGTCTGACATGGAACTGCTATTATCATACTAGTATAAGAAGCATAGGCATAGGGAAGGTGCAGGAAAGTGATTAACACTGATTCATCCCCTCATAAGTCAGAAGTGACTTGGGGCTACCCAACATAAAGATGGCGCACCCCATAAGGAAGGGTCATTCACAGGCCTTAGCAGTTATACTGGGGCCCTTGACATCAGGGAAGAACTGGTTGACTTTTATCTAGTCCCTAGATAGTCTAACACTGTACTGAATCAATCATGTCCAGCAGGGTGGGAACATGTCCCAATGACAAGGTTAATGGTAACTCCCATTTGTCAATTTTTTTCATACATTGTCAGGAGAAATATCAGAAAAATAACAAGTATTTACTAACAGAGACATTTCAGGCGTGCTGCTTACTATTGATTTTGTTGTTGCATACCGGTGTGGCATGATAATTCTTCATATCCATCACATGTTATTAGGTAAACCTATACCACCCACATGTAAAATATTATCTTCAGACGAAAAGCAATGTAAATATGATTTAGGTATCAACAAAACCATTGACTTTCTGAAAAGGCATAGTCACTCTGACAAGCACATGCAAACAATTACACAAATACATTCTCCATGGCTTGAAAGTCTTTCTTCTAATAAATGTTCCGGTCATTATTTTGCAATTCCCATCATTTTTATGTTTGCAGTGAGTTTTGGCCGTGTACCAGGAGATGACGCATGTGTATGGGACATTTCTAATAGACCAGACAGCTCCTTTGTTATTTTGGACATGGGGTCGACTGGACTCTGCCGTGTTAGTCAATGTAATTCGGCTGTTATCAGCTATTAGGTGAGAGGGCGACTGCTACTCTTCTTCTTGGCCAAGGATTCGAAGAAGGTGTGGAAAGAGGCTTGTCATTGCACATTGCAGTTGCATGAACCAGCAAAGTAGGGTCGTGTGTTCTCTCTCTATGCCTCTATTTATGTCCTGTAATAGATGAATATATTCAATATATTAACATGCTAAGATAAGCTGGCTATCAGGATGTACTGAACTTCTCAGCAACTTCTAAGGCTATGTTCACACCAGGTTTGTGATCTATGTTTAGCTCCATAGGGTTCCATTGGTCCAGCAGAAGCTAAAAAAGTGTTTTTCTGGCCATTGTCTGTTGGATATATACAACTTCGCTGCAAACAAAAAGGTATACAATAGTCACCACTGAAAGAATAATAATAATAATAATAATAAATTTTATTTATATAGCGCCAACATATTCCACAGCGCTGTACAATTTGTAGGGTTCAAATACAGACAGATACATAACAAAGAACGTCATTTCACACAATGGGACTGAGGGCCCTGCTCGCAAGAGCTTACAATCTATGAGGTAGAGGGGGTGACACAAGAGGTAGCAGGGGCGGCGTTGCTTATACAGTATTCAGACAATTTTGTAATAGAGGTTACTGTCATTACACAAACAAAACTTTATGAGCCGTCACTAGTAGAGATGAGCGAAACAGTGTTCTATCGAACACATGTTCGATCGGATATCAGGGTGTTCGCCATGTTCGAATCGAATAGAACACCGCGTGGTAAAGTGCGCCAAAATTCGATTCCCCTCCCACCTTCCCTGGCGCCTTTTTTGCACCAATAACAGCGCAGGGGAGGTGGGACAGGAACTACGACACCGGGGGCATTGAAAAAAATTGGAAAAAGTCATTGGCTGCCGAAATCAGGTGACCTCCATTTTAGACGAATAGTGGATTTCAAATCCGGGTCATATGAGAATGTGAACTTTGTGACTATGAGACAGGGATAGCTGTACAGGCAGGGATAGCTAGGGATAACCTTTATTTAGGGGGAAATGTTATTAAAAATAACTTTTTGGGGCTCTATCGGGTGTGTAATTGTGATTTTTGTGAGATAAACTTTTTCCCATAGGGATGCATTGGCCAGCGCTGATTGGCCGAATTCCGTACTCTGGCCAATCAGCGCTGGCCAATGCATTCTATTAGCTTGATGAAGCAGAGTGTGCACAAGGGTTCAAGCGCACCCTCGGCTCTGATGTAGCAGAGCCGAGGCTGCACAAGGGTTCAAGCGCACCCTCGGCTCTGATGTAGGAGAGCCGAGGGTGCACTTGAACCCTTGTGCACCCTCGGCTCTGCTACATCAGAGCCGAGGGTGCGCTTGAACCCTTGTGCACACTCTGCTTCATCAAGCTAATAGAATGCATTGGCCAGCGCTGATTGGCCAATGCATTCTATTAGCCCGATGAAGTAGAGCTGAATGTGTGTGCTAAGCACACACATTCAGCTCTACTTCATCGGGCTAATAGAATGCATTGGCCAGCGCTGATTGGCCAGATTACGGAATTCGGCCAATCAGCGCTGGCTCTGCTGGAGGAGGCGGAGTCTAAGATCGCTCCACACCAGTCTCCATTCAGGTCCGACCTTAGACTCCGCCTCCTCCAGCAGAGCCAGCGCTGATTGGCCGAATTCCATACTCTGGCCAATCAGCACTGGCTAATGCATTGTATTGGTGTGATGAAGCAGTGCTGAATGTGTGTGCTTAGCACACACATTCAGCTCCACTTCATCGGGCTAATAGAATGCATTGGCCAGCGCTGATTGGCCAGAGTACGGAATTCGGCCAATCAGCGCTGGCTCTGCTGGAGGAGGCGGAGTCTAAGATCGCTCCACACCAGTCTCCATTCAGGTCCGACCTTAGACTCCGCCTCCTCCAGCAGAGCCAGCGCTGATTGGCCGAATTCCGTACTCTGGCCAATCAGCACTGGCTAATGCATTGTATTGGTGTGATGAAGCAGTGCTGAATGTGTATGCTTAGCACACACATTCAGCTCTACTTCATCGGGCTAATAGAATGCATTGGCCAATCAGCGCTGGCCAATGCATTCTATTAGCGTGAACTGAGTTTGCACAGGGGTTCTAGTGCACCCTTGGCTCTGCTACATCAGATTGCTACATCTGATGTAGCAGTGCCGAGTGTGCATCAGATGTGTAGTTGAGCAAAACTGACTCAGCACTGCTAAGTCTCTGCATTCGCATAGGAATGCATTGGCCAGCCTTCGGCCAATCAGCGCTGGCTCTGCCGGAGGAGGCGGAGTCTAAGGTCGGACCTGAATGCAGACTGGTGTGGAGCGATCTTAGACTCCGCCTCCTCCAGCAGAGCCAGCGCTGATTGGTCGAGTTCCGTACTCTGGCCAATCAGCACTGGCCAATGCATTTCTATGGGGAAAAGTTAGCTTGCGAAAATCGCAAACTGACAGGGATTTCCATGAAATAAAGTGACTTTTATGCCCCCAGACATGCTTCCCCTGCTGTCCCAGTGTCATTCCAGGGTGTTGGTATCATTTCCTGGGGTGTCATAGTGGACTTGGTGACCCTCCAGACACGAATTTGGGTTTCCCCCTTAACGAGTTTATGTTCCCCATAGACTATAATGGGGTTCGAAACCCATTCGAACACTCGAACAGTGAGCGGCTGTTCGAATCGAATTTCGAACCTCGAACATTTTAGTGTTCGCTCATCTCTAGTCACTAGTGGTGTCCTGTAACATGTGGATGGAGCTTGGACCTATAAAGGTAGCCTGAAAAGACATCATATCATGTGAGGTAATGTGGGAGCAGGGACCGAGGAAGGTTACATTTTGGGGATTCTAATTATAGTACGGAAGGGTTTACGTTAGAAATTGTGATAGGCTTGTCTGAAAAGATGCGTCTTTAGTTTGTGCTTGAAGCTGTAGAAATTGGGAGTTGATCTGATTGTCCGGGGTAGAGCATTCCAGAGAAGTGGTGCAGCTCGGGAGAAGTCTTGTATACAAGCGTGGGAGGTTCTGATAATAGAGGATGTAAGTGTTAGGTCATTGAGTGAGCGGAGAGCACAGGTTGGGTGGTAAATAGAGATGAGGGAGGAAATGTATGGAGATGCGGCATTATGGAGAGCCTTGTGGATGAGGGTGATAACTTTATATTTTATTCTATAATGAATAGGCAGCCAGTGTAGTGACTGGCACAGATCAGAGGCATCGCTGTAGCGTCTAGACTGAAGAAAAATAACAAAAACATAGTGCGCAGTGTTATATATATATATATATATATATATATATATATATATATATATGGACAATGTGGCAATACATACAGAGGAATGGCATCTATCACAGACTATTTAATGGGTATGTCCCAGCAAACATGTTAAATAGAGGCCATAAATATAATTTGAACAGAGCCTAAAGCTATGCTCCCCCCGATCAGTGTGTATATTTATGCATTATAAAGTGTTCATATAATTAACATGTCTTTAGAATCCATCATATGCCCAAATAGGAGAGTATATTTAGCATCCACAAGGCTGGTACTTATTGATATACCTTTTTCCACTATGTAAAAAAGCAATGCCTGCTTGCTTTCCTATACAGTCAGGAACAGTAAAAATAGTATAGTGTAGTGCATATCATATATTTTATGTACAATGATAGACCCTTGGTGATGTATGTGCCTATACAGTATACAATTTCATTTGTCAGAGACATTAGCTGGTGCTCTATATACAGAAGTAGCAGTTAACCCCAAACTTGTGCAAATAGTTAAACTGCTGCAGTGGGATATTTTATCACAGAAGATGACAAAAGCCAATGAACAATGGTTTTTCAGTGATTTTTGTTGTTTTGTGTTCTAAGATATCACAGGGCAGTAGCTTGGAGGCACTATAACTGTAATAGTGCCCCCCTCACACTGATAACAGTGCCCCCCACAGTTAATAATTTTATGTGTGTGTGTGTATGTGGTCTATTCCCTAAGTGATGGTCCTCCAAACTATACTTTATTAAGGGAGCTCTCCGCACCACCAATACGTTATGCATGATATAGAGAGAGATCTCCTGTAATAAAGTATAAGGACATGTATAAATGTAATAAATAAATATACACTTTATTGTGTTTTCTCATGAGACACCCAATCATCCCAACCCTTTCCTGCCAGAAAAAACCTTGCCCCAAACTCCTGCTTCTTTCTCGAGGCCACAGGAAAATTGGATAGCATGGAAATGGTCCTTGGTACAAAAAAGTTTGGGGACATCTGGTCTACTGGATAGCTTCACGTGTGATATAAAAACGGCCTAATATTCTTACGTTTCCCATTAAGGTGAGAAACATGTCTCCTTTTTGGTCCCTCATGACGTGCAGCAAAAGACTTTCTGTATGGTCACCTGTCTGTGCTGAGAGGAGGTAGCAGCAGAGAACCAGAGAGTGTTGTAATGACAGTGGCAGGTCATCAGTTGGTTGTGAGTAAATGCCCTTCTCCATAATGATCTTTTTGTGGGACCTGCCCACTTGACATGGATCCAGTATGTGGTGCTGCCTTGATACTGGACGCATTAGCTGTGCGGTCACAGCTAAGACACCCTCCACCTCAGTGCTTCTTGTAGCAGCATGGTCCAAGTTACAATAAGTATGGATGTCTGGAATGCAACCCTACCGCCTGGTTTTACAGGGACACAGGGGGAGGAGCCTAATTGAAGGTCCTTATTGAGTATAGTATTTAGCAATTACCGTCATTGGTTCAGTAATGCTTCTTTTACTTTTTTAACCCATTCTGTCCTTGATTCTAAATAATTTTGTTCCACTTGACAACCCCTTTAAACAGTACGCAATGTTTTTATGAAAAGCTGAAATATGTTTTATGACTGTATAATCTTCATATATGATGTCCTATCAGTTTTTCTGCTGCTAGTTCCCCATTATTGCTGAAGCAAAATCTATATTTGTTTCTGAGGCTTGGATACATACATTAAAGAGCAGTCTGCTCCATCTTCTATCCATTATAACTATTTTGGCTTGTTTACATATAATTCTGCCAGGAGTAACTGTACAATAGCAAACAAATAAATGAGAAAATCCCTAGTGACCATAATATAGGAGATCCTGGAACACTGCAAATATTGGGCATATACATGCAGGTACCCACTCCATACTAATGTGTACCATGCAGGCATGACACAGGAAAAGAGCAATCTATAAGCTCAATTGGGAAAGCTGTTTGCTGTCTGTGAATAACATCCCATTTGTAATCACACAAGTAGGGAGAAGTAGATACAAGAAGACTTTTTTCTTACATTCTAAGCTGTAGGATGTGCAGAATGTTCAGTCCTTTGCATAGAGCAGTTTACAGATGTATGTGAAACTGTGTGAACAGACCATCCCTTCCTTCCACTCACTATGATTCAGCCTTACATCTATAGAGACAAAACTAACCTAGAACTGTAAATTATCTAGAACAGGGGTGGGCAATTAATTTTCACATGGGGCCGCATAAGAAATTGAAACTATGCTAGAGGGCCGCGCCACGGCAAATTTAGCTCCACCCACTTCTACATTGACTCCGCCCATTCCCAATCATCTTTCCATGTGCCCCCACAAAGTATAATCCTCCTACAGTCACCTGTACATTATATGCCCCCACATTATAATGTTCCCTGCCAACTGCCCCACAGTATTAAGTCCCTCACCTGGTGCCCCAGTATAAACTGGTGGAAACTAGAGGGGACATGAAACTGTAACAGCTGGAGGGGACATTAAACAGTGGGAGTAGTTGGAGGGGGGCAATAAATTGACAGCTGGAGCGGGACATGAAACTGGGGGCAACTAGAGGGGGACATTAAAATCGGGAAGCTGGAAGCAGACATTAAACCGTAGGGGTAGCTGGAGGGTGACATTAAACTGGGGGCAACTAGAGGCAGACAGGTCCCCGTACAGCTTCCTCCACGGTTTAATGTCCCCCCAGTCTAAGTGCCCTCTTCATCTACCCCCAGTTTCATGTCCCCCCCTCCATCTGCCATCTCTGCCCTAGTATAACATTCCCCTTCCATCTCTGCCCCTAGGTTGCTGAGACACACACATATAGGACAGACAGACACACATATAGACAGACACACATAGACACAGACACACATATAGACACAGACACACATATAGACACAGACACACATATAGACACACACACATATAGACACAGACACACATAAAGACACACACACACATATAGACACACACACACATATACACACACTCTCACTCTCTCTCTCTCTTCCCCCTGCAGCTCACCTTACATCTCTCAGTACTTTATGACACGCTCCACATCTCCATCTTTGGCCGGCACTAAGACACGCCCCCTAGACACGCCCCCTAAACAAAGCTGTGCGGGCCGGACTGAATTAGTCAGAGGGCCGGATATGGCCCGGGGGCCGGACTTTGCCCAGGTCTGATCTAGAAGGTAGATCGCTAGTAGCAGGAACTTTAGAAAGTTTTTTCTTGCAAAAAAACAGCAACAGTTTTAATTAAAGTGCATTACATTTTCGTACAGAGTCACATTCTCTATTAAATGAGACTAAGATGTCTGAAAAGTTAGTAGCCATTGAAAGAGGTTTTCCAAATAGTTTATCATTGCTTACCTCCTCTAAGGCTTTGCATGCAACAGACCCAGGGGTTCCAGAAGATTCCTACCCTGGATCATGTGATCGGAACGGATGCTTGCAGTGAACACGGGAGAGGGAGGAAGGAAGTCGAGTGACCTGTGGGACAGGGACTGGTTCCAATCATGTGACCTGGCTTTGAGTCCCTGGGTTTGTTCCATACAAAACCTTTGAGGAAGTAAGTGATGATAGACTCCGTGGAGAACTCCTTTAATAACCATAGCAAGAAGATCTTTTTCTTTTATAGTCCCTGGCAAACATGCCAGAAATGTACAATAGCAAGCAATTTCCACCACATCCTCCGCTGTGCAGAGCTTATCATTTCTAATTATTTTGATGGTTATTGCAATTATTATTATGTACATACATAAAGTTCATGGGCTGCGAATTACCAGTCATGCTGTTAGTAACCCTCCGTGCGCCAATCTGCACAGAATTACAAGGCCATTTCAATACAAAGTGCATGTACTTATTAAACCACCGGCAGGGAACTGCAAATGGAAAACAACCCACAAATCAAGACCCAACAATGGCTTCCCACTTCCGAGACTGGAACTGGTTAAGTCAGCCATAATGGCCATAAGCAATGAGTGACCTTAGGTATCCCGTGCTTCACACATAATTCTCATGCTGACAACTTAATGATGTATAATTAGGGTTACCAACCCCATCGGATACCACTAAGAGCACACATTTCATTGAGGCTAAGACCGGGGCTCGCTTGTGATAATGTCACACGTGCTAGGTAAGGGTTATATTGAATTTCACTGACTCATCTTTAAAGCAGGATTTTATTACCTATTATCCTGCTCCATTAAAACCTAAACATCAGCATATCCATCCATAAAATTAATGCAGTCTTGCAGATTTTTTATGTTTTCTCCCAATGTATTGCATATGTGCTAAACCATAGTTCGGTTTATCCATGCACATAGGGCAATTCACCCATCAGCAAAAAACCCCAGACTTCCTACAGATGTGGCAGTAGTGTATTTCTGTGTAAGTAGACCATAAGCCCCAATTGCTATCAACTAGTGCTCACAATGTTGCCAGTATCTAATTTTCCAACATGTACTGTGACCAATGTCAAAGGCTCCCTGTAGGGCCTTTATATCATAGCTTCTTTGTGTTACATTATATTATATAGTGCCTACGTAGTGTATATATATATATATATATATATATATATATATATATATATATATACAGTCCTATGAAAAAGTTTGGGCACCCCTATTAATCTTAATCATTTTTAGTTCTAAATATTTTGGTGTTTGCAACAGTCATTTCAGTTTGATATATCTAATAACTGATGGACACAGTAATATTTCAGGATTGAAATGAGGTTTATTGTACTAACAGAAAATGTGCAATATGCATTAAACCAAAATTTGACCGGTGCAAAAGTATGGGCACCTCAACAGAAAAGTGACATTAATATTTAGTAGATCCTCCTTTTGCAAAGATAACAGCCTCTAGTCGCTTCCTGTAGCTTTTAATCAGTTCCTGGATCCTGGATAAAGGTATTTTGGACAAACAATTCAAGTTCAGTTAAGTTAGATGGTCGCCGAGCATGGACAGCCCGCTTCAAATCATCCCACAGATGTTCAATGATATTCAGGTCTGGGGACTGGGATGGCCATTCCAGAACATTGTAATTGTTCCTCTGCATGAATGCCTGAGGATTTGGAGCGGTGTTTTGGATCATTGTCTTGCTGAAATATCCATCCCCGGCGTAACTTCAACTTCGTCACTGATTCTTGAACATTATTCTCAAGAATCTGCTGATACTGAGTGGAATCCATGCGACCCTCAACTTTAACAAGATTCCCGATGCCGGCATTGGCCACACAGCCCCAAAGCATGATGGAACCTCCACCAAATTTTACAGTGGGTAGCATGTGTTTTTCTTGGAATGCTGTTTCTTTTTGGACGCCATGCATAACGCCTTTTTTTTTATAACCAAACAACTCAATTTTTGTTTCCAAAATGAAGCTGCCTTGTCCAAATGTGCTTTTTCATACCTCAGGCAACTCTATTTGTGGCGTACGTGCAGAAACGGCTTCTTTCTCATCACTCTCCCATACAGCTTCTATTTGTGCAAAGTGCGCTGTATAGTTGACCGATGCACAGTGACACCATCTGCAGCAAGATGATGCTGCAGCTCTTTGGAGGTGGTCTGTGGATTGTCCTTGACTCTTCTCACCATTCTTCTTCTCTGCCTTTCTGATATTTTTCTTGGCCTGCCACTTCTGGGCTTAACAAGAACTGTCCCTGTGTTCTTCCATTTCCTTACTATGTTCCTCACAGTGGAAACTGACAGGTTAAATCTCTGAGACAACGTTTTGTATCCTTCCCCTGAACAACTATGTTGAACAATCTTTGTTTTCAGATCATTTGAGAGCGGGCTGTCCATGTTCGGCGACCATCAAACTTAACTGAACTTGAATTGTTTTGTAGAAAGAAATGGTCCAAAATACCTTCATCCAGGATCCAGGAACTGATTAAAAGCTACAGGAAGCGACTAGAGGCTGTTATCTTTGCAAAAGGAGGATCTACTAAATATTAATGTCACTTTTCTGTTGAGGTGCCCATATTTTTGCACCGGTCAAATTTTGGTTTAATGCATATTGCGCATTTTCTGTTAGTACAATAAACCTCATTTCAATCCTGAAATATTACTGTGTCCATCAGTTATTAGATATATCAAACTGAAATGGCTGTTGCAAACACCAAAATATTTAGAACTAAAAATGATTAAGATTAATAGGGGTGCCCAAACTTTTTCATAGGACTGTATATATATATATATATATATATATATATATATATATATATATATATATATATATATATAGTGCAATCATATGTCACCAGGGGTGCAACATTTTGGCCATTGTGACCTATTTATTACACAGGCCAGTGTTGCCCCATACTGTGGGTAAGCCAGACACAACCACATATGCAGATGAGATCGGAGCTGCCTTGAATACTTGATGCTTTCAATGCAAAGAGTTTTTGCAAAAATCCTATCTCTGTGCCTTAAATCTCTTGTGAAACCTTTAAAATGTCTCCTGTCTCTTCTAGTACTGCACCTGACACTCCGTGTCTCCTGCAATCCTCAGGGGGCGCCATTCACTTATCTGTGACCTCATTTTTAAATCAGAAAAATCCACTTAATCTTGATAAAATGTGCTCGGTGTGCCTCTCACATGTAGAGGTACAACAGTAAATCTCTGAAAATTCTCCTAAAATTATCGGTATAACTAGTATTCTACTATGCTGAAACCCAGGAGGAAATGGACACAGTCAAAAGAATAAAAAAAGTTACATTAAAATCAAACCTTCTGCCAATTTAAAGACACCCTTCAAACCTATTTTCAACCTTTCCTTCTTAAATCCTGAAATATTGCTTAGTCAAGGCTTTAGATATAGTATAAGCTGGAGGCAGCAGTCTGCAGATATTACATGAGTAATCTGGGATCCATCTGGTGCCTGTCATAAATATTTGCCAATTTCTGAACTTTAGATTTTTGAGATTTTAGAATATATATAGCATTATACAGTATATTACATTATAAGAAATTACTATGATGCTATTCTGATTATCCAATACATAACAAGCTGCCAAAAGCCATTCACAGTAAACTGCGACCAGGCCGGCAAGGTACAGGGCCTACGCCCAGCTGAGGATCATCCAACCTAAATTATCATCAAATCAAAGTCAAGGCGATTTAATGGTCAGTTGTCGGGAACAGACACTTATACAGATGGGTGTCCAGGACAGTTGGCGTGCTTTTGTTTATTTGGTGATCTGCTGATTTTAGAAGGTCGAGAAACCATCTGATGGCAGCAGATCACCCTGTCTAATAAGGACTCTGCTGCAGTGGATAATGCAAGTATATGGCAGGCAATGATTGCTTTAGTGATCTTCCCTCTGTATGTCCTCAGTATCGGCCTGTGTGATCACTGATGGCCCCATTGTAGACGATCAGTGCACGTTCAGAAATATCTTTAGATCTAAGTGAGCTGAAGGTTGATCACTAGACAAGCTCTTTTTGGATTTTTTTGTGAATGGCATTTTGCAGCTTGCCATGTATAGTGATCTAGGGAAGCCACATGCTTGAAAATATATATTTTTTTAATTAAATCACAAAAATATTTTTTCTAATAGGACCTGAGCCCATCACCACCCACGAATCATTATTATACTCTGAGGTCAATTCAGACCCCAGAGTATTACCAGTAATATGCAAGGGTCCAGGAGGGTGCAGAAACATATAAATATATATATATATATATATATATATATATATATATATATATATATATATATATGAAAAATGTTTGTTTTTGTACCGTGTTAGCCAGTGGGTAGGAAATATAAAAAACAAAAAACTTGCGAGCCTTCAGTAGATGATACCTTTTTTAATGGCTAACTCATAATGATGACAGAATATAATGTTTCGAAGCTCTCAGCTTCTTCTTCAGATATATCTAAAAACACTTTCTGCAGGCTGCATATTTATGTACAACTGGACACATAGGGATAGGATTTCAGGAGCGAGGGGGAAGAGGATTATTACTATATACATATAAATATAAACAATTCACAGTTCCCAGGCTCTTTATCTTTATGGCTGTCTTAGTTCAGTGATTTGTATAGAATGACATGAACCCATGTGATGAATTCATTCCATTCTCCAGAGTGTTAAATAGGGTCATGCACCTGTACTCATAAATCCGGCTCTGTTTCCTTGATTTAAAATTCCCTCTCAAAATCAAAATTTTCATGTCATTGGTGATATTATGATCTTCCTGGCAGAAATGTTTTGGCACGGGAAGGTCCATTCTTTGTTGTTTAATTGTATGGCGATGTGAATTAATTCTCATTCTGAGCTTCTCGCCGGTCTCTCCAACATACAGATTTTCGGTGGAACATTTGGTGCAAATTATTAAATACACTACATTAGGTGTGTTACAGGTGAACGTACCTGGGATTTTATATTCCCTGTAACCAGTTCCATCCCACCATCAACCTGACGCTCAATTACTCCTTCTCTGAAATAAACTTCCTGGACGTAGTCATCAAGATACAGGACAACAAAATTGAGACATCACTGTATCGGAAACCAATTGACCGCCCTACCTACCTAAGATGGGATAGCTTTCATCCGAAACACATAAAGAACATGAGATTTGGCAATCTCTGGTCATCAATATCAGATCTTGGAGAACTTCTTTAAGTGTTATTGTGATAGAAGATCCAAATGGACTTCTATCAAACAGCAGTATTATAAAGGAATATGGGAAAATGTTCAGATCTGTAATTGTACAGTTGTCTAAAGTTCTTGAACACAAAGATACATGATGGTCTGTATGGCATCTTGTATTGTCATTGTCTAACAGTATGTAGTGATGAATAAAATGATAGACAACTCATACTCTCTTTACCAAAACCAACCTTACTATATATTATTGATACCTACCTGATATTGCCACTATAGGAGTTGCAATGAGACTGGGATTATACTAGTATTACTGTGAAGTTGGCATCATGGGCACCACTACCAGTATTATCAGTATATTTTTGAGGGTGTGACTAAGTGGTTTAGGATATATGACAAGAGGATTTACCACGTGGTTGCTTAGATTGAGTCACCGGACCCCATGTGGTTGGGGCACAATTTTCCATACTGCTGTGTAGCTATTGTGTTGTACACTCAGTTATTGGACCTGTGAAATTCTCCCTATAATTGATCTGTTAAGTAAAGTCTATTGTTTAACCATATATACAGGTTTACTCAAATATCTCCCATGTACTGTAGATAAGAGAGGCTGGCATGTACAGTCTATGTGAGTGTCTGCCAAGATAATTCCATAAAAGCTTTGTTATCTGATCAGGTTTATCGGAAGGAGAATGGGATTGAGATTCTTGTGCAACTGTTGAGAAATGAACTAAACTTGTAGACAATTGTAAATCTGCCTGCACCTACCAACCACAAGATGGGACGCGTATTGATTCTTACCATGGGGGTGACTGAGGAGCAATGAAATGTCCATGTTGATACTATGTGTCCCAAAAGATGACTATATTGTCTTTAAATTGTCTTGCATTATTTTTTTGCTATGTTGAATATGCTGTCCTGTCTGTAATCAGTTGCTGAGAAGGACCACCCACTGGACTCATACAGAGACACATACTCATCACTGATCAGGAGTCGGACCACCCACTGGACTCCTAAAAAGAAAGTTGTTCATCACTGATCAGGACCGTCCTCTGGAATCCGACAGTGACAACTGCCACCAGTGATCAGGACCGCCCTCTGGACTCATGCAGAGATAACTACTCATCACTGATCAGGACCACCCACTGCACTCCCAAAGAGAAAGCTGCACATTACTGATCAGGACCACCCACTGGACTCCGACAGCGACAGCTGCCACCAGTGATCAGGACCACCCACTGGACTCATGCAGAGATAACTACTCATCACTGATCAGGACCACCCACTGCACTCCCAAAGAGAAAGCTGCACATTACTGATCAGGACTGCCCTCTGGACTCTGACAGTGACAGCTGCCACCAGTGATCAGGACCACCCACTGGACTCATGCAGAGACAGCTGTTAGTTACTGAGAAGTAGCATCCACTGGACTCATACAGAAATAACAGTTCACCCACTGGACTCATACATAGTTGTGAGTAATACCATTTACTGATTGGTGTTAACTACTGATCGGACCACCCACCGGACACATATAGAGATAGTTGTTTATCACTGAGCAGAAGCATCCACTGTACCGTACAGTTGTTAATTTGTCAGAAATACCACTTATTGATCACTGAGTAGGACCGCCCACTGGACTCATGCAGAGATAACTGTTAGTCTGTGTGCAGGACCATTCTATGGACTGATACAGAGATAATTGTTAGTCTCTAGGTAGGACTGCTAACTAGACTCTTAAAGTGACTTCCAGGAAAATGAATAAATTCTGGGGTCCTAAAATAACAAAAATAAAATAAAATAAATTAAAATTAACTGATCTATCTATCTATCTATCTATCTATCTATCTATCTATCTATCTGTACAACTCAGTTAACGGACCTGTGAAATTCACCCTGTAGATGCTGTCTGGATCCCATCTACTCATTACGTCCTGATGTCACACAGAAAATGCTTGGCCTATTAACAAAGCTGGAAATGGTAACACCCATTTGTCAATTTATTCATACATCTCCAGTAGAAATAACAGTTGCGCTGGGTCCACTAGAGTAGCAAGGATGGTGCCACTGGTTATTTTATTATTTTATTCCATTCCTTACTCATAGACACATTTTATGGACAACTCCTTTTTATTCTCAAGCATACTGAGAACTGACATGAGAGCGGATTTTCCACCATTTCCATTGGCTGATAAGTCTTGATACGTCTATGTGTCATGGCAGGTTCACTGCTGAGATTATTGTGATCACAAGTGATATACGACATCTTATGCACCATAGTTTGTTTTATTAATGGACTTTGATAGGTGTATTTGTTTTAGGATTAATTTATGGCCATTACAATGCCATGTATTAATCTGCTTTAAGGAAAAAAACAATTACAGAAAAATTTGGCCAAAGGTCACTATTTATCTCCGCCATGCCACACAAATAAAGGAATGGTAAATGCACCAACTGTTTTACTTTTTTGTCTGAATTTATATGCCCCAAGGTCAGTGACCTTTACTTCTTTATGATCCCTGAGCTGTGCTGAGAAGAGCCAAGACCAAGCCAGGGCACCCCTACGGCCTCAAGGAAATACACAGGTCAATGCCCTTTTATTTCTGACCATTTAACTTACTCTAGTGGGCCATGAAAAACTAAATCCCATTTCTTTCAGACTCCTGGGAAGTCGTACATGAATGTCATTTTCTCTGACAGCCTTGTTCCCATGCATGCCAAGTGCCAGAGCCATACTATCAGCTACAAGAGTGGAGTCAGATAAGGTCACCACACCACAGGATGTAACGCCGGACTATAGGGAGAAACGCTGGACTTACAACCAGAACAATCAGGCTGTTATTCATAAAACTATGATAATAGCTTCCTGCCATTTCTGTAATTGAGAACACAACATATAGATTAAGGCCAGATGGTAAGAAATGAGAAAAGAGTTTACATAATTGACTAAGAATCATAAATAAAATTCTATCTATCTATCTATCTATCTAATATCTATCTATCTATCTATCTACCTAATTATCTATCTATCTATCTATCTATCTATCTATCTATCTATCTAATATCTATCTATCTATCTATCATCTACCTATCTATCTATGTAATATCTATCTATCTATCTATCTATCTATCTAATATCTATCTATGTAATATCTATCTATCTATCTATCTATCTATCTATCTAATATATATCTATCTATCTATTTATTTATCTATCTAATATCTATCTATCTATCTATCTATCTATCTATCTATTTATCTATCTAATATCTATCTATCTATCTATCTATCTATCTATCTATCTATCTATCTACCTAATTATCTATCTATCTATCTATCTATCTATCTATCTATCTATCTATCTATCTATCTATATATCTATCATCTACCTATCTATCTATGTAATATCTATCTATGTAATATCTATCTATCTATCTATCTATCTATCTATCTATCTATCTATCTATGTAATATCTATCTATGTAATATCTATCTATTTAATATCTATCTATTTAATATCTATCTATCTATCTATCTAATATATATCTATCTATCTATTTATTTATCTATCTAATATCTATCTATCTATCTATCTATCTATCTATTAGAGATGAGCAAACAGTGAAACATTCGAAGTTCGAAATTCGATTCGAGCAGCCGCTCAATACTCGACTGTTCGATCGAATATCGAACCCCATTATAGTCTATGGGGAAAAAATACTCATTAAGGGGGAAACCACTATTCGACTCAGGAGGGTCACCAAGTCCACTATGACACCCCAGGAAATGATGCCAGCACCCTGGAATGCAACTGGGACAGCAGGGGATGCATGCCTGGGGGCATCTAACATGCCCAAGTCACTTTATTACGTCGGGATCCCTGTCAGCTTGCGATATGCGGGAGCTGACTTTTTCCCATAGGAATGCACCGGAGATGCAGCCGAGCTGAGCGCACAGCCAGCACTACTACACTGGAGATGTGAACCCTGCTTCACACTCAGCTCTGCTGCATCAGAGATGCGCTGAACCCTGCTGCACACTCAGCTCTGCTGCATCAGAGATGTGCTGAACCCTGCAGCACATTCAGCTCTGCTGCATCAGAGATGTAGCAGAGCTGAGTGTGCGCTGAACCCTGCTGCACACTCAGGACAACCCTTGGAAAACACCCCTATAGCATTATCCCTATAACTTTACAGTGGGCACAATGTGGTCAGGCAGGTAATCTTCTCGTGGCATTCATCAAACCCAGACCGATCTATGAGACTGCCAGACTGAAAAGCATGATCCATCACTCCATGAAACATGTTTCCACTGTTTCAGACTCCGAATGGCGGCGTACTTTACATCACTCATCCAATGCTTGGCAGCTGTTTAGTCAAAAGAGTATGGGTACCTTCTATACACCACAGCAGGTGACCCCACTCTGTAACTTTACATGGTCTACACTTTTTGGCTGAGTTGCTGTGGGTCTTAAACACTTCCACCTTTCATTACTTCGACTTAAGCCAGTTGCACATGACCATGTGCTAACCGGCTGCCATTAATAAATAGCACAGGCGGCACATGAGGGACTCAAATGAGTAATAAGTTAGCTGCAAATAATTTTCTGCTGGTACTTGGCTAAACTTCTTGCTTACAAATCTGCCATCCATCCTTTCTACCTGAATAATGTATTGCCTAAACTCCACCAACCCTGACTTCAGCCTATCTATTGTTGTGAACGTTCTCCACCTGCCTTGACCTCTGCCTATCTGGCTATGCATTCAGCCTGTTGCCTTGGTGCCACACATACGAGTCTACAATCCACTCATATAGGAGTTGTTGCAGTGAGGACTACTCTGAGGCTTCCTGTGGAAAAGTCTATACCAGCTTATGGGGGTTATAGGGTGGAAGAACTCTGCTCACTGATTTCGCCAAGTGTTAAATCTGTACAAACCCAGTGGACCCACATTATCTCTGTTGAATCTTTGTGACTCTATACCATCATTTGGCTTTATTTTTAGCTGCCAATGTCATAAGATTGTCATGACCTTCCTTTCACGGTTTGCATAACATTAGCCCATGTGTTACTGGTGCTGACACCCACCCTGGCATCCATCATGTCCACTCAAAATATTGCCTGTTAGATGCAATGTATTTGCTTCTGTATCTTCATTTGTATTAGTCTGGTAGATCCATACTCTTGATCCTGAGACATGACAATGAGACCAACGTCTATTTCAGCCATTATAAAATCATCAATATTAAGAATTAGAGTATGTCCAGAAGTGCTGACCCCTACAACATGCAGAACGATTGTCCTGTCAATATCCCCGATGACAATACTGTTGTAAAGATCTCTTCTTTTGTCCTTGCTAAGACTTGAAAGAGATGAACTCAGCAATTACAAGACTGGAGATTGCGGATTGCTACTTAACCTGCGATACTTTTCTCTACAGTGTCCATTTTATCATATAAATAATTACACACCAATTATGGAAATTGGCTGAGATCTGCACCCCTGTTTGATGTAAAGACCTCTATGTAATAAGCTCAGCGCCTAGGAGCGAGTGAAGAAGAATGGTTAGAGTTGCTACAGATCTTGTATCCGAGAACAAACTGTAAATTGCTTTAGAAGATCAACGGTGTCTCCTGTATTTGCTTATGGAGTGATTTGTGTTTATCTGATTCTGCGAGAACAAAGGCATAGTTTCGTATAGTCAAGTCTTTTTGTTTAAGCCGGCCCTTCTCGTGGAACTGGTTGGACTGGTGCAGGTGGTATTATTCACGGGGATTGCAGGGTTTTATGAGCTTCTTGTCTAATGATGGTCAGCTGTAAATTACTATATAAAAACATGAGCCCGGGCTGAGACATTTATTAATGAAATATGGATTATGTAATTAGTTGGTATTAAAAATAGTTCATCCTCCCATGCCCAGAGGAAGCGCTCAGGATGGTGAGACGAATATTATGTGTAGTATTATAATAATATCCTTACAGAGCAGGGGTAGGCAACCGTTTTTGTTTGGCGTGCCGATTTAAATTAAAAAAATCAAAGATGAGGTACTCGGAGTGCTGGGCAATAATTTTAAGGCTGACGACACCTACACTAAAGTCTGTAAGGGGGTCCAGCTCACACGGTATGGGGTATGGCAATGACACGGGTCAGACAGTCAATAGGTTTAAAATCTCTCCATCTCTGCCCCCAGATTCATGTCCCTCCATCTCTGCCCCCAGATTCATGTCCCCTCCATCTCTGCCCCCAGATTCATGTCTCCACATCTCTGCCCCCAGATTCATGTCCCCACATCTCTGCCCCCAGATTCATGTCCTCTCCATCTCTTCCCCCAGATTCATGTCTCCACATCTCTGCCCCCAGTGTCATGCCGTCCTCTCCTTCATCTGCCCCAAGTTTCACGTTCCACCTCAGTGTAAACATTACACTTACCTTCTCCTTCGCTCCCTCGCCGCTCTCTCCGCGCCTCTCTCTCTCTCGCTGACACAGTTGTAGACGCAATGTGATGTCATTACATCGCGTCTACAAGCCAGTAGCCGGCGGCAGCGGCAAAGCAAGGAGCTGACCTGTGTCAGCTCCTTGCTTTAGCCACGTATGTGTTCAACTCAGATCTGCGTCCTCTGGACGCAGATCTGAGTTGAAATCGGGACATACCTCCTTCCAACCGGGACCGCGGGACACCGGAATTGTCACCGGAATCGTGAATGTCCCGCAGAAATTGGGACGGTTGGGAGGTATGTTTACATTTCTCTTTCTTTCTCTATCTGGGCCCAGACTTGTTCAGAACAAGTCTGTGCATATAAGCTTGCAATCCATCCCATCCGCTATCAGTGCCCCTCACATAGTAATCGTGATTTTACAATGCCACAGCCTCCCCCTTTGCCAGTGGTGTAACTAGGAATGGTGGGGCCCCGTGGTGAACTTTTGACATGCCTCCCCCCCCAAAGACCCAAACCGACTCCCCCCGCATTCCTGCACATAGTATTATGCCACATAATTGCCCCTGCACACAGTATTATTCCCCCTAGTCACTAAGGGGCATCATATTTTGTGTAGGGGCCCCTGGCATAGTGGACCCCTGTACACAGTATTATTCCCCACAGTGGTCCCTGCACATAGTATTGTGCCCCATTGTGAACACTCATGAACGATTATTATACTCTGGGTTCTTTTCAGCAATATATGGAGCAGTTATTCTTCCCTATATGTATGAACACTCAGCCAGGTAGAGCGAATAGGCGGCTGTCAGACTACACTGGTGACAGCTGTTCTCTGTAGAAAGAAAGGATTGTACATGCTGAAATTCACCAAGACCAATCCATATTTCTCTCAACATTTGTGTCACGGGATGGTTAGAGTCTATACTATAGGCAATGTGTAATATATATTTCATGTGGAATGTATTCTCTAACCTGTTATATACATCAATGTGTAGTTGGCTGATTAGGGTCTAGTGTGTTAGCACATTGTATGCAAATACCTCTAACTAGTGAGGACCAGTGAGGACAATGGGTGGAGATAATCTGATCAGTGTCTCCAAGAAGATGTTGGACGGTGCATTGTCCACAGGAGACAGGGAGTCTGCTCTCCTTGGTATAGGTGAGGGGGGAAGGATCTGTGACTCAGCCCTTCCCACCCACAGATAGAGGAAGTAACAGTCTTAGTATATAGTTGTAGCTAGCAGTTAGTATGTGTTAGCCGGCCTGTGCACAGCTCTGCAGAGAGCCAGGATATAGTTACAGGACCAAGGAACCAAAGTTATCATTGGATTGTGACTTCTGTGGACTTATTGTTATTACGGTTGATGTGACCGCTGCCGGCTACTAACTTTGTGGATTACAATAAATTGCTGTTGTCTCCCGACCTCTTGCGTCCGTGTTGATTCAAAAGACCATCCGGAGGAAGACGTATACCTTTGCTCCGTGACAACTGGTTGGCAGTGGTGGGATCAACAGCGGACAACGAGATGGACTACAGCAGCTCAGCGATTAATGGAGCCACAACCTCAGAATACAGGAACTGGACTATGGCAAGTCTACAAGTAAGGGCCCGGGAACTAAACCTGAGTTACCAGGGAAGAACGAAAGATCAACTGATCGAGGCACTGGAGGAGATGACCCTGCAAAGCGACCATGAGGAGGGCTGCCCCCAGGAGACTGGAGAGATACAGGAGTGGCAGGTACAGACCCAAAAGAGCAGATGGGTTGTTTTGTATGAGGAGGAATTGGCAGTGCTGGGGCTAGAAGCAACTGCAGAGCAAAGGAGTAGAGCGTTACAGAGGGCTCAGGAAACGGAGAAGGAGGAACAGAGAATGGCGCATGAAAAGGAAAGAATGGCGCATGAAATGCGAATGGCTGAGATAACTATGAGGAATTATAATCAAACGTCGACCCCCAGCCCAACAGTGAGAGAACCACCATATGTCTCCCATAAACACTTCAAGACCTTTGAGGAAGCGGCTGGGGATGTTGATGGATATTTTCAGGACTTCGAACACCAGTGCCGCCTGATGGAAGTCCCAGAGAAGGATTGGGTCCGGTATCTGGTGGGGCACCTACGAGATGGGGCTGCGGAAGCTCTCAGAGCCATGGACCCTAGTGATCAGCGGGACTATGAGGCCATTAAAAGAGCGGTGCAGAAGTATTATGCAGTCACTCCAGAGACCTACCGAGTTCAGTTCCGCTCTTTGTCTTACAATGGGGGAAGCTCCTTCCACATGTTCGCCCACAAGTTGAAGCAAGCATGCAAGCGCTGGCTAGAAGGAGAGGAGGCTGTCACAGTCGATAAGATCCTCCAAGTCATACTTAAGGAACAGTTCTTTTCCCAGTGCCCCGCTGAGATCCGTGAGTGGGTGCTGGAACGGAACCCAGCCACAGTTGAGCAAGCTGCTTCTCTTGCAGATGAGGGCCTGACCATCAAGCCGCAGTGGAAGAGGTTGTTTGCAGAGGAGCGGAAAACTACCACAGTCCGCCAGACACCCTTCAGCCAGCCAACCACCTTTCGTGCCCGGCCTCAGGATTACAATTCCCCCTCTACCCCTGTCCCAGCCCATCGGCCTCCAGCTATGAACAACCCTGTCCCTAGACAACGACCTACTGGAAGAATGCTAGAGCGCAGATGTTTTGGGTGCGGGCGGCCTGGACATTTGCAAGCTAGTTGCCCTGTTAACATGGGGGCACGGGCCACCGTGGCATCCCGGCCTATTCACTACCTGGGAACCACTCCTAGGACAGAAAGTTTGGCCCCATTTCCAGATGACTCCATGAATAACACATCTGTTCCACCTCCAGGGGTCTATGGGATTCAGCCTTCCGCCACACATCCCGCAAACCTTCAGAGGAAGCACTTGCAGGAGGTCCTACTGGATGGCCGAACAGTTGTTGGATTCCGGGACTCGGGAGCTTTCCTAACGGTAGCAGACCCCCGAGTGGTGCGACCCGAGGCCCTAGAGGAGGGCCCTGGCATTTCTATCAAGTTGGCAGGGGGTACTCGGAGACGTATTCCTAAAGCTAACGTGGAACTCGACTATGGTTATGGACCAAAACGATGCACAATTGGTGTGATGAGCGGGCTGCCGGCCGATGTTCTGTTAGGCAACGATGTTGGAAATCTACAGTGCCACTTTGTGGGAGCAGTGACCCGTAGCCAAGCTCAGGGAGAAGCCAACATGGATCCACCGGATTTTCTGCCAGATGCCAGCCCTTCAACCCTACAACTTTACCATTCAGTACCGCCGAGGGAACCAACACCAGAACGCGGATGGGTTATCCCGGCAGGAGGACATATGAGCTATAGAGACTGATGTGCATTCCCCAATTTACCTGTGTAGGCCAATTGTGTCATGCACATGTTTTGAGAGGGGGAGGGGTTGTCACGGGATGGTTAGAGTCTATACTATAGGCAATGTGTAATATATATTTCATGTGGAATGTATTCTCTAACCTGTTATATACATCAATGTGTAGTTGGCTGATTAGGGTCTAGTGTGTTAGCACATTGTATGCAAATACCTCTAACTAGTGAGGACCAGTGAGGACAATGGGTGGAGATAATCTGATCAGTGTCTCCAAGAAGATGTTGGACGGTGCATTGTCCACAGGAGACAGGGAGTCTGCTCTCCTTGGTATAGGTGAGGGGGGAAGGATCTGTGACTCAGCCCTTCCCACCCACAGATAGAGGAAGTAACAGTCTTAGTATATAGTTGTAGCTAGCAGTTAGTATGTGTTAGCCGGCCTGTGCACAGCTCTGCAGAGAGCCAGGATATAGTTACAGGACCAAGGAACCAAAGTTATCATTGGATTGTGACTTCTGTGGACTTATTGTTATTACGGTTGATGTGACCGCTGCCGGCTACTAACTTTGTGGATTACAATAAATTGCTGTTGTCTCCCGACCTCTTGCGTCCGTGTTGATTCAAAAGACCATCCGGAGGAAGACGTATACCTTTGCTCCGTGACAATTTGCCATCGGGGAGATTGGGTATACCCAGTACACATTAGATGGGCGACTCTACATTTACTAAAGTTTAGTTATTTAGTTTGGTATTTCTATTGCATGCACATATCATGCATACATTATGGATGAAAGATCAAATGATTTTATTAACGCAATGAAGATTAGGAAGATTATGAGTGAGATGACATTTACAAGCCAGAAGAAGATCAAACAAGTTCTGTTCCCACAGAATCTGACAATGTAATGTGTTGTCACCTCCGGTGCCCTCTCCAGGTTTATGAGTCCCAGTTTATGAGTAATGTTAAATAAAGCCGGGATATCTCCCGTATATCTATAAATACTTAGTGGAGCGATGTACAAAGGCGGCTACCTGATATCTAATGCACTACTGTATGGAACAAGACAGACTGCTAGGATTATTATAGGTAAGTAAGATAGTATTTTAGTAAGCTATAGATAGATAGATAGATAGATAGATAGATAGATAGATAGATAGATAGAGATATAGTAGATATATTACAATATCCGCAGTAATGGGACAATCAGGAAGCCATGCTATGGCTGAGAGCCGCAAGGTACATTGTACAAGGCTTTAGATCAGGGGTCAGCAACCTTCGGCTCTCCAGCTGTTGTGAAACGACAACTCCCAACATGCTCCATTCACTTCCATGGGAGTTCTAAAAGTGGCAGAGCAGATATGCATGCTGGGAGTTGTAGTTTTACAACAGCTGAAGTGCCTAAGGTTGTCTATCCCTGATTGATATGTTATTAAAGTGAGTATGTCAGGTCTAAAATGCCTCCCAAACCAACAATAGTGCTTTGTATTTGTATTCTAGGGAAAGGGGTGATTTAAAACTTTTAATATTTATTTTTTGGTTTTTTTTAACTATCTTATTAGCACCCCTAGGCGGCTTAAACCTGCAATCATTGCATTGTAATTCCCATAGACTGCAATACAAGTGTATTGCAGTCTATGGGAGATTCAGTACATTACTATGACAGGCCTGGGAGGCTCTTCATTAGGCTCTGAGCTGTCACAGGGACAAGTTGGCTCCTGTGGTCTCGCCGTGCAGAAGCTGACCTGCAACTAAAAAGGTACCTACAGGCCAGGGGGATAATTTTAATAGCTTTGTGGGGGGAAGGCCTGGTAATTATGGCGACCACTCTGCAGCAGAGCGGCCGCCATCATTATTACAGACCCAGCATCTGCTGTAATAGCACTGCAGATGCCGGGAATGGTTCACCCTGCCAGGACAAGCCCCGGTCTTGCAGCATCACCCCAATCCTGCCGCTGCAGGAAAATAGTGGCGACAGGGATGGAGCGATGCTGTGACTCCTCTCTTCTGCGCCACTTTCCCCTCCAAAACACACATTCGGACTATAAGACGCACCCCCATTTTCCTTCTAAGGGTGCATTCAGACTACGTATCGCCGGGCGTGTATGAGAGCCGTACACGCCGGCATTACGGCAGACTGCCGAACACTTCCCATTCACTTCAATGGGAGCGCTCGTAACAGCGGCGTTTACGAGCGCTCCCATTGAAGTGAATGGGAAGTGTTCGGCAGTCTGCCGTAATGCCGGCGTGTACGGCTCTCATACACGCCCGGCGTTACGTAGTCTGAATGCACCCTAAATTTGGAAAATAAGTATATAAATACTGTATGTTTCTGCTCTTATTATAGGCTCCTACACTATTATAGGTTCATTTAGACTAACTATTAGAATGTGTCTGTTCTGAAATAAAGCGAGACCTTTTACCACAGGCTGGATTTATACAATCTGTGACACAGATGCTACATGGCATAATGTAAGTTTCTTTGCTAGATGCATCCGCACCATTTTATTTATGTTGGAGTATTGGAACCCGATGCATGTGTTGGAGATAGGCATTGGGATCATTCCCAGCTGAATGTAAAACTAAAACCTTATGTGAACAAAGCCTAAATGCTTCTAAATAACTGCATCATCATGATAATTCCTCAAAATGTGAATATTGTCAGACAGAGCTAACCAGGGAAAACAATTCTCTGGACCCATCCTCCCCTCTAACTATACAGAACAAATGTGTGATTCATTGTACAGCAATTACAGACTTCTATACACGGGAAGTGATCAAATCCTGCAATCCAGCTTTCTGGCATCAAAAGGTCACAAAATAGGGTTTTTCAACTTTTTCAGCTTATTTGCACAAAAAACTTTGCTGGATGGAGAGGAACCAAAAAAGAAGGATATCTTGCGCTTCCTTTTGGAAATATTAAATTGGGTCACATTTGGAAACTTGTCCTCAAAAAAGTCCCATACGTTTCCTAGGACTATTGTCCTCTCAAATTAGATGAAATAGGAGCTGATTGGTATCCAGACAATGGTTCGCCACCTTGGGATTAAACAGCTGTCCTGGTGGAAAGAGCTGTTGGAAGATACTGGAAGTACAGCGGGATCCAATGGATTGAAGCCCAATCTTGAAACGCGTAATCAATAAACGGTGTTACTTTCAGTCACTTGAGTGTTGAAGACATTGTGAGCGTCATCGGGGGTCTTTTTTCTTGGGCTTCAATCCATTGGATCTGCTGTACTTCCAAAAAAACTTTGCAGCATTTTGCATTTTTCTGCTGCTCATTCCACTGTAAGCAGGTGAGAATGTGGGGTGGTGAGTCGGCCATAGGGGTCTATAGCAGAATTTCCAATTTGGCTTTTCAAAAAGTCATAAAAATTGCTCCAGTCCCACTCTAGTAAAGGGGCAGTATAGAAAGTGGAGTAACAAGGGAGTTGAAGAACATGTGTGACTGTCTATGGACCATAGAGGTCTGAAAGACCGAGGACAGCCTGGTGACTCAAATAACCATTAGATGTTTGGTCAATTTTACAAAAATCCTCAGGTTCTGCCAATACTTACCATATTTTAATGGACACAATAATTTTCACTCTTTATTCATGACTTACCCCTACATTGTTGTATACTTCCAATAACCAGTGATGTGTTACTTTGCCTGCAATAAAGGATCATAACTAGCCAAGTTTGTCCGTAGATAAGATAAGATGCCAAGGGTAAATTCCTCAAATTCCTCTTGCCATGAAAGATTGTTGAATAAGAAAATCAATAAAAAATGAACCAAATATATAAAGCACTATAGGGGTGCTATGTCTTCATCTCGACATCGTCTTTGTGGATGTATGGAATCTTAAAGGTTCTCTGGGAAAGAACATAGAAATAAGTTTTCCTTAATGGAAGAAGAAAAATGGTGTCTCTGCACCACCCATTGGAACATATCTCCTGATAACCAGCTTTCAAGAAACCTTGAGACATGACTTGGGAAATAAGGGCTCGTTCACATCTGTGCCCGGGAGTCCGTTCTGCAGGTTTCCGTTTCCGGCACACAACTGGGCAGGAGATGGAAACCTGCCGGCATCTTTTCAAACCCATTCATTTGAATGGGATTGAAAAGTGTCCGGCCATAAGCGGCGTGAGCGTATTATGCTCTGTACTCTTTGTCTGGTTTAAAAAAAAATGGTTTCGCCGCAGAGAGCATAAAACACTCACCGGCGCTCACGGCCGGACTCGGCATGCAGAAGACGGAAACCTGAGAACGGAGTGCCGAACGCTGCTGTGAACCCAGCGTAAGTCAAACCGCAAATGTCTTCAACAAGTGAAAGAATACTATTGCACTAAAAGGGGCAAAAACCCTTGCTGTGTCTTTTCCTTTTTCTCTTCTTGCTTATATCCCAAGTCATGTCACAAGTCTTCTTGAAAGCTATCACTGCCTTTTGGGTGTTCCCTTACAATATAAGTGAGAGTCACACTTTTTCTTTTTCCATGAAGGAAAACCAGTTTGTATATTCTTCCCTAAAGTGCTAGGAGTTATAGTAGGATCTTGGTTCTCACTTTTCCATAACCCATCATTACTGCACATGTTAACGTTGTTCATTTAAGGCTTAGGCTTCTGTGTAAAGAGGGCTATTAGTGGTACAGTAACAGAAAAAGTCACGTTTAAGACGGCATGTCCATTAATTCACGGTTATTGACAAAGTTACTGATGCAAAGGTAATTGAGGCTGCTGATTCCAAGACAATCTTTCTCTCTTCCCAGCTGAAGCAAATTACTGTAAATCCGTGTAAATCCCCAACAACTGAATGAACCTGTTTTTCTTCGGTTGGTTCCCATAGCACTCAGCCCTGAGAGGTAGAAATCATTGATCCGCTCAAGATTATAGTTAAAACTTTGTAGCAAATAATATTGGAACATTACCAGGAGAAAATCATTAATATTCTGCAGCAATATTTCATGTATATGTCATAGGAAGGTTAAGGCAACATGGAGTGTTACATATTTGCAAGTACATATGGCTTTTGTTAATGTATATAGCTGCTTTATGTACACAATGTATGTTACATATACATGTATATATAGTTACATAGTTACATAGTAGATGAGGTTGGATAAAGACATTAGTCCATCAAGTCCAACCTATATCCCTACAATCCCCTACAGTGTTGGGGTATATCTATGTATTCATAATATATATACACAATATACTGTACATACATATAATATACATACATGTATATACATGTATTCATAATATACAGAATATATACATATATAATATACATGTATATGCAGCATAAGTATATGAACTCTGCATCGCCTCTCTGTGGTGATAAGAAGAACTGCAATTGATTAAGGAAAGAATCAAGTACCTGTGAGCTAGAGACAAGCGAGTAGTATTCGATCAAGTAGGTATACTATCGATCGAATAGGTACAGATCGATCGAATACTACGATATTCGAAATACTCGGACTTGGTCGAATACCACACGGTAAACGCAGTAAAAATTCACACTATAAATATACACTGTATACGTTTTTTTTCAACGCCTATGTTGTCCTAGTTCCTGTCCCACCTCCCCTGCATAGTTTTAGTGTAAAAAAAAGTGCCAGGGAAGGTGGAATAAAATTTTTATGCGCAGTATTTGACCAAGTACAAGTATTTCGAATACCCACTCGATTGAATACTACTCGCTCATCTTTACTGTGAGCCACCACTTTGAGATTATGACATAAAGCTTGATAAGTCCATAAATTTATATCTTTGTCAATTCAATTGTGATCTTGAATCTGTGTCAGAATCCATGTGGCAAAAAAAGCCTCCCCATAGAGTCCTATGGGTTTCGCTAGCTTTTTTTTTCTGCTAGTGAAAAAAAAAAAGAAAGCTTTGTTCAGGCATATTCCACCTGCAAAAACCAACGCAGTCAATGGGAGGCGGAAAATCCACGTGGTATTAGCAAAAACCGCGTGGAAAAACTGCTATTGACTTTTTCAAGGTCCATACACTGTGCTGGAGGAAAAAAACATTTCCTAATTCCTGAAGAGGATTTTTTCCTCGCCAAAAAACTCTGTGTGAATGGACCCTACCACATTCCTTTCAGATCAGTGTAAAAGAGAAAAAAACTATTTTTCAGAACAGAAATCAGATTTATACAAAATTTGTGACCTTGACTGAGCAATATGCAACCAGATTTTATGGGCAATACTAGCTTCTGCCCGCGACAACGTCTGTGGGTTATTGGTGTTGATGATCTGCCTATATTCAAATTGCTGTGGTCAATGGTTTGCCTGCTCTGGCATTTTGGCAGCTCGCAAGCTGTCCTGCTGCTGACCTTGTTCCTCACACCGTGGCCATGATTGTTCTGGTATCTTAGCAGCTCGCTGGGACGCCATATAATGAGGGTGTTGTTGGCGTTGATGATCCGCATGCTCCGGCAGTTTGGCAGCTCTCAAGCTGGCCTGCCACTGAACTGTTTCTTGCACTGTGCCTGTGATTGTTCCGGCATCTCAGCATCTCACTGGAACATCATATAATGAGCATGTTGTTGGTGTTGATGATCCGCCTGCTGCAGTGCTTGCCGTGATTGTTCCGGTATCTCAGCAACTCGCTGGGAGGCTATATAATGAGTGTGTTGTTGGCGCCGATGATCCCTGTCAGCTCCACTTGAGGAGAACTCTGTGGTTTCTGGCTCCACATGCCAGAGTATTAGATACATGTGTCTGTACACAGTTCCACATGCCAAGGGATTAGATACGCACGTCTGCACACAGTTCCACATGCCAGAGGATTAAATACACAAGTCAGCACACAGTATCACATGCCAGAGGATTAGATACACAAGTCAGCACACAGTATCACATGCCAGAGGATTAGATACACAGGTCAGCACACAGTATCACACACCAGAGGATTAGATATATGCGTCTTCACACAATTTCACATGCCAGAGGGTTAGATACACACCAAGGCACACAATACTACACACCGGAGGATTAGATACACGGCTCTGCACAGAGGACCACATATTAGAGTTTTACTCCAGGTTTCCTTAGCAACCCAGTAATTTTTCTTCACTGCTTTATATTATATCAGCTTTAAAGGGGCAAGGTGCTGTGGATGCCACTGTTATACAAGGTCACATACACACAGCTTTACTCCAGGTCTCTATAACAACCGATGCAGGTTTTTCACTGATATCCAAATGAGATACACATGATCACATGATGCTTATGGACACACACACAAACGCTATACAAAATACACCAGTGCAAAACTGGACAATTCTTATGGGGCCACTACACAAACAAAAAATGAAATATACCCATGCGAAGAGGGGTCCTTCTGCTAGTATTCTATAAAAACAGCAAAGTTGCTGCTTAACAATATGTTACAAATCTGTCATATTCACAAATGTGGCAGAATTTTGAGCCCCACGAGAAAGTTTAAGGTTGACGCTGCACGTTGCAGAAACGCAGATATTTTTTTTAATGTAGATTGTGAGTAGAGATGAGCGAGTACTTTTCGGATCAGCCGATCCGAACAGCACGCTCCATAGAAATGAATGGATGCACCTGGTAATTCCGCTTTGACGTCGGCCGACCGCTTAACCCCCCGCGTGCCGCCTACATCCATTCATTTCTATGCGAGGGTGCTGTTCGGATCGGCTGATCCGAACAGTACTCGCTCATCTCTAATTGTGAACCTCATATAGGGATCACAATGTAAATTTTTTTCCCTATCTGTATGTCTTTTGTAGAATGGGAGGAAACCCACACAAACACGGGGAGAACATACAAACTTCTTGCAGATGTTGTTCCTGGTGGGATCCCAAGACTTCAGTGCTGCAAGGCTGCAGTGCTAACCACGAAGCCACCGTTTTGCCCCCAGATATTTTTTTTGCTGATTTTTCTGCGTTTTTTTGAGCTAAAGCCAGGAGTGGGTTGAGCAGAAGGTAGAAGGATAAGAGCTTCCTATATATTTCCAATTCTTTTTGCAGCCATTATTGGCTTTGGCTCAAAAAACTGCAGCAAAAGCTACAACAAAATAAAGCTGCATTTACGCATTGTGGGGCCTTAGCCTAACAAACTATTTTTTAAAAAGTTTTCCTAACTTTTTGCAGTTTTAACCTAAGTGTAAGCATAATGAGAATGACCTCTGTCCTGAAAGACAATATATTTACCAACAGGCACCGCGCACAATATCCCTGTGTCCCACATAATAAGCTTCAGTGAAGGACAGAGGACAAGCCTTTAATGCAGTTTTTGGTTGCCACGGTTTGTTTTGACAGTTTAGCGGAGTAAGAAGAACAGAGAGAAATTTGTCCGCGTTTGGTTTTGTCATCAAAGGGTTGTTATGACATCTGTAAGATTTCAGATAATTAAGATGCAAGAGAAACAAAGGAGCCATAGACAATAGGTAGAAGAAGAATGTGCAAGAACAAAAGCGAAATTGCAAGGACCCAGCCGAGCAAAGAATAATAAAACATTTACTGCTGAGCATAAAACACATAAACATAATGTCGCCAATTACAATAAATAATCTCATCCATTCCCAATGTAGAAACGCGTCCAAAATGTCTACAGAAAGGCTTCTTCTTCTTCTGAACCAAATTCATACTGAATTACTACATACGTCAAATACTTGATAGCTTCTCTAAGGGATTCAGACTCCCACAATGCAATTGTTTTTCTCAAACTGTATGACAGGACAGACAGGTGGTCAATTTAAGCTTGGCAGTTGGCCGCCTTCATTGATATGTGTTACTGGGATGGGGGAAGAGAAGACAGGATAAGTCTTTAATTGCTTTTGGTGATGTATTAGTCTATGGAAATGAAGTGGAATTGGGTTGACACTTGTGAGTGAGGGGATTGGATTGTTGAACACCTATTAGTAATATCAGTATGGTCGTCTTAAAGGATAGATGTCAGCATAAAAATCTACAGCCAGCGTAATATAGAGCAAGAGGAGCTGTGCAGAGGTATATATAGCTTTATTGTAAAAGATTAAGAATAGCTTGTCATTTGACATATAGCGTATACAAATCAGGGTATACTAGCCAAGTGGGCGGTAACAATACGTAACATACAGCAAGCAGAGGACCTGCCTCCAGAAAAATGATAGTGTTACCACCTACTTGGCTAAACTACATCAACATTAAAAGGACTTATATCTTTGCAATGGCTGAACTGATTTAGATAAATAAAATACCAATGGTGAAGGCCTATCCAAGGACGTATGTCACTGGATGTTTTGGACCTGGTGATGTCCTTTTTGGGCATCTTGACCACTGAGGTTTGTGAATGAGCCTCTGTGGTCATGTGGAGTGCCCTGATGACTTGTGCAATCCCCTGGGGCAATGATGTCATTCTGGATCCCAAAATAGTCAAGACTAGGATGCTTAGGGACCACCGGACACCGCTAGGAAGCCCAGGAGAGGTGAGTATTACTGTTTGTTATGTTTATTCACCTCCCTCGGGCATCTACTTACTTTAAATACTCCAAAGTATAATAATAATAATAATAATAATAATAATAATAATAATAATAGATCTGGTTCAGATCAAGTTTGGCCTGAAACGAATCCTACAGCGTAACTTGGGAATATTCATGGGACAAATCTTGCAGGGCTGACCCAACACTGGTGAACCAGACTGCTTCTGCAGGAAGAGATCAGTAGCATCTATGTAGCTATTTATTATACTCATTTATATAGCGCATACATATTCCATAGCGCAGTATGAAGATTTTTACTTAATTAACCCCCTACAAGCTAAATTCTATATTACCCTGCAGTGTTGGAGGAAACTGGAGGACCTGTAAAACCTATAGAAATAATATAAATGCATTGCAGATATTGCCTTTGATCAGACTCAATGCCAGGAGTCCCAACACAAGGCAACACTGCTAACCCGTCTGTCTGTATAAGCTCTACAGGTTCTCAGCAGAATGGGGTATATTATATACAGAAATAGTATTTATAGATATAACAAGGAAGAGTCCACCATTGTAATATCAATGAATAAGTTCTGAGAATCGTTTTCTTCATTAGCATGTACTGCATGGTCACACATATGAAATTGGTCAATCCTCTAGTTTAACTTATTTCCGGATATACAATTTTTTCCTGATGGTTGCCGGGTCACCTGATCTGATTCACATGGTTTTATTTCTCGAAGCTGATGTGACAGCTGGTTAGAATTTGTTGTGAAGAAGTTTTCATAAAAGCAGAAAGAAATCCCCAATAATTGGAACAGGAAGGAGAGAATTACTTTAAATTAGCGAACTGTGACAAATGTGTCCTTCCTATAAATCTTTGTTTTAGCTTCATTCTAACCTTTACGACCAGGATGTCATTGGGTGGAGGATCACAGGGAAAGCTTAGCAAACATTCATTATATAATTTCTGCTTCAAAGCTCCAGAGAAGTCGCTATCTTCATGGTTATTACACTCGCACTTGGACTAGTTTTTGACATGGGAAAGCCATTGCTTATATACGGTGGGCAAATTCTCTGGAGAATGGACAGTAGGAATGCAAGAAAGGAAATAGTCAGTAGGGTAATAGCTCAGGTGCTACATTCACTGCCATGTCCCGGGAACGTACTGAAATCTACGTCAGCTCCTTGCTGCATAAATTGTATCTACTCCTAATCCAAATGTGTTGGCCATCATAAATTGAGACGTGACTTTTCCTTTGCTGTTTTATCCTTAAAGATGATGAGTTGCACTTCTACAAATTCCCTTGTAAGAAGCTTTTGCTCTCATCCAAAATTTTGAAGCAGTACACCCAATATATAAACACTTCTCAGTGCTTGCCAAAAGATAGAACTTACTTGAGCCAAAACAAAATGTTATCTTACCCCAGTGCTAGACCTCTTATCTCCAGCGTGTCAACAAACAAATGCATCTCTTGAGAGGTAATTGATGAGCTATGTGTTTATGTTATGACCATCTCTGGCCAAGTGCCACCTGAAGAAGACCAGCTCTACAAGGTCCCCAGCTCTGCTTGAGTATAAACACACAGATGGCTCAGTCATGGGTCACTTGTGTGGACAAACCACTTGGAGCCATTATTTAAACAGCATCAGTCACAGCTGTTGAAGTGGATGGGTGAAAACCATTACAGGTAAAACCTGCTTGGAGCACCTGCTGGTGAAGTGGTGGTCTCAATGGACGTGATGACATGATTAAACAATGCTTAATGTCACCCTGGTTTTAATGGATAATGACTGCTGAAAGACCTAGAAATATTAGTCACTGACGTAATATAATAATAATAATAATACATTTTATTTATATAGCGCCAACATATTCCGCAGCGCTGTACAATTTGTAGGGTTCAGATACAGACAGATACAAAACAAAGAATGTCATTTCACACAATGGGATTGAAGGCCCTACTCACAAGAGCTTACAATCTATGAGGTAGAGGGGATGACACAAGAGGTAGCAGGGGCGGCATTGCTTATACAGTGTTCAGACAATTTTGTAATAGAGGTTGCAGCCATTACACAAAAAAAGCTTTATGGGCCGTCACTAGTAGTGTCCTTTAACATGTGGATAGAGCATGGACAAATATGTTAGGCTGAAAAGGCATCACTTTTTTTCGTGCTGCACAGCTCACAATTAGCTCACAATTAAGACTGGGGCACAGTTCATAGCTTAATAATGTAAGTGATGGTGGCAGGTGCACCAGATTAGGGTCCATTTTTGGTGCTGATTTTGACGCTGCATCTGCGTCAGAATCCATATGGAAAAATCGCCTCCCGGTTCCAGTCACTTTATTTTTCCACTCGTGGAATTTTTCCACTCATGGAAAAAAAAGCTTCCTTCAGGAGTATTCCGCCTACAAAAACCAACACAATTAATGGGAGGCGGAAAATCCACGTTGCAGATTTGGGCACGGAATTGACCAAAACCACGCGGAAAAACCACTAGTGTTTTTTCAAGATCCATACACTGTGCTAGAGTTAAAAAAAACTAAAAAAGCCTCAAAAAATGCTCCAAAAACTGCTTAAAAAACTCCCATTTCCTAATTACTGAAGTGGAGTTTTTCCTCGCCAAAAACCTCCATGTGAGTGGACCCTTTAAAGGCTGCAGCCTATCAATAATTCTGGCATATCCTGGAAGGAATTGTATCCCAGAATGGAAGTCTACACTAGTCAGGGACTGGCGTAGATTTTGGGTATAACTCTTAGCAGTTTTTGAGCTCAACTATTGCTAAATCTGTTGGATGGAGGTATCCTCACTCTTGTTTGCTATCGTCTGTTTCCCGTAGTGCCCACTTTTTGGAAAAGTCATGAACTAGCTGGAAGTATTGACAACATGGTGGATTTTTTGGCCCAAAATGACTGTGTAAATAAAATATTAGCACCATGAAACTGCAAGTATAGCATAATCTGCCCATTGCAACTCCAGACTATAGAGCTGCCTCTACTCCATGTGCCTCAGTAGAATGACCTGTAGATAGCTCTGCATGAGACCTACATGTGCTTAGTACTGTATTTCCATATACCACATCCCATTGGTTTCATCACTGTGTATCTTTTGGATATACCCACAACTTGGTCTGATTTATAAACTCCTCACTCCAGATGCAGAATGGTTATTATGAGTCCTCAGGACCCAAATAGCCAAGAGAAAGGGGAAGTAGTCAGTCATAAAATTGTCTCTTAATCTGGTAAGGAAAGAGAAATTCTATTTTTCCAGACAACCATGACCAAGACGTCCTTGAATCACTTGTTAGGTCAAGTTAAGAGTTGTTATGAAAAGAAATGAAGACTGAAACTGCCGTCTGAGAAGTCGAAAGCAAACAGAAGTGGTGGCCTAGGTTTCGAACAATGTAGTCAGCTGACACACAATGGATTTTCCTCACTGTGCTTTTCATGTCCCTCACCTCTTCCTGCAGACAGAGTCACACGCTGAGAAGATACAAGACATGGGAGATCTTGGGGTGGACGGCCTGGGATTCTTCTTGTTATTTTAGCTGGGAAAGTTTATAATGTCTGTGTGAACTCTCGCTCCAAACTTGCAGGCATCTTCCTGATGAAATATAACATTAAAAAGTCTCATCTCTTCGTTTTCAAGGACAACAATCATGAAAGGGAAATTTTAGCGCCTCACATCTTGTTCCAATTTGCTTTTATCAGGGTTATGCCCCATGGGAAATATTTTTTGAGGCTGTTTAAGTATTGAGAGTGGTGGTCAGCAAAGGTGGGAAAAATCTAAAATCTTGTTTTGCTGTATTTATCTCAGTATATCAATAGAATATGCAATATTGTATAATAGATCATGCTGTAAAAAAGTACTGCTGCATAATCTCTATGGGGAACCATTGTAAAGACTGCCTGTAGAGCTATAGCATCTTCTATGCATTTTTAGAAGGTATCCTGAGCACGTGCATTTAGTTACATCATCTTTACTGTCTTACATCTTGCTCAGGATCTTCTCTGACAATGAGACTGCACCTTAAAGGGTTTCTATCATTAGAATACCTTTTTTTTTCTAACTAACACGTAGGAATAGCCTTAAGAAAGGCTATTCTTCTCCTACCTTTAGTTTTCTTCTCCACACCGCCGATCGGTAGATATTCTGTTTTCCATCTTTATGCAAATGAGTTCTCTCGCAGCACTGGGGGCAGGCCCCAGACTCAAACAGCAGTGGGGGTGTCCCCAATGCTGCGACAGAACTCTCCAGCACTACCTCTATCTTCTTCAGGAACCGGCCTCTACACGTCATCTTCCGGCCTGGCTTTCAATGTTCTACGCTTAAAGCGGGCCTTGGGCAGAGCCGACTGCACCTGCGCGCGGCCATTTTTTTGCCACTTACGCGAACTCTTGTAGTAAGCGGCCACAAATAAAATGGCCACACACAGGTGCAGTCGGCTCTGCCTGAGGCCTTCTGGCAGAGCCGATTGCACATGCGTAGAAGATTGAAAGCCAGGCTGGAAGAGGACGTGTAGAGACCAGTTCATGAAGACGATGGAGGTGGCGAGTTCTCTCGCAGCACTGGGGATGCCCCCAGTGCTGTTTGAGTGCTGGGGCCTACCCCCAGTGCTGCGAGAGAAACATTTGCATAAAGACAGAAAACGGATGGCGGAGAAGACATCTAAAGGTAGGACATCTAAAAGTAGGACGGACGGCACGGAGAAAACATCTAAAGGTAGGAGAAGAATAGCCTTTCTTAAGGCTATTCCTACGAGCTAGTTAGAAAAAAAGGGATTCTAATGATAGGATCCCTTTAAGGACAAATGGCTCACCACACCAGCAAGCACTTTGCATTCCCAGAGGTACAAAGAAAGAAGCAAGACTAAATATACAAGCAGTGGTATAACTAAAGTCTTGTGGGCCCCGATGCAATCTTTTGTCCGGGGCCCCCTATCTCATCCCTACAGTGAATTCTTGATAGTGATGGTTACGGGAGCTAAGGCGTTTAAACAACCTTAGTGTGGTTTGGGTAATCTGTGTGTTTCCTTGGTTTATGGGCCAGATGGAAGCTGCAATCTCAATACTGATGCCAGTGCTTATGGGCACCCTAAGGCTCCTGAGCCCCCGTGCTACTGCACCCTCTCCATCCCTCATGTTACACCCCTGCATACAAGCCCACGGCAGCACGGTGGCTCAGTGGTTAGCGTTTCAGCACTGGAGTCCCGAGTTTGAATCCTGCCAAGGACAACATCTGCAAGGAGTTTGTATGTTCTCCCCGTGTTTGTGTGGGTTTCCTCTGGGTACTCCGGTTTCCTCCCACACAACAAAGACATACTGATAGGGAATTTAGATTGTGAGCCTTATATGGGACAGTGACTGTCAATATCTGTAAAGCGCTGCGGAATATGATGGTGCTATATAGGTAAGCATAATAAATAAATAAGCCCACCTGAACATATTTATGGAGGTGACCAAGATAAGAATAAAATGGTGTAAGTAAAAACTACATGGACTTTTACCAAGTTACACGTATGGCTACTTTTTAAAGTTTGGTGTCACCATGATCTTACTGACCTGAAGAATATAGGAAATGGGGCACTTTTGCTTTGCATTGAACTCAGTAGAATCAAAACCCATAAGAAAATGGCCCAGTTTAATGCACCGATATTAAATTGTGAAGTACAATTTGTCTCACAAAAAATAAGCTCTCATATGGCTCTGTGAAGAGAAACAAAAAAGTCATGGTTTTTGGAAGGCAGAGAGTCAAAAAGTAGAAAGGGATTAAAGTCCTGCATTAATCTGGTATTCTGAAACAAATGAGCACAAACCCAAGTTATTACTTTTATAGATGTAATAAGACAAAACACAATATGGAGACTTTTACTATAATACAATTATATGCAATATACTGGTAATAATTTTCGGCTATCAGTGCCATTACCGAGAACTCTTAACTGTCAGAAGGGCGTTCCTGACAGTCTAGCTGGGAATACCCCTTCTGACAATACTGTTCATAGCGCTATATTGTGAGGGGGTGTTCCTTATGGCTCAGCCGTGACACTAAGCTATGAGGAATGCTCCCCCCCCCAGTACTAGTCCATGTACGAGTACTCTCAGGAGGCAGGGTGCATTCCTCACCGCTCAACATCACTGTCAGGTACGTCCTTCTGACAGTGAGGAGCTGTCGGCTTTCTAGCAGTATATAAAACCGCATGTGCCCGAGGATATGAAAGGTCCTCTTTATAGGGGTTGTCCCATGAAGAATGTTGCTTATAGTCTTCACTGAGTAGATTGTATTTGGGTGTGAAGGACTCACTAGTCAATAATAATGCTGCGACTACTGGTATACAGCCATACTACCCTTACCTTCAATACAGCTAGCTATATGTATGACAGAGTGAAAGGGACCAGTGAAAAGTACATCCAAGCTATGTCTGCTTTCAACTTGTTTGGAAACCTCATGGTCTATAAATAATGGTAAGACCTTTGACCAATCTGACACATTCCTGGTGGTCAAATATATATTTGGTTGCGGATCATGTTTCACACTCTACAGGTATAGAATCAGCAAAGCATGTCTATGGTCTCTATTCTTTGAGACTGATACTACTTAACAACCTAGTAGATAAAGTATGGACAAAGATAAATAAATGTGAGTAAATGTGAGTACACGTTAAAGGGGTTGTCCCATCACAAGGATCCTATCTATACTGCTTGTTAATGTGAATGTAAGACTTTTCCTAAATACAGTGCTTCAGCAAAACTGCTTTGTTTGTCCACTATCTTACTTTATTCATTTTCTTTTTACACATCCCTTGACTTATCTGGTCATAAGTCAAGTGATGTATCTGCCTGTTCTGAGGGGGGGAGGGAGGAGGGGCTAAGTGCACGGGAGCGAGCCTGGAGGGGGGGGGGGGTAGTTTACACTTTGGTGGGTGGGGGGGGGAGGGGCCACCAATACAGACCCGGCATCTGCTGTAATAGAGAGGCGGATGCTGGGGAGTGTAGACGCCGGCACAGGTGAAGCCAGCAGTGGCAGGAGCGATGCTGCTATTCCAGAGGGGAGGGGGAGCGGAGGAGTGGAATAGCAGCATCGCTCCTGCCGCTGCTGGCTTCACCTGTGCCGGCGTCTACACTCCCCGGCATCCGCCTCTCTATTACAGCGGATGCTGGGTCTGTATTACATTGTGAAGGCTGTACGTCCGATGCCTAGTGCATCGGAGGCGCACACGCAGGGCCAGCGGCATAGAAGCGACGACTTCTCGCCGCTGGCTTTGCATATGTAACCCCGCCCACCAATGACGCAACAAATCCGGAAGACAGAAGAATTTACTGCAGCGAAGAATGGTGAGTATGCGACGTGGGAATACCCCTTTAAGGTGTTGGCTCTATCTTGAGTTCCATTGATAAATGTAGAATGGTTTGGACACCATTATTATTATTTAGCGCTGCCATATTCCACAGCACTTTACAGATAGTGTGGTCCAGGGTGGGTTTTGAGTAGGCCTCATCCCAGAACCTGCACTTCAGAGCAGATCCTGGGAGCGGGAGGAGGCACCTGGGTCTGTCCTGACATACTGAGAGTCTGTTAAGACCTAATTGTGTTATATCTGTTTGTTGTTGCGGCTGGTGATAGACCACATATATAGTTAGCTTTGTCCTTTTTAGTTAGTGCTTGGATGAGCAGGTTTTTGTTTGACGTTTTTGTACCCAAAGTGAAGGTTTATTTTATTTTGCTATTTTTTTTGCTATTTTTTTTTTCAATAAAACCTGTTAGCACCAGTTATTGTGTCCCTATCTTTGGTTGGGTCTTGCACCATTGATGCTACCGAGCAACCTTCCCGACAGATCTCTAACACAGCTCGCCTTGATCTTTATCCACTTTTATCAAAATTGTAAAGCGTTTTGAAAAAAGAAAGTGGCTCAAATTTCTCTCAAATGGGTGTGCACCAAAAATGCTAAACTTACACACCACAAAACTGGCATACTGGTATAATGTTTATGGGACTATTTGCATGCATGACGTCGCTCCATTCAAAGTTCAACAAAAAGGGGGGCAAAATCACATAGCAAGGTATACGTTTAGACATGGCAAATGGGATTCACAGACAGTCTATAAATCTAATCTGGGGATAAAACATTTTTCACATCACTGAATCTATATAGAATAACAGACAAGTGGAAGCCATCATGTTCAGAAACAGACCTGTCTATTCAGCCATCACTCATGCGATAGAGAATTCCCATGGGTAAGGTCTATACAAATATAATCTTACGGACAATCTTTAATTTTCAAAACGGCCATAAAAACCTAAGATTATCGGCTGAGACTATGACCTGAGCCCACTGTCAGTAATGACTACACGGACCTCATTTCCCCATATATGGAGGCTCGTCATTCTTATCGCACATTCATTTCACTGACAATATTTGATCACAATAACAATATTAGGATCCTGGAAGTCAACTTTTCCCAGAAGATTAGAGTCAATTTACTGAATAGGAAAGATATATAGATTAGATTTATATATTATATTATATTATATATTTTTATAGATTTTATTGCTTTTTTAGTTATTACACAAAAAGATTTAGAACAGCTGATAGGATAGGTAGAATAAATGATAAATGTATGATCACTGTGGTCTGACTGCTGAGACCCCCATGATCCCTAGAAGACGGGTCCTGATTCACCATTCCATAGGACTTTGTAGAGACTGGTGGTCATGCATATGTACTACTTTTACACCTGATGGGGGGATTTTACGAAAGGAGAATTTCAGTTTTCTGGCACAAGAGAGTCACATTTTTGGCTCATGACCATTTGCAATCAAAATGTGCCAAAAGCGAGTCGCCTTCTCTATTTCTGAACTTCTTGGCACTTATGTGAATAGTGATTGGAGCAGGGTTGATATCAAGGCGGTCTGGAGCTGGAATGTCTCAGCCCGACAGATATACTATAACACATGCCAGAAAATTGACGTGAGCTATACCTGAAATCTATGTCAGTCCCTGGCTGGTATAGGTTTCAATTTTGGCACAAGTGACCTTCTTACATATACTAGAAATATTTGGAAATTGGAGATAATTCAGATGTGTCTCAAGGAATGAATTAAAAAAGGTGGAGGAAACACAAATCTTAATAAATAAACCTGAGTGCTATGCTATCCCCATTACAGACATTTATGGCATTTAGACAATATATTCCATAAATATTTGATAGATGCAGATTGACTTTTATAAACTCTGTAGTTCTCTCTAGTGGCAGCTTCAGGCTCTCAGAAAATTATGTTTTAAAGATGGGGATATGGCACTTGTTTAATCCCAGGCACAGATACTAGCTATTGAGCAGGGACTGGTGAACAATTAAGAGGATGCCGCCATTTTACCAGCTGATTGTTAGCAGTGCCACCAGTTAGAATGGAACTTACATGTAATACCAGGCACAGCCACTACAAATGAATGGCACTGTGATCTTTAACTGTGAAGAGGCTGCAACATTTGCTGCAGTGTTGCAGCCTCTTCAGCCAGATATTGATCAGATAACCGATCTGATAATTGGCCATCAGTATTTTACTTATTGGAAACCCCTTTAAAGCCATTTTTATACAGGGGATTTTGAGCTCTGTATCAGAAAATTGAACCTCCAACTACTCTCAAGATATATTAAAGGGAATGTGTCAGGACAATTTAGGACACTAAACTACCCACAGGTCCTTATGGAGTTGGGGTTTAGTGTCCGAAATCGCCGACTGGTCTCCTTTAAGAAATTCAGCAGAGTATTTCGGAGATTCACTTTAGACATGATAGATACAATTTTCCCATCACACCTTTCATACAAGATGTGCAGACGAGCCGAACATCACCACTTGTACGTAATAACATCTAGCGTAACTGAGATTTTTGCGCACTTAGTAAGTGACCCATTGAATGTCTTCCGCAGCAATAGTTGTAAATAGAGACTGAATTCATTCTCAGACTGAAGTAAATACATGGCATTTTCTAGGTAAACCGCAGAGTAGCATTCCATAAACAGCGGATTATTTTGCTGTGTTCTGTGTATGTGCAGCTTTTATTTGCATTTTGATGCGAGTTGTGAATAGCGTTTAAATAGGCATATAATATAGTCACCGCTCGGCTTCCTCTCTTCTATACTCTCTTTGCTTGCTCAGAACTTCCTTTCTCTGTGTTAAACCTATCTAAAGGAAACTTCTCAAGTGACTGATGACTTAAGTGTTACTTAGATGCAAGGCGAATAACCCATTCTAGGGCTTAAATAACCCGTGCCCACATTTAGTGAATGTCCCTGTCCTTTTAAGTGCGTCAGTAGAGAGGTCATTGATACTCAGTATAATCTATCTCTATAAGACCTATACACTTCTGATGTGAAGTTATCAAATGCATGAAAAAGGATTTTCACTATGCACAGAACCTGCAAAGTGCGGTAAAATCACATCGATAAACAATAATGTGACACGGGAAACATTGAAATACAGTAATACCTCAGTTTTTAATGAAGTGTTACCTGAAAGGTGTGCTGAGCGCGTTGCTTGTAGGTCCCCTAAAAACTTCTTTTGTGCTAGTGCATTTACCAAACGCATTGACAAGCGGTGTGCAGTGAAAGCCCATGGACTCCATAGACTATAATAGGCTCCATGAGTTTTTTGCGCAGTGTCCACATGATTTATGCGGAGAAGAAAGTAGTTTATGAAATACTTTCCACCACATGGAAAACACACGGACCCCTTTACAGTCTATGGGGTCCATGTGCTTTCATAAGCTCACCACTTGTCAATGCGTTTGGTATTCCATTCCGGGGGGGGGGGTCCCATGTGGACTCCCCGAATAGAATACCGAACGCAGATGTGAACCAGGCCTTAGAAAGTCCATTATTTTTCTAGACTTTGTTACCTTTAAGAGCTATAAAAGTCTGACAACAGCAGATATTGGTTGGTCAGCTGGAGGATCCCATACCAGAATAGTCCCTGCACTGGGGCCTTCATGAGCAACAGGAGAACGCAGGAAGAAGTTTTTCTACTTCACTCTATATTTTTCATTTTTTCCCTACAGATCTGTTCGGCTACATCTGGTTGTTGTTTCCTGCATCCACACCAACCCTGCCATCTCTCAGTTACACCAAGTTCTCAAGATGCTACTTACTTAACCATCTCTGATTTAGATATGTTTTGTATGATATCTTTTTACATGATAAAATTCTGTCTACCTTAAAAAAGAAAAAAAACACTACTGGAAACTGAGGAGTTTTAGGAGCCAACTGACTTAACCAAGTGGTGGCTTCAGTAAAAGAGAACCTTCCACCATTTCCATTAAAACAAGGTCTTGGCATCCTTCAATATACGATCCATTGATTCTGGTGCAGTTAGATTTTCTCTCCATTTCCCACCATTCAACACCCTATATACCAATAAGGCCCGCTACTGTCAGCCTGGGTGAGACAGCTAAGGACCACCCACCTGACAATAGAGAGCTTAATTACCGTATTGAGTGGTGAAACTAAAAGAAATGATTGTTTGGGAAGGGTTGGGTTCTAGAGAAAAAACCCCAACTGTGTTGGAACCAGTGCAGTGGTGTCTGGTAAAGAATGGGAAGAGTTGGAGTTGGTGCAGTTGGCAAAAACTCTTATTTAAAGTGGCTATCCTGTGAAAAACCCTTTCTACAGAATAGGAGATAAGTGTATGATCCCAGTACTATAGATGACACCCCAGAAATCACAAGAATGAGGGTCTCTGAGTCCTATATGTGAATAGAGTGCTAGTGCCTAAACATGGCTACCACTCTCCATCAGCTCCAAAGAACTGGATGGGGCAGCAGTTCTGTATTGCTCCGTTTACACAGGGAATTTGGGGACAGGGTACTTGTTCAGACACTTACTTCCTATATGTTGTCAGTGGGAAAACCCTTTTACATTTATCATTTAACCCCATGTTAGTGTTGGTGATTTCTGCCTGATCTAGAGATAGATGAAGAAATTCCCAAGATCAGATTGTTTGACCTAAAAATAAAATTAGTTAAAAAATCAAAAACATTTTCGGAATTGCACTGAGAATATTTAGGTAGTTTCAGAATTCCGCATACTCAGACATATAAGGACTGCGCTACTCTGAAGTCCCATTAACCCTTTTAATTTCGATACCATTGAGAATAAGTTCGAATTCCAAACACGAAGGAAACTCGCCCCAGTAGGAGCCTCTGTGTATTTTTGATCATCTTTTGTCTTAGATAATATCTACAGACAATCCCTTATATGAAAGTCCAGAAAAAACCACGCTCAACCTTGCGGAATCAACTAGGAATGGTGTATTATAGTGGCTAGGGCTGCACGGAAACCTTTGACTGAAAGGTGAGTTGCAATGATGAAACAAATATAAAATCCAGCATGCCCAAAAACCAGTTGAATAAGATAAAATATAACTTTTACTTCATATTGGTTAAAAAAGACAAAAAAATTTTCATCTTACAACATGGATCCAGAGAAGACAAAAACAGATGGCCTACGTGTTTCGAGACCTAGTTCATGGTCTCTTAGTCATGGCCATGACTAAAGATGAAATTTTTTTTGTCTTTTTTAACCAATATGAAGTAAAAGTTATATTTTATCTTATTCAACTGGTTTTTGGGCATGCTGGATTTTATATTTGTTCAATCCCTTATATGTTCTGAATTACGTGATAGTAAACGCGGTCTGTTTCCTATTTGTAGGCCCAGGATGATCAGACATGCATTTTAAGCACCAGGCTGCTATGTGCGCCAAATTATTTTTCACGACCCAGGGTGTTATTAATTTCAGTTAGAGTCGGATATGGGAGAAGCGCTGGGAGATACTTTACAGCTCATTAATTTCAGTCTCAGAGCAGAGGTCAAGGCTTCAGCCCTGTACTGCATGAAATCTGTTTGAGTTTAAGGATATGATGTGTTATCTCTGAGAACAATGCAGACGTCTGAAATTATTTCATGGCAATCCGTTGCGGTCATGAAGGACACTCTTCTGCACCGTCTTGGTTTGAAGATTGCTAATGAGTCTCCGCTGTAGCTTGCACGCATATAAATGGGACTCTGAAATATCTCAGCTCTGCTACATCCTCCCTAATTTATGTCACATAGGCACATGTTCTTCCCTCCCCAATAATCTATTTGGAAGTAGACTATATCCATAAATGGTTTTCGGTTACGCCTTGTTCTTATCAAGAGTCCCATTTAGGTTTTTACAAAAATCCCTACATGACCTGTGGTCAGTGGCGTAACTAGGAATGGCGGGGCCCCGTGGCAAACTTTTGACACGGCCCCCCCCCCCCAACCGACACATTATGACCGCACCTCACAGTTATGGAAAATATTATAGATCAGTTATTCTCAAAGTGGGTGATAATGTGTGGGCACTGGAGGCTTACAGGGTGGTAGTAAAGGTCCCAGAGAAAATTGGGGGGTGTTGAAGCAGTTTAGGGGGGGCAATAGCTGATTTTTTTTTTCTAATATTTTAAACTAAAATCAAAACCTACCTACTAGACTGCAGCTGTTATTTTATTCTTATTCCTGCCCTGTTTTATTGTATAAAATAAATAATTTGTCATGGCTTTTGTAGGTAGCCCATGAGCTTTCAAGTTTGAGGCTAAGGCCCCACATTGCGGAAATACAGCTTTTTTTTGTTGCAGATTTTGTTGCGTTTTTTTGAGCCAAAGCCAGAAGTGGAATGGACAAAAGGTAGAAGTAGAATTACTTTATATATATCGCCATTCTTGGCTTTGGCTCAAAAAAAACGCACAAAATCTGCAACAAAAAAAGTTGCGTTTCCACAACGTGGGGCCTCAGCCTTAACAAGTTTTTGTTAAATGACACGATTTGTGCAATCCTGTATGAAGCGGAAATCGTTTGCATGAAAATTGAAATCATTTGCATGTTACTCAACTCGGTGACTTACAGGTGTTTTTGAGTAAATTCGAGCCTGATACTAAGAAACCTGTTAAAAATCATTAGATTTATAGTGGTGGCACCAGAGTACTGCTCTGTCCAACTATTTAGATTTCGTCAGATGAACAAAAGCTGAATTAGCAGATTGGTATGGGATCCGGGTGTGGGACACCAATCAAATACTGAATACCTATCCTGTGAATAGTTCATTGATAAGTGAAATGTCAGGTGATCCAGAAACCCCATTTAATCAGTGGGTGCAGTATGGTCAACTTAAAGAGAACCTTTCCTTAACTTCAAAAAGTCCAGCTCTTTACATCATTTAATAGGTGCTGCTGTACTGCTTCTGACACAGTTGGAATATTCTATCTAGCCCTCACTGTTCTCGAACAATCAATGCCTTAGTTTTGGTGCCTGATATGCTATTTAGTCTCTGTACTGTCAGGAGGGTGGTGTCAGACAATGTGATTCTGAGCTCTGACACTGGCTGCCTCTGATTGGCGCTCTGAATCACGCCGCCTGCCTGACACCGCCCTCCTGACATTACAGAGCTTAACTAGCACATCAGGCACCAAAACTAACTGCGCTTGTTTTCAGGAACAGTGCGGGCTAGAGAAAAAATTCCAACTGTGCTAGAATCAGTGGAGCAGAGGCTATTAACAGATGATAAGCACTACAATTGGTGAACGTGGTGAAAGGTCCTCTTTATAATGTACATATGTAAGACAACGGTGAAAAGGATACCGTCTTCCCTCCATGCCAGTCCAGTTTTTAATCTATCATGCATGTATCCACTGTGTCAGGGGCCACTTAGCTTCCGATCCTTTATATTAATGATTTTGCAGTAATGTAAAATATTTCATTAGACATTTTTGTCCTTTTTAGCCACAAAACATTTAGGGCAAAAAAAATTCAGTTTCTATTGATGCGATTGTATCTTATGTATCCTTGGCTTATTCCATTACCTAATAACATGATTTTCTCGGAGACCTTGGGGCATGAATATCCCCTTTACTGATGTAGTGATGACTACTACGGATTGGTCTCTATGGCAACCAGTTAATTAGGACTCCACTGTCAATGAAATATTCACTTTCCCCTTGAATTGCTTTTCCATTGCTAAACTTCCTCTAATGAATGAATTTATAAATGTACGTTGGCAGATAAACATATTGGTCAGTGTCACGGCTTTCTTCTTGTCACAACCACGCAAAGCTTTGAAATTGGTTTTCAGCCTAATGATGTGTACATGTCAACAAGACACCATATAAGTATCCGCACTTCCTGCTATTCCATTTAATGACGGTAACCGCTGCTGAAAATGATTGATAAAGTCAAAGAGATGGAAGGGATGACCAAAACAGCTTTAATCTAATTTTCTCTACTCATCTTTCGACATGTTGCTTCACATTATTCCCCGGAGATATAGTCCTGCAGCTATAGACATTTAATTTAAAGTATATATAGAGAAGGTTGTAAATCTGGTAGCTTTCTACATTTCACAATTCTTCACCTTAGTTGACTGGATTATAGCATTATCTTGAAAAGATTATATTCTTTAGCACAGGTTCTGACTATGAAAACCCCACCGATCAGTGATCAGTTATCAGCAAGAGGCACTTCAGTTATAACATTCTCCTGCAGCGGCCACTGCTGGACAAATGCAGTATTACAAGCTGGCAATTTAATTGAATAGCTAACCGGGGTGAAGCACTATGTTGAAGCACATAGTGCACAGAGTGGCATAAATTTCAACCATAACTGAAATGTTATAGTACATCTGGTGGGCTGGGGTGTCTCTGCTCCTGCCCCACTTCTGTCTCTTTTTCTAAAGTGGTGACTACTAGAGATGAGCGAATAGTATTCGAAACGGCAGTTTCGAATAGCACGCACCCATAGGAATGAATGGAGCCGGCCGACATGCAGACAGGTGCGTCCATTCATTCCTATGCGTACGTGCTATTTGAAACTGCCGTTTCGAATACTACTCGCTCATCTCTAGTGACTACTTGTTGGATCATTTCATAGCTTTGGTTAGGTTTACATTCTCGGTTTATGTTTGATTCCTTATACCAAAAGCCAAGAGTAAGCCTAGTGGATAGAGAAACCTTCCCACCACTGTGCCAGGGCAGACTGTGTCTGGTCCATTTGGTACCTGGCAGCTTTGGTGTGCATTTGATCTTGCTCCACAGTTTTTGATTTCTGTGTGACTAACTTTTCTAGCCTCAACCTTCTCCATGATTTCTGGGTTAGGAGGTAAGATCTTGGAGTTGCCATCATGGAGTGGCTTCAGGAGCTGCTGCACATTACATGCAGATGCTGACAGTGTCCGGACGGTTTATGTGCGAGTATGTTGGATTAAAAAGGAGGTGCCAAGAGTGAGAAGAATTGAGAATTTATATTGGTTGTTATGCTGTATCTAATCAGCAGCGCCCCCTTATCTCTGAGGCTTTATGCAATTGCTTGGGTTGTATTACGGATAACACCACCTCTGGTTCTATATCAGAAAGTTATCCACATAAGTTATACTAGAAGAACCCCAGCTGTCAACATAAAGACAGAGAGTGGGAGGTAAATTTCCTTAGAGAATTGCTGACAATTCTAAAGATGACAAGGTTATAGCTGGTGGCAAAGTATCAAAGACAATATAAGAAGTCAAGGATGGGGCAGGCACCATGGAATCGTAATCGATAAAACAAGGTCATGGTCACAGGCAGACAACAAAGGTCAAAGCAAAGTCACAGCAGTGCTCATATATCTGACAGTAAAAATAAGCCCAAAGGAAGAGGTCACAGAACCTGTTGCAATGGGGGATAAAATGTATGTGGATGACATCACCGGCATTTGTGTTATCATCTATATATTCATGTACATGTCTATTGGTAACAGTTCTTATAATATACAACTAAGCAGTATCATGGCAGCTATAGTATACCCCATATGTCATAGTAATAATCCAGTAACTCATTCAGTTCTGTATCTCGGCTCTTCGCTTTATCATAATTGTATTGTTCTTCTCTCTCCATAGTTGCAGCATTGTAAATAACCGCCTAGAAGAAGAATCCCCCGTCTGCGGCGTCTTACACTCCCTTGTGCCTGGGAGCTGAGATTAAATAGACTTCTTTATGGAGGAACATGTGGTGATCTAATGCTGCATAGTTTCTAAATGAATTTCATCCTTCAGTCAAAATTCCCCAAAGGGAAGCAGTATGTAGTGAATGTATAACATAGCCGAAACCCAGTAAATCATACTTTACTGTATGTGTGGGAACATTCCAGGTCGGCAATGCTATAGGATAGATACTACAGTATATGGGTCAGGTACACCATTGTAGGGTGACTGTACATACTGTACATACATAAACATGCTGTGTTGACACAGTGCAGCAAAGCTCTATTGTTACAGTATGACAGAAGCATGTGTTGTATTAGCGGGCGTCACTTGTTTATAATACGCCCTACCGAAAAAGGAATAAATGACAGTGCAGAAGAGTCAGCAGACAGGGATTTTATATGGTCGGTGACTCCCTCTGGAGGCGCCCTCACTGCAGTCATACTTGGATAGAGAGTCATTATTATAGGTGCCTCTAATGAATACCAACCTATATATTTACGTGTATATCTTGTATAAGGGGCTAACACAACATTGTAATGGAAGAAATGTAACAAAAGAAATTTTTGCTCTGGATACAAATAACCAAAACCACCGACCCAGACACTGGGGAATCTGAAACTGTACAAGATTGTTACGATTCAGGAACTGTTATAGGGAACCTGTCACATTATATTGTGTATGTCGGAGTTATGTTGTAGAGCAGGATATGCTGAGTGTATAGTTTTGTGAGAAAAGATTGAGTACAACTTGTTATTTATGTATTGAAATTCCTGCTTATTAGAAGCTTAGGAGTCCAGTGGGCGGTCCCACCTACAGTGATTTCTACCTGTACACTTATATAAGGGGGGGCCGTCATATAGTGATAATATCTCCCAGTAGCCGCTTACATCCAGAATGAGCAGGAATATTAATATAATTTTTTTTTAAAGCATACCTCCAGTAATAAAACAACTTTTCACCATTTTTGGTGATATTTTCATATCTTGGAACAAGATCTGACCCCCTTGCGCTCAAGACCCCTAGGAGGTCTAAAAATAAAATAAAATATAATATACAGTATATATTTATATTTATTTAAATTAGCTTTCTTTCCTTAGATCCTACTAATATTATAAAGGTGAAAGTTTGTGAGTTTGGATGTTTGTGGGTTTGTGTGTTTGGATGTTTGTGGGTTTGTGTGTTTGGATGTTTGTTCCTCAATCACAGCCAAACAGCTGAATGGATTTTGGGGAAATTACACACACACACACACACACACACACACACACACACACACACACACACACACACACACACACACATACATTGCCCAGGAATAGGTAATAGGCTACTTTAAATGTGGGTCACTCACCCCAAATCGCCACCGTGACCCTCCAAAGAACCCTCCGGCATGGCTGTAGTAGCTGGCATTCCGCCAGCGCTGGTCTGTGCACGCACCTCCTATTGGTGCATGGCAGGCTGTAGGCGGGCTCTGGAGCCAGGGCTGCGGCACCATAGGTTGGGGGCTGAAGGTGGGCGTGCCGATTCAGAAGGGACACAGTGAGCAAGATGGCGGCAGCCCATATGGTCCCGGCACTGCAGCTATCCCAGGCCACCTACACACTTCGCGGACGGCTAAGGAGGAGGCTGCTGCACCCGACACACCACATAACAGGTCAGTGCAGCGGGTACAGGGGGTTGGGGAGGGGGTGTCCCGGGGGGAAGTGTCCCTAGGTCGGTGTCCCCAGGGATCAATCACATTCCCCATCTTCATCCCCCCCTACATCAGCCCCAGTGTAGTTGGACTCACCTTGCCACGCTCCCCCGCCGCTCTCTCCACTCGCTCACTGCACATAGGAGTCGGGCGGCTGGCTGCATATGGCATGTAGACTGCAATAGAGGCGCCGGTATTCTGCAATGCACTGCAGAATACCGGTGCCTCTATTGCAGTCTACCTGCCTAGGCTGCAATAGAAGCGAAAGACTGACAGGCCAGGGAGGCAGCGCAAGGCTTCCGGCTGTCATAGCAACCTGATGCTGGCCCCCGCTCTGCCTCATATATGCCACACTCAGCCAGCCGCCCGACAACTATGTGCAGTGAGTGAGCGGAGAGAGCAGCGGGGTAGCATGGCAAGGTGAGTCCAACTACACTGGGGTCGATGTAGGGGGGGACATGAAGCTGGGAGCAGAGATGGGGGGACAAGAAACTGGGGAGGAGATGGGGGGACAAGAAACTGGGGGCAGATGAAGGGGGGACAAGAAACTGGGGGCAGAGATGGGGGGACAAGAAACTGGGAGTAGAGATGGGGGGACAAGAAACTGGGGGCAGAGATGGGGAACAAGAAACTGGGGGCAGAGATGGGGAACAAGAAACTGGGGGCAGAGATGGGGGGACAAGAAACTGGGAGCAGAGATGGGGAACAAGAAACTGGGGGAAGATAAAGGGGGGGACAAGAAACTGGGGGCAGAGATGGGGGGACAAGAAACTGGGGGCAGATGAAGGGGGGGACAAGAAACTGGGGAAGAGATGGGGGGACAAGAAACTGGGAGTGGAGATGGGGGGACAAGAAACTGGAGGCTGAGATGGGGGGACAAGAAACTGGAGGCAGAGATGGGGGGGGACAAGAAATATAAGCGGTTCAGCGCCACCGCCAACCCGCAGACGAAGTCGCGGGTAACTGCTAGTACAATATAAAAATAAAGTACAACACATATGCAAAAATGCCCGAACATATAAACATATTTTTCCCATATGGTGAAAGTCATTGTGGGGAAAAAAAATCAAATTGCTTTTTTTTGCCATTTTATTACCTATGATGATTTGAATAAACATCAGAAATTTTTATAAAATGGTATAAACAAAAAGTACATCCATCCGTGCAAAAAAAGGCACCTTATACAGTCCGGTATATGGAAATATAAAAGAGTTACTGGTGTCAGAATACAGCATCTGCAAGAATTCTTTTTTTTTTTTTTAAATGTTTGGGGGAATTTCACTAAAGGTGTTTTAAATGTAATAACAACTTTATAAAAATTGGTATCTTCAGAATTGTAATGATCCTTGTAACTGCTAAGCTAGTTGCTTCTTGTAAGACTGCTGAAACCATCAAACTTGCTGCCTCTAATCTGAGTAAGCAACTGTTCTAGTGAACCAGCTGTGTCTTCTTGAGTCTCTGTGACATCCATGCGTGAGATCCAAATACCTAATAATTCTGGTAACTACCAATCCAATATACCTCAGTCCTTTTCATCTGAGTAGAGCTCAGCTGCAATATTTAACCATTTCTATGAGAAAAAAAAAGTTACCTCCGCACCCTTTCGAACCTGTGTGCCATCCGCTTGCACGCTGCATGTTCAGTTTTGATTCCTTGCTTAGGGTTCTTATTGCTCTGTCTGAACATTGCTCTATTCTCTCATCTCTATAGTTGATTTTCCACCACACCCAACTCTTACACCTTTGTTTCCCTCTGCTCCTCTAATAGTTAATCTTAGCCTTACCCGTGTGATTGACAGTTTATCTACCAATAAAGTCTGGGCTTCATATAAACAGGTCATTAGCCCACACAGGTTTGCTGGCTATTTTGACTTGTCCGGGATAAGCTGTTCTATTATATTTATGGCTTCTTATCTTTCGCTTACTTTGTGACTACTCTTTAGGATTTTGATTTGGTACTGCATTGTTTGTCTGGCTTTGACCTTGGCCTGCTGATTCTGCTTCTGTGTTGCTTTGTCTTGTCCTTTTCTGTGTTATTACTTATTCAGAGAAGGGACAGTTGCCCAGTTGTCCCTGTCATTAGGTCAGTTGTAGGTAGTAGGTAGGGACAGGGGCTGGGATCGAGTGCAGGACTCACTGTCTCTGTCTTTCCTTTCCTTCCTGGTTTCAGCAGCAACAATAGGGAAATGATCAACCAGCAATTCCATAACAAAGAAGCTAAAAAAAAAAAAAAAAAAGCAAAAGGGGGTGCAATGCCCCTTCCTCTTGACATTTATAAACTAAAGATCTCGCCCTCTCCATAGGTTCAGCATAATCAGGCTGAAGGGTCATAAAACACTGACCAGAGATGGGAAGGAGCTGATTCAACAAGTCATGGACCCTTATACACAGGGATGGCTGTGGCAGAACACAACAGCTCAAGCAGGAGGCCCTATTTTGATGTTCACTCTGGGAGTCGCTCGTGTTTGCTTATTTTATTCAGAATCCAATACACCATCTGTAATTTATTATACTTAGCTAGGAATTAGAGCATTTGCCAAGTATAACTGAATTTGCCAAGTCATGGGTATCAACCCTTTGGGGGGAAGATCATGACTTGTACTCCAGTTTTCTGGTGTAGAAGGTAGGATAAAGTTGCAAATTTTGGGCAAAAATATGTGACTTTTCATGTTTATGCTTCCCTTGCCATGATTTATGATCATTTACATGAGCTGGCATATATTCTGGTGCATGCACATGGTCCAGCAGAGGGTTCACCGTACTGCCTATACGCTGCTGGTACAGGGTCTTCATATATCTGCCCCCTCTGGTGACAAATAAATATTATTGCTAGCATTCACAAGCATATGCTGCATATACATATATATAATATAGGTACAGTATACTGTATATAAGAGAAGACAGGGAAATGCTAGGCAATGACTGTATCAATTGTGTAACCCAAATTAGATGTCAGTTTTCTTGTCCAGCGATTCTTTCCACGACAATACTAGCAGGATCAATATAAAGGCATTACAACCACATATGGGGTGAATTATTGTTAGCCTTGGCTCTGGATTAGAAATAGTAGGAAAAAATGCTTAAAATCAAGGTGTAATAGCTTGTAACTTGGCAACTTTCTACTCAGTGCAGTGTAATAGCAAATCTTATATATGCTGTATCCCACACGGTGTTTACTTATCTCTTGGCCTGGGATCAAACACTGAAGTAATCTCAAGTCAGAGCGGAGTCTTAAATCTTCTGAAGAAAACTTTAAGTCATACATTTGGGGTGTTGAATAAGTGCACATTTTACAAAGTATTACTTAAAGTGGTTTCCTAGAGATTTTTCCCCACAAATTCGTATTTAAAGGGAGTTTTTTACCCCAAACGTAAAATTGGATCTTCATTATTTTGTGTATTAAAAAATCAGAAGGTGAGATGATAGAATGTATTTTTACTTACATGTACACTCACCGGCCACTTTATTAGGTACACCTGTCCAACTGCTCATTAACACTTAATTTCTAATCAGCCAATCACATGGCGGCAATTCAGTGCATTTAGGCATGTAGACATGGTCAAGACAATCTCCTGCAGTTCAAACCGAGCATCAGTATGGGGAAGAAAGGTGATTTGAGTGCCTTTGAACGTGGCATGGTTGTTGGTGCCAGAAGGGCTGGTCTGAGTATTTCAGAAACTGCTGATCTACTGGGATTTTCACGCACAACCATCTCTAGGGTTTACAGAGAATGGTCCGAAAAAGAAAAAACATCCAGTGAGCGGCAGTTCTGTGGGCGGAAATGCGTTGTTGATGCCAGAGGTCAGAGGAGAATGGCCAGACTGGTTCGAGCTGATAGAAAGGCAACAGTGACTCAAATAGCCACCCGTTACAACCAAGGTAGCCAGAAGAGCATCTCTGAACGCACAGTACGTCGAACTTTGAGGCAGATGGGCTACAGCAGCAGAAGACCACACCGGGTGCCACTCCTTTCAGCTAAGAACAGGAAACTGAGGCTACAATTTGCACAAGCTCATCGAAATTGGACAATTGAAGATTGGAAAAACGTTGCCTGGTCTGATGAGTCTCGATTTCTGCTGCGACATTCGGATGGTAGGGTCAGAATTTGGCGTCAACAACATGAAAGCATGGATCCATCCTGCCTTGTATCAACGGTTCAGGCTGGTGGTGGTGGTGTCATGGTGTGGGGAATATTTTCTTGGCACTCTTTGGGCCCCTTGGTACCAATTGAGCATCGTTGCAACGCCAAAGCCTACCTGAGTATTGTTGCTGACCATGTCCATCCCTTTATGACCACAATGTACCCAACAACTGATGGCTACTTTCAGCAGGATAATGCGCCATGTCATAAAGCTGGAATCATCTCAGACTGGTTTCTTGAACATGACAATGAGTTCACTGTACTCCAATGGCCTCCACAGTCACCAGATCTCAATCCAATAGAGCATCTTTGGGATGTGGTGGAACGGGAGATTCGCATCATGGATGTGCAGCCGACAAATCTGCGGCAACTGTGTGATGCCATCATGTCAATATGGACCAAAATCTCTGAGGAATGCTTCCAGCACCTTGTTGAATCTATGCCACGAAGAATTGAGGCAGTTCTGAAGGCAAAAGGGAGTCCAACCCGTTACTAGCATGGTGTACCTAATAAAGTGGCCGGTGAGTGTATATGGGCATTGTTCAGTTCAGTTGCCATGTTTGACAAAAGGAAGTGCAACTGTATTAGTTGTACTCCGATACGTCTCTAATAAAAGGGGTATTCCTTGACTTTAATATGTGTAACGTAGAGAGTAACCAACACCCATAAAACCATTGGCGCTTATATTATTGACATGGGCAGCACGTCAAATGTTGGAGTGTGAAGTGGGTGGAGGGCTGGGATGGTAAAACCCCAGATATTGGCACACAAGGAATCAAGACTAATAGACAACCTATGCAAGTGAGGAACTCGAGGAGATAGTGGACAGCAGAACCATGAGACATCATTACACTGAGGTTTATGGAGTCTTACTGTATTTATGTAGACCATCGTTTTTTATGTAATAAGGTATTCTCTAGTTAAATTGCTTCTAAGAAAGAATAAATTCATACATACAGTATGGTATCCAGTGGAGTATGGCAAGGCGATGCACATACTTACAAAGCTAGAGATGGCTATGTCTGGTGCTATCCTGAGGATAGACCAGAAAAAAAATTTAAAGCCTGTACAACCCCTTTAATATTGGCTCCTAATGCCCAACACACTTTAATGTCACCTCATAGGATATGGGACCAATGAGGTGGCCATACAGTGGCTCTGACCCCTTCCCTCTTACATTAGTTTTATGTCATCACTTACCTATCTGCTCTCTGGTCCCACTCCTTCTTTCTCTTGGTGTACTATTGTGCACCAGGAGCAGGAAGGAGTGCTAGGGCCAAGAGAGCAGACAGGTAAGTATTAGCACTCAGCTTCTAGGCCACAGACTCAATGTGGCCTACAAGTTGGGGAGTGCTAGTCTGTGGCTTCCTGTGGCTTTCTGCTCCACTAGTAGTAGAATGTCATCTACTAGAGCTCCATCTTTCTCCTGATGCTACCAATCCAGTTGTATCTTTAACAACTGGACTGGCAGAACCGGGAGAACTGGCTGCTTGTAATGATGTAATGTGTGGCACATAAGGGCCCCCTGGAAACTGAAGAGGAAGACTGCAGTGAACACAAGCAAAGATAGGCAAGTTAATAGTAACCATTAAGGGACCCCCACTACCTATTTAAAAAAGCATGGAGCCCTAAAGGCATGGGGCCCATTTGTGGATTTAGTGATACCCCGGTGGGTCAGTCCGAGCCTGCAAACACCATCCTGTATATGGATCTGCCATGGACCTGAGGTCTTACAATAAACAAATGTGCATATAAACCAGAATACCTGAAGGAAACCCACATGAATACTTTTCTATAAGTAAAGAACTTTAAGTCTTGCCTAATTATATCAATGTACTTCTAATTATAGCATCCAACGATAACATCACGGTCTGATCTTTTTTGATTGATGGAAACAACTAGAAAAACACTTGAATGTGATTTACATGTTGTATGAATTGATGCGATGTACAAATAATAGACTTTCATCACTTTTTGTAGGTTTGGGTTATTGATTTGCAATAACATATGTGGGATGTTAGGTTCACGTCAACATTATCATGGGAAGGTCAAAGTTACTATGAGGAGTAAAAAGCAACAGCAGATTTGGAAGAGTTCCATACCATGGGCAATTTACTAGCCTGTTTATAGTGTATAGACAGCCTAGCCTTCATCATGCCTCAGTTTCACTCATATTTTTGGTATAAAGCCAATGTTATACATTATAGAATGGCTGTCAGAGAATGTAACGTTTAACAAATACGTCATTATATGTTACAGCTAAGAAATAAATGTATATACAAATTTGTATCTGTCTATCTATCTATCTATCTATCTATCTATCTATCTATCTATCTATCTACAGTATCTATCTATCTATCTATCTATCTATCTATCTATCTATCTATCTATCTATCTATCTATCTATCTATCTATCTATCTATCTATCTATCTATCTACAGTATCTATCTATCTATCTATCTATCTATCTATCTATCTATCTATCTATCTATCTATCTATCTATCAATGTCTGTCTATATCTATCTATCTATCTATCTGTCTGTCTGTCTGTCTGTCTGTCTGTCTGTCTGTCTGTCAGTCTGTCTGTCAGTCTATCTATCCATCTCTTCAGGTATTTTAACCTATTACATACATTTTTATTTTCCATCAATCTCTACATATTACTAGTTATAAAAAGGATTGTGGCAATAGGACCTAAGTGATTCAGCTGCTCTCCTTACCCAATTTTTACCTGTGCTCTTGCTTTTCCATAGGCTATGACTATGGAACTGTTGTTCTGAAACTCGTCAACCGTCGCCAAGCAATCTTATATTTATTCTTTGCGGGGAATATCCCTTTTTTTTGTCATTTTTTGTATATTTTAAATGAATTAAATAAAGAAACCAACATTTTATTGCGGCTGCTGGACTTCCAATATCTTTTCCATGTGGATCGCTCTGGGCCGACAGAGCCATAGTATCCGTGCACCCATTGTTGTTCTCCGAAAACCATGAGTCTGGTCTTGGAATATTTTTTCATTTCAACAATATCTCAGATTCTCTGTATGTGGGTTGTGTTATTTCCCTCCCCCTTCCCCTCTATCCGATTCAGCAGTTAACATCTTCCTGTGATTACATTTGTTTTCTGGCTCTATGTTCTCAGAATTGATCCTATATTCTGCTGATTTCCCTGGTTACTGACTTTGGTTTACTCTTCTGGTTATCCGATCTCCCGAAATTGACATAGACTCTGGTCTTCCTCTGGTGTCTTTTTGTGTATTCCATACTATCCTGGTTTTGACCTGGAATTCTGATTTGGGCTGAAGTCTGCAAGTGAACTTTTCTTCTTGCACCTTGTAATGTTGAAACCTGAGCCCTAAAGCAGCCAAATCCAAGATATTTATTATGTTATACTATTTATATTGAAACAGTGATGTTGAGATTCGGCCAGTTCTAGGTGAAGTGCACTAAATGGTAACCTAACTTCAGTGCCAAACATTCAGACTGTGTTCATATTTGCATCAACATTTATGTTTATGATGGGTTAGTGATATATCTCTCCCCAAGTCCATCAAGTGCATCGCTATACGTTCTTCAATAGGTGTTGCACTACTTATTCTGGCATAATTGTTTTTATTTTTCTCTAGTTATTACTAGAGATGAGCGAACACTAAAATGTCCGAGGTTCGAAATCCGATTCGAACAGCCGCACACTGTTCGACTGTTCAAACGGATTTCGAACCCCATTGTAGTCTATGGGGGGAAATGCTTGTTTCAGGGGTAGGCAACATTCGATAAAATCATACTTACCAAGTCCACGAGTGACGGTCGGGCTGGATTCTGCTTGAAGTCTTCTCCCAGGGCATGCGCAGTCGGCTCTGCCCTGGCCCGACGCCTGAGCAGAGCCTACTGTGTATGCGCGTGTATGCGCGTGCATAGTGGATGATATTGTGATTGCTCAGGTACTATGGGAGCTAGAGAAAAAAATTCCAAATATGCCTGAATCAGTGGAGTGGCATCTATTGAAGGTTGCAAAGAAATGGAGGTGATTGAGGTGGTAAAACATAGACATAACAGATTCATTAAATTTCTCTTTTATTTTCAAGTTGGACAATAATTTGAGCAGTGTTGCACTGGGATTCCTAAGGCCCAACAGTATAAATGATTCTAGGCTCCACCTTCCAACAACTCCTAAGAAATAGACCATAATAAGCTTTAAATTAGGGTTCCTTCTTCTGAACCATTATTGTATTAGACCCTGGGAGAGTCCAGCACTGACTGTGAGTTTAATACCAGTTTATTGTTAAAGGACTGAACATAGTAGCTGTATGCTAAAACCTCCTCATAAAAAGCAGCTCCTTAAGTTACCTTTGTTTGCAAATACGAAAACTCTTAAACACAATTGTACGACGCATTTGTCAGCATATACAAAGCTACTTTAGTATAATCTGACAAGCACCCATGGATCTACTATCAAATATGGAATATTTGTTACACTGGAGAGAATTGCTTTATGTATGCCTAGAATTATGCATGAAATTGTAAAATACCCGGCTTAGCACATTTATCTTTCTTTGCATCTTATATGGTTTATCTCAAAAGCAAATGCATTAAAAATAAACTACATGCAAAAGATCACAGAAAACATTCCACATAATAAAAGCAATAGATGTCCTGAAATGCCCCAACCAACCAATGTGTTCAGAGTCAGTAACAGATTCCAGGATTCTTTTATTGCAACGTAATATAATATGCAAATAAGTCCTTGGTGGATAAAGAGGAACTTGCTCTAATACATCTTTTGGAAGGAGGTCCCTATAGATCAATGTTTGGTTTTCCTGAATCCTAGTGGCATAATCTGGGAATATAACCAAGTCAGGATACATTCTTCAAAAGGAAGAGGAACCCATCCACAGACAGCTGTTTTAAGGTTATTGTCTCTCATCAGTGTCAAGCAGGATAATGTGGGTATTGCGTCACCTTAAAGAAACCATGCCTTTATCCGTCTGCATTGCAGTGTAGGGAAGTAATTAAACCATAGATGCCCTGCTTATAGTTCTGGGAAAGGAATATCAAAATAAGTCCTTCTTGGCGAAAAAGGGGAACTTATTCTACTGCCACCTTTTGGAGGGTAGCTAGGTTTTCCTTAAACCTTGTGGAAAATGCATGGCTTTCCTGAAATCTTGAAAAAAATCAGCCTCTACCTATTCAATTCCAATAGGTAACGGCTAGAGATGAGCAAACACCCTTCGATTGAATACATATTCGATCGAATATCAGGCCGTTCGAGGTGTTCGATTCCAATCGAACTCCACGAGGCAAACGCAGTAAAAATTCGTATCCCCTCCCACCTTACCTGGCGCGTTTTTTGCACCAATAACTGCGCAGGGAAGGTGGGACAGGACTACGACAACGGAGGCAGTTAAAAAAATTGAAAAAACCCATTGGCTGCCAAAATGAGGTGACCTCCAATTTAGACGAATGGTGGATTTAACATTCGATTAATTTGGGACTCGCACATATCACAAGCTGACAGGGATCCCGACCACATAGAGTCCCAAAGAGCTGTGTGAGTAACATTCCCCCCTAAATAAAGGTAATCCCTAGCTAACCCTGCCTGTAGATCTACCCCTGTCTCACAGTCACATAGTTCACAGTCCCAAATTAATCGAATGGAGACTGGACACTGTTGTGAACCCAGCATAACCTACCGTGAAGCTACAGTTGTTGGTTGCTGGTCATACCCTATATATACACCTTTCTGGCAGTCTACTGCTTGGCTAGGATACTAATATACAGTATATTCAGCATCTGGTGCACATGTCCCATCAACCTGGCCAAGTACAAATCCTGAAACAGAGGGCAACTATTTATAATATACCATTAATATTGTTATTATTATTACATAATTATATACTAATTATAAAACCCATGGAATAATGGATGTGACAGGGAAGCCTTCAGCAATTCTTTTACACAATGGTGCCCCTGTCTAGCCACTATATAGTGTAGCACATCACAGCTTCATTCAAGTGAATTTGGCTATGTTGTAGTTTCCCGCACACGAGATGTCTTGGACTGTACTGCAGGAAAAACCAGCCAGGAACCACTAATGATCAGTAAGTGATGGCAATTCTTGGCCATATACCGTCACTTCTTACAGTGGAAACTCCTTCAATAGTTGGGGGTTTGAAGTGTAAGAGACTTTGACATTACATTGAGGCATTAACAGCATTCCTTTCGCTCTGATTTTTTTCCATGTGAGTCAATATTTCAATTAAATCTATAAAAACTGGATAACGTTTAGTCCTGTGTAATGGCTCTCCATGAATAAATGTATTACTAATGCATTTGTCACCCTCAGTGACATTCCGAGAGCAAGAGAACCAAACATTGTTTTATTAAAGATCAAGGCTTCTGGCTTAGTTGTGGGTCCCGAGGATTTAACACACTTTCAATCCTTCTAGCAGTTCTTTTGTAAGGGGACATAAGATCCTGTTTTGCAGTCAAAAGAAATCCCAGGGAGTTAAAAAGTCTTTTTGTGTTTTGGGGAATTCAAAGGTGGGAATTCCCTATAATCCTGTTAGGTACCATGACATCATAAATCTCAATGGGAACATCAAGTCCTAAGAAGTGAATCCATCCAATGAGGAGGTGCCATACAGAGTATTACATGGATGATCAGTGCTGTGTAACAACATTGAGGGCATTCCTCACGATTGGGGTCATCATTAATAATGGATTGGTGTGTGACTACTAGTAGGAGACATAGATGTAGATCAGTGATCCTCCTAGTATATTACTGCGTTCGCTAATAGAAATGATAACTGTAATATCTTCAAGTGCAGAATCTTTTAAAATCAGCAAAATTGTAGGAAACAAAAAATATTTCCAGGTTGTGACAAACAGTGGCCTTGTATGGCCATTGCAGTATTGTACAACTAAGTCATATACCCTTTCTAGAGAATAAAAGTATATGGATCAACAATGAGGATCAGGAATATATGATTAGAGACTTCATATTGACCTATCCCCAAATCCATTGGTACATCACCACTAAAAGTGTGCCGGTCAGATCAACTAAGGTGGCAAAATTTGCCAGATAAGATTCTACCGTTTGTAATGGCTGATCTTCTTATTGTAGCTTTGTATAGGATTTCTATACTATTGTCTGCAATGCAATTTTGTGGTTCTTAAAACTAGATCTTTTGGTCATTTTGTTAGAATATAAGTCTGCTTTCCATGTGTATATTGCTCTGTAGACACATCCTGCGCATTATTAAATAAGTTTTAAATGGGTGTCGCAGTTTAAACCCCTGCAGAGTCTTAAAGGGTACCTGAGTTTTGTATCAAAGTTGAAATATGTTCAGGGTCTTAGTTGGCAGTCTGATCTCTGGCTCTATAATTCCTTATACTTCATGTCCTACTAATCGCCACATTTTGCATTTTTCTCTGACACAGGGGATGTGTTAAACACAGTCTGCTCCCCCTACCATCATTATTACTACTACTGCTTTCCCTACATGTAATTATGCAAGAAATAACTATAAAATATCAAACACATAATGCAGAAAAGCCTAGTTGAACATAATATAAGAGATTCAGGGACACTGAGCTTCCAGTCTAGGTTGTTATGCAGCTAAAAAGACCCCTGACACAGAAAAAGGGAAATCTGCTGCTTGCTGCCTTTGACTGACATCCCAGCAATAAAACTAACAGTTTCTCAGAAGGAGACACTCTCCTTCCACCGTGAACTGTGAGAAGCTGACTCCTCTCTGAGCAGTGTACATGGAGCACAGAATGCAGATTGGTGTGTAAATATATAAAGGCAGTGAAAAAAGACACATCCTTTATCCCTCCACTTACTGTATTCCTGTTTTGAGCTTGCTGGTTTCTAAAGACAGATTTGCCCTTGCAGCAGGGAGTGAACAGCAAATTAGGAAGGAGTGAACTTTAGAGTGTTTTGTTTACATATAAAACTGCAACATTTTTAAATGAAGTGTATCCCATCTTGGTTCAGAATCCCATATTCTATGAAAAGAGAAACAGGCTCAGTCAGGATCAGTTCACATCTGTGCTGGAGGACATGAAATTGGCTGCGCAGTATGAAAATGGCAGACACCCAGCAGATCTCATTACTGTCAATAGGGTCTGTGGGTGTCCACGGGTAACCATCATTTTAGCTGTCCAGCTCTCTGTAATTTGGGTTCCCCAATGGATTGGAACAACAGAGAGCCCAGTGCAGATGTGAAGCTAGCTTAAAGGGGTATTCCCATGACGCTTGTTCACTAACCTGCAGGCTGTTGTGCTCTCTTCACTTCCTGCTTTGCTCGGCACATAGGTGGGCGGAGTTTCAATTGCACGGGATTGGTTGTAAATGAATTACCCCAGTGTGAAGCTGATGTAGCAGAGTTGGATTTGAGTCAGTTTGCATTACATACAGAGGTAACGGACTCCCTATCTCAGCCCTTATCAGGAAAATTCAATTAAACCGACTGATAAGAGCTCAGAAATCCCGGAGCTCTCTGAGAAGCTCCGCTACTTATCAGACACAAACAGCTCAGAGCTGCTCCCAGCCCCTCCCTCCCCCCCTGAGAGCAGGCAGCTACATCACTTGACAAATGAGCAGATAATCCCAAGGGCCATAGAAATGGAAAAGTCTTAAATCCACATAAACTAGCAGTATAGATAGGATCCTTGTGATGGGACAACCCCTTTAAGTTGTCTGAAAAGTTAGCGAGTAGTGACCATTTCAATTCACAAACACTTTACAAATACTTCTCTGTTCGGCTGAGGATCCAGTAAAGCATCTCCATTTGCATCCCCAGTACCTGTAAGACATTCTGCCTGCATGTGAAGAATACATGGGTGTCTGAGCAGTAACGCTGAACACAGAATCCCTGGCCAAAGAGAGTTTGGTACTTTATGGTCATGCAGGGGTTAAAATATGAACCAGATAACTCTTTCAAAGGGGAAGACATAAACATGAAGCCTAAATGAGATAAGTCTAAAAAGCATTTCATTAGTTGTAATTTTTTAATTTCGTTTTTGTAAAAGAAAAATATTTTACAATTTAAGATAATTTTATTTCCCATCATTCAGAATTCATCCATCATATCCTGGCTTGCTTCAGTGCAGTAAATGTAGACAGATAATCAGATATAATTAGTAAATGAGAAATAATTTAACATCATGTTACTGACAATAAAGTTAGGAGCCTATCACTGCGATCTCAGTTAATGTAGCCATATTAAGACGTCTTATAAAGGGCATCCTAATAAATGTTTTCATATATCCGTATGATATTAAAGACTGTTATAATTAAAGGGGATTGCTGGTATCAACACCAAAGTAGTCACTAAAAGGTGTGCTCAGTAATAATTGTGTTATATGATGCTCAGATCTGGAGCATTAATGGTTTGTGAAACAATTTGATGACATGGTATAATATTATTACACAGTATATTAGGGGAAGAGTACATGTTAGCACTTATGTCATTTCATGTTTTTATTGTTGTTTTATTGTTTCATTAGCTTTTCATTATAATAAACCTTTACATTCCTGAGTAATAATCTGAACATACTCATCAACGTGACTTCAGTAATTAGAAATTTCTAGAAAGTTTTACGTTTTTGAGACAATTGCTCCAAATGCACTTCACGCCAGTAATAGGATTCCTTGTTTCTGTAATGCAGGGACATTGGGATAAACCAAGTTTCCATGTACCCTTAGCTTTACACAGGTATATCTAATCTTTCCATTAACCAGGAGTGCCCTGGATAGAAAAATAGTTGTGTGCAACTCTTTAAACCACCTGTAAGGGGGCGTTCATACTTGCGCCGCTGTCCGCCTGCCATGATTTTGAAAAAATTGCAGGAAAAACTTTTCAGGGACGGCTTTGTCAGTTTAAAAGCACATTCATTTCAATGGGTTTTTAAAGCAAACCAACGGTGTCCGTATGCAGTCTCTCTGCCATGAAACGGTGACTTTGCACAGACACAAAGTTGGACATGCAGGACTTTGTGTCTGTGATATTTTTGTTGCATTTTTCTCTGCCTTATTTTTTCCCCTTTTAAATGTATGGGCAAAACGCTCAAAATTCCACTTGTACTTTTCTAAAAACATTTACGAAAACACAGCTTTTGTGCAGTGTGTGGATAAGATTAACAGAAACCTCATTCAGTTTGCTGGTACTGTAAAACGCTGCATTTTTTCAGCTGCATTTTCACAGCTGCCAAAAACTCTACTTTTCCTGCAACGTTTTAGACTGCGGCCACACGTAGCGTGAACGTTGCAATTTTATACCTGCAAAGTGGATTCTGGCTTATCCCATCCACAGAGGAAAACTCTGAGGACGTCATGTGAAAAGCACTGTAGGAAAAACCACAAGCATTTGCGCTGTTGTTCTATAGCAGAATTTTTTGGCCGCGGCTCGCTACTCAGGGCCCTTTGCCTTAGGCTAAGGCCCCACGGGCCGTAAACGCAGCGCTAAAGCGCTGTGGGAAGAACCGTTGCATGAACGCATTGTGGTTCTTCCTGTAGCACTTTGAAGAGAAAAGTTCACAGAGTTTTCCTCTGCAGACTTTCTCTTAACATGATATCTACGGGAAAGCCACCGGCGTTTCCGTAGATATAATTGACATGCTGCGATTTGCAAAGCTGCAACGGCTTTGGAAAATGCAGCGTGTCCGCGCTGGGATTTCTTCGGCAAAGTGGGCATGGGATTCACATGAATCCCATCCCCTTTGCTTGCACTGTAAAACGCTGTGTCTCCACTGCGGGCAAATCGCGGCATTTACTTCCCATGGGGCCTCGGCCTAAAGGAATTTTTTGTATATGAGTTTTTGTACCTTTATAACAGCCTAGACTTGTCATACTAACAAGTCAACAAATAAATGTCTTTTCATGGTTCTATAAATATGATACAGATTTATAAGCATCACCGTAAATAAAAATGTCATATAAACAAGACTACTGATACATGACCAATAGTGAGAATCCACAGCGAACAAATATGATACAAAAGAAATCCCTACACCATTCACCTGTTTTGTTGGGAGTCTCTATCTTTCCAGTTTGAAGCCACAACAATGCAAAGGTCTATCAAAAAAACATATGACACAAAATCTCAACAAAAGATTTGTGTATTCAATGCTGGTCTTCATAATCCCTTGGAATTTGCGCCTAATTTTCAATGCGTTTCACACATCATGATGAACTTCTAAACATGAGTTTATGCCAGTTCCTTGTGGATGGTCACACTTCCACCTTGCTCCCTTTGAGGAAAGGTCACTTAAGGGTGCCTTCACCACGGTGTAAAGCGCCGCTCCTTTAGACACGTATGCACGTGTCCGAGCGTGGCGCTTCAAAACAGAGCCCATTCATTTCAATGGGTGCCAATATACACGCGTGTATCGGCACCCATTGAAATCAATGGGCTCTGTTTTGAAGCGCCACGCTCGGACACGTGTATACGTGTCTAAAGGAGCGGCGCGCTATACCGTGTGAAGGCACCCTTAAGTCTGAATTCCCATGTGGCGTAAAGTCCCACATGGCCTTGGCTGAAAAGCTAGATTTTACAGTCCCTGGGCGAATCCCCTCCACACATTGCAGAAAAATACCCCCTATGGAATTGCTGTGATTTCCAAAACTGTCCCGTTTTTGGAAATTGTAGCATGTCAATTATACATATGAAAATGCTGGCGGTTTCCATACAGGTGTTGTTAGGAAATTGCTTTGATGACAATTCCCCAGTAGCTGCTGGAAATCCTGGAGAAAGGGGCACAAGAGACAGTGAGCCCTAAGCTGAAGCCCCCCACTGTCCCTTCCTCTTGCTGGTCCTATCCTATGTAATAGGCGGCAACTTGGAGACGATCCCTTCCTATATACATGAAACACAAAACGCAGACAAGACAAACAACAACAAAGGGAGGTCAGCTAGCCGAGGGTCCAGTAACAGTCGAGCAATGCAGTGTCAAAATCGAAATCCAAAAGAATAGTCAATAGGGAAAGCCAGATGTCAGAATCAGAATACAAGTAATTAAACAGCAAGTGAAAGCCAGCAAGCACAAGGCAATAACAGGCACCAGTGTGAATGTGAGCCAAGACTAAATAGGGGAGGATGAACCCGCCCTGGACCTGACAGGAAGGCAGGCTGTCAATCACAGGGCAAGACCAAATTTAACTACTTCATGGACAGAGGCAGACAAGGGCAGAAGACGTGTTTACACAGTGCAACCAAAAACTCTAAACAAGGAACTAGACTGCACACGTCTCCTGCACCGCCACATGTGAGCAGAGGGTGGCGCAGTGACCTGAACAGGCAGAGATGTTACAAGTGTAACTGAAGCAGAAAGTCCACAGAGGAAAACTCTGCATACTTTTTTGAAAAAGTGCTACGGGAAAAATCGCAATGCAATGTTTTTTCCTGCAGAACTTTTTGGCTGTGACCTGCGCTGAAAATTTGCAACTTTTTTGATGGCTTGTATGTCACTTTTCTGAAATGCAAACCATGATGAATCAGTACAATAGACGTCTGAATGTTTGTTAAAACAACAGTGTCGTTTTATCAATATGTATTTACAGAAGATACATTTACAGGTGTCCCTGATTTTAGGGTAAGTTCACAAGGAGGAAAGTGAAGAGGATCACTTTCTGCCACCGGTGTCTTTGTGCAGCCAGCCGTGACGGGATGCCAATGCAGTGCATTGGCATGCTGTCGCAGCATCCCACTCTTGAGTAGGCCCAGATCAATGGGCCTAAACAGGAGGATGTCTCGAGCTATGGATGCCACGGCTGACTAAGCCAGGGAATCTGCATGAAGATAGGGCATGACAATAATCGCTAGCAGAAAAAAATTGCAAGTCACTCCCATTTAAATGAATGGGAGATGTTTTTGCAGGCGATTTTTGAGGCAGAACATACCCTTAATGTGTTTCAAGTTTTAAGAGTTGTACTGATAGGTTTCGGACGGTAGGAGAAAACCTTTGACTGCAGGGTGAGTTAAGTTTTATGGAATTCCTCCTTTCCTCCTCCCCTTCCCTGTGATTTCTGTTACCTGTCTCCAAGATGTGGTCTCGTCTGTCTCCCCTATGTTCTGTGTCTTTTGGTGTCTTCCCCTCCCTTCTTAGTCCGGTGTAGCCACGCCCCTCTTCCTCTTTGTCCGGCTACCACCAGCAGACCAGATCGCTTTCCTGATGTCTGGAGGTAGACCGAGTGAGAGCGCTCTCCTGGAAGCTATCCGGGAGGGCATCCGGAGCGAAGGGGACTCTTTCCTCGCCTGCTTGCTTGCGGGTGCTAGGGAAGAGCCTCCCCTTCCGTCTGGGCAGCATGATGCCGGGTCGCGGCGACGTACGGCAAGGCGCTCCCGTCCTTCGGAGCGCCTTAGCCCCAGCAATTCCCCTCCCCATAGGAAACGGGGCGGGGAGCGTTCCGAGGGGCGGACGGTGCCAGTGGCGCGGCCTACGCCTCCTCTCATCCCGCCGGCATTAGGCCCCTCCCCTTCCGGCTTAGCATCAACGCCGGCCATTTTACACTGCGCGACAGCTCAGGGATCACAGCACGTGGGAGACATGGGCTCCAAAGAGTCTGTAGCAGCCCCCCCCGGCCTCCGTTTTGACTCCCCCAGCCACACAGCCCCCTGGTAATCCGCGTGTGGTCCCTCAGCCCTCTGCCCTTACAAGGGGTGATTCTTTAGACTGTGTCTGTGAGGCTTCAGCTTCACAGGCTGTGGACAGCAGCCGGGCTTTTTCTATGTATGCTGCTGCTACCCCCCCTCCCTCCCAAGGACTCCCAGATCCTCGAAGCGTCGTTCCCCTTCGTCTTCAAGTTCTTCCTCTAGTCCCCGTGGTTCCACCCGATCATCGCTTCGGCATAGACAGAGGCAGGTGCCTGATCCCCCGCAGGAGCGGGCTTCTCGTGAGGCCAGTCGGGCCGGCACGGCGCCACTTTCGGTTTCGGCAGTTGAAGTCCCTGCTGTACCTCCGAGTGGTGAGTGCAACTTTTCTGGGGCATGGGGGTTGGGGGATGGAAATGAAATGCTTCCTACTTTGAAAGTCTTAGTGTCGCAGTTGGAGCAGAAGCAAAAGGGGGATAGGACTGCTCCTTCTGTGGGTTTATTTAAAGATTCACTGTATTGCGGTATTAGCCCGTTAGGGGCCCATGTAGACGAAGAGACCCGTTCAAAGATTTTTAATAACCAATACATTGACATTTGGTCTCTCCTGTCTGTGGACCAACACACGGTTGACAAGGAGAGACGGGTCGCCACTGAGCGGGCTGTCGATCGACGCCCCCGTGTGGCCAAGACGATTAACAATTGGTTGCAGGCTTTTTCGGTTTTGGGTTGCATCATGGGCCAGTGCCATCCTGAACGTTGTTCGGATTTATTTACATATATGGATATGATCTACTGCGCTTACAAGTCGCATGGCGGCACCGCTTGGTGGCGCTATGACGAAGAGTTCAGGAGGTGTTTGTCCTTGCAGCCCGAAATTGGCTGGGCAGTGCAAGCTACCACTGTGTGGCTCCGGCTGATGATGTCTCCGAGGCCTTCGCCCTTTCAGCCTGGGGCCACCGGATCGGGGGCTTCCCCCTCCCCCGGTACGGTGGCCATGCGGAGACCGGGAACGTGCTGGCTCTTTAATGAAGGGCACTGCCGTTTCTTTGGTCTCTGCAAGTTCAAGCATGAGTGCTCCTCTTGCGGGGGCTCTCATGCCGCATCCAGGTGCAACAGGGCCTCCAAGCCCTCATCAAAGCCTGCAGCGGAATCCAAAGACTCCAGTGAACGTTCTAAAGATGCTTCCATGGTTAGACCGGTACCCTGATGCCCAGGCTGCGGCCCAGTTACGTTTTGGTTTCTCGTTTGGGTTTTTTATCCCCTTTTTGTTTTCCAGGGAACCCGTCATGTCCAAAAATTTAAAATCCGCCAGGGACTTCCCCGACGCCCTCAGGGATAAGGTTTTTAAGGAGGTATCCCTGGGGTGGATGGTTGGTCCTTTTGATTACCCCCCCTTCCCAAATTTGCCCGTGTCCCCGCTCAGTGTTGTTCCCAAAAAGGAGCCGGGTAAGTTTTGGCTTATTCAGCATCTTTCCTTCCCAAAAGGTTCCTCAGTGAATGATGGCATTGCAAAAGACGAGGCTTCTGTCTCTTACGTTTCCTTTGATCGGGCGGTGGACCTAGTTCGCCGCGCGGGACAAGGGGCGTTAATGGCAAAGTCCGATATCGAATCGGCTTTCCGTCTTCTTCCCGTTCACCCGGATTGCTATCATTTGCTGGGTTGCATGGGCTGTTCAATATCATGTCATTATTTTGAGTTGTTCAGCTCCTTTTTGGAATGGGTGGTTCGCTCGGAGACGGGTTCGGTTTCCATCACCCATTACCTGGATGACTTTCTTTTTGTTGCTCCTCCAGGCGATGGGCGTTACGAATTTCTCCTCCATACGTTTCGTTCCCTTATGCAGTTATTCGGGGTCCCCCTTTCGGAGGATAAGACGGAGGGTCCCTGTACGTGTTTGTCGTTCCTTGGTATCGAATTCGATACTGAGGCCATGGTTTTTCGCCTGCCTGAGGATAAGCTCCTTCGGCTTCGCGGTCTTTTGTTGTTTTTTTTGGCCGTTTGTAAGGTTACCTTAAAACAGATGCAATCCCTTTTAGGTCTCCTGGTTTTCGTGTGTCGAATTATGCCTATGGGAAGGGTTTTCTCTAGGCGCCTGTCCCTGGCGACTAGAGGAGTCACTTCTCCGTCCCACCGTATACGGGTTACAAAATCCATGAAGGCGGATTTGTCCACATGGTTGTCGTTTTTGGATTCCTACAATGGTCGCACTTGCTGGCAAACAGATGAGGTTTCCAATTTCGATATCTCCTTGTTCACCGATGCCTCCGGCAGCCTGGGTTTCGGGGCGGTCCTCGGGTCTCATTGGTGTGCTGAACCTTGGCCGGACTCATGGCGGTCCGCGGGTTTGTGTAAAAACCTTACGCTCCTGGAGTTGTTTCCCATAGTGGTCGCGGTGGAAGTCTGGGGGAACCAGCTTAAGGACCGTAGGGTTCGTTCCTTTCCTCCTCCCCTTCCCTGTGATTTCTGTTACCTGTCTCCAAGATGTGGTCTCGTCCGTCTCCCCTATGTTCTGTGTCGTTTGGTGTCTTCCCCTCCCTTCTTAGTCCGGTGTAGCCACGCCCCTCTTCCTCTTTGTCCGGCAACCACCAGTGGACCAGATCGCTTTTCCCTCCCTCCCTCCCTCCCCTTTTTATGGTCTCCGTTTAAAAAAAAAAAAAAAAAAAAAAAAAAGGGCGTTTTTGTTATTTTCTTGGTTCTGTGTACAAAAAAAAAAAAAAAAAAAAAAAGATGATGGATGTGTTATGGCACCCCCTGCGGTTTGTTGTCACGGTTACGTATACATATATGAAGCAAAAAAATAAAAAAAGGTGTAAATCAGATGAGTTACACTCGGTTTTGAAGGTATTCCTGAGCGAGAGTGATGTTGTTTTCAAAAAAAAAAAAAAATATATATATATATATATATATATATATATATAAAGGTGTTATTGACAGGCTAAGAGAAAATGGGGTTCTTCGTGTGTTTGTCAGACAAAGAAAGTCTGTGACGTTTTGTCGGTGCGGCGCACCGTGTTTTGTCCGGAGGTTTGTTTTTAGGAGATGGCGTGTCGCTGCCTCTCCCGTTTCGTGTTTTTGTAATTTTGAGATGGAGGTCGTTTACGTGATGGTAACGTTTTTTCTTTTCTTTCAGTTAACCCTCGTCTCTACTTTGCCAGTCACAGCTGGAGGGCGGTTATGCACAAGAAGTAGGGGAGGCGAGGAGATCCCGCCCCTCCGTGGAAGGGGGCCGGGCTCCCCTCTCCTCATCTGCATATGTTTACAGTTGATGTTTACAGTTTGTGGTTGCCATGGTAACCGTTTCCATGGCAACCCTTTGTTTTACTATAAATGTTTTATAAATAAATAGCTGTGGCCGACCTACACCCAGGCAAAAAGTTATAAGGTAGTCTGTGTCTTCATTTGCGGGTTATTAGGGGAAGGGGAGGTATTCTATGTTCCCAGGTTTTCATATCCCCGCAGTCTTAAAATGATACAATGAAACAATGTATTTGCTAAATAGTAGAGATGAGCGAGTAGTGTTCGATCGAGTAGGTGTTCGATTGAATACTACGGTATTCGAAATACTCGTACTCGATCGAACACTACGAGCTGTTCAAAGTTTAAGGTTCGACGCAGAACCAGCGTTGATTGGCAAAATGCTATACATTCTGCCAATCAACGCTGGTTCTTCTCTTACCTTTAGAAGTCTTCTCCGTGCAGCGTCCCCGCGGCGTCTTCTGGCTGGAATTCACTCTGCCTAGGCATCAGGCCTAGGCAGAGCCGACTGCGCATGCGCGGGCATGCCCTCGCATGCACAGTCGGCTCTGCTCAGGAGTCGGGCCGGGCAGAGCTGACCGCGCATGCGCAGTCGGCTCTGCCTAGGCCCCAATGCCTAGGCAGAGTGAATTCCAGCCGGAAGACACCGCGGGGACACTGTGCCGGGAGAAGACTGCACAGAGGATCCAGCCCAACCGTCACTCGTGGACTTGGTAAGTATAACTTTATCGAATGTTGCCTACCCCTGAAACGAGCATTTCCCCCCATAGACTATAATGGGGTTCGAAATCTGTTCGAACAGTCGAACAGTGTGCGGCTGTTCGAATCGGATTTCGAACCTTGGACATTTTAGTGTTCGCTCATCTCTACTAAATAGTATACGGTAGATAAGATGACAATGTGAGCTTTAGGTTTCTTGGTGGCTTTGTACTCTATAGGTGTCCATTAGACAGTATGTTGGTGAATACATGTTCAATGTCACCAGGCAAAGGGTGAATAATTCCTGGGATCATCCTGGAATTCTTTCTGGACTAGTAGCCATTAGTCAAAAATATTACTCCTGATCACTTTGGGCCTGTGCACACAATATAACGCGGCATTGATTCTGACACTTAAACTCGTGTTCAATGGGTTCCGTCTTATGCGCACTACACATTGAAATCAATGGGAGGCTTTTTAACCCATTGATTTCAATGTGTTACGTGCATTAAACGGAACCCATTGAAGTCAATGCGATTCTGTTATGAAGCACTGATTGTGACACGAGTTTACATGTCAGAATCAACGCCTCGTTACATCGTGTGCATGGGTCCTTTCTTTGTTGTATATGCACACAGATATCCATTGCAAAATATCATTTGTTTAGGTTTAGGTTCAAATTGTCCATTTTGCTGAACTTTGGAGCAATGTGTATGGGCGCCTTTACATGATACAACTCTTGGTAGGGAGGGGCTGAAAATTCAACAAGGCTGTAATGTAATAAAACAGGTCTGTGTTACTATTCTGTGAATTTGTAGCAGGCGGGTAACACCAACTTCTTAATTATAAGCCTTGTAGGAGGTGAGCTTGGGAACTTTTTATTCCCATTTTAGTACTGTCTTACAGCACCTTGCAAAACTTTAAGATCAAAGGAAGACTGATGAGCAAATAATTACATGACAGTAAAACTGTGTTTATATCGTAAAGAGCGAATATTGGGAGCACAGCGTGATATTGTACATGACAATGTCACTGCAAAGGTGAGCAAATTACTGACAATGCGGAGACACAATATGACACTTCTCTATTGCGAGAGAAAACTGGAGAATAACCCTTAGGTAGTCAAACATATTTACCACGAGGTCTCTAACATAAGTGTACAGTCTTTGTGCACACTAGAAACCTACAACATCCTGAAGGAACATGGCTGCCAAATGGAGGAGTTACAAGGGTACTAAAATTCACGCCATGTCAAAGGCAGTGACTTATCAACTCTACTCAACCACATCATACAGAGGCCAAAAAGCATTGACCCCTTTCCTGATATCACCACCGTGTGGTGACGCGTGGAATCCATGTCAGAATCTGGCTCCAAAAAACACCTTCCATTGACTTCAATGGGAGCCATTCCCTTGTTTTTTCTGCTAGCGTTTTTTGCCACTCGTGGATGCACTGCATCGGCATCCAGTCGCGACTAGCAGTTTTGTGGACCAGATTCAGAGGCGACCTCCGCGTCAAAATCTGGCCCAAAAACCCCATGTGAACTTACCCTTAATGGGAGAGTTTTCTAGACGTGTTCTGTGACCTCTATTGTGCTTGGTGGATTCTGTCTTATCTACATATACATAATAGCTGTGATCATCAGTGTGCTGTAAGTGAGGCACATTGCCTAAAATGTATCTAAAAGGCATTGAATGTTTTAAAATAACAAAAGAAGCCATACGCATCTGTCTTATCGCCCTCCTTTCCAGCACTGCAGATCTGGTACCCCACGTCTGTCTTGTTTCCAGGACTGCAGCAATGATGTGCGGGACTACACCATGTGACCGCTGTAGCCAATCACTAAGTCACTGAAGCAGAAAAGTGTAATAGTGTAATGATGGTCATTAATTTTACTAATGTATCCAATGCCATGTGGTTACTTAATGGAGCACTAAATGTAGAGATGAATGATGAAAGTAAACAGGATAATGTTCCCTCAGTATTTGTCAACTTTCAGGGTTTCTTCCTGTTTTTGAAAGTGCCATCTGATTCTATTCAATTTCATGTTTTGCATGGTGGAGGTCAGGTGGGCTTGGTCATAGCAGGTGCAGCCCATGTAGCGAAGTACAGCAAAATACAAAAAAAAAACTGCGGAAAAAAACTCATCACATTTTTTTCTGCAGCATTTTTCACAGAATGTCCACAGAGTTCTCCTCTTCTGCTTCTATTACACCAATACAGAAAAAGCCAGAGTTTCTGTAGGTATAATTTACATGCTGCGTTTTACAAATCCTGGCTTTGGGCAAAAAAACACAGCAAAATCTGCCACAAAAGTGCACTTTTCCTGCAATACGTTTTATTAAGCCTCAGTTTTATTAAGCCAGAAGTGGATTAAATAGAAGTGTGAAGCATAAGAGCTTCCTACATGGCTTAAATAACCAGCAAACACAGTAAAATCTGTTACCCCTCGTTCACATCTGCGTTTGGTAATCCGTTCAGGGAGTCTGCATGGGGACCCCCCATTCAGAATACCAAACGTATTGCCAAGCGGTGTGCAGTGAAAGCACACGGACCCCATAGACTCTAATGGGTCCACATGAGTCTCCACATGAGTCGTGTGGACAGGAAAGTAGATCGTGAACTACTTTTGTGTCCGCATGTTCTGTGCGGAGATCTGGTGGCAAGCACACGGACTCCATTATAGTCTATGGAGTCCGTGTGCTTTCACTGCACACCGCTTGCCAGTGTGTTCGGTAGTCTGTTCGGGGGGGTCCCCATGAGGACTCCCCAAATGGATTACCAAACACAGATGTGAAAAAGGAACCCATTGAAGTCAATGGGAGGCTTTTTTTCAGTGCTGAAATTCCACACCAAATTCCTCACCATTTTCCTCCGTGTGAATGGACCCTTAGGGTGCATTCACACTGAGTAAACGCTAGCTTATTCTGAACGTAAAACACGTTCAGAATAAGCGGCGTCTAAAGCAGCTCCATTCATTTCTATGGGAGCGGGGATACGAGCGCTCCCCATAGAAATGAATGGGCTGCTTCTTTCACTCCGTGCAGTCCCATTGAAGTGAATGGGGAGTGCCGGCGTGTACGCTCCGGCATGAGCAGAGCTTGCCGTATACGCCGGCACTCCCCATTCACTTCAATGGGACTGCACGGAGTGAAAGAAGCAGCCCATTCATTTCTATGGGGAGCGCTCGTATCCCCGCTCCCATTGAAATGAATGGAGCTGCTTTAGACGCCGCTTATTCTGAACGTGTTTTACGTTCAGAATAAGCTAGCGTTTACTCAGTGTGAATTCACCCTTACACTACCAGCAAAGTGATGAAGACTTTGTTTAATCTCATCCACACAATGCAGATAAAGTAGCATATTAGTTTCGGCTGCGGAAATGAGTGTGAGTGAATTTTCCTTTATATTTAAAAGTGATGAAAAAATTCAGAGAAAAACGCAGCAAAAAAGAAAAAAACAGAACATATTTTTGCTGTGTTTTTAAGCTGCATTTTGTTATGTTATCCTAAGGAAGAAGCGCTAACTTTGCTCATGATGTGCAGCACATTCGCTACAGGTAACTACTTTTATGACCAGTCATTATGTGGAATACATCGTCTTAAAGGGCTGATCCAACTTGGAGAACCTTGCTTTGAGTTGCTTTCATCTTTTCTTCTGAAATGGGGGAAGGGGGCTCATGCTACTGCTCATGCTGTTTAGCATACAGCTATCTAGGATTTCATTGAGTGTCCATGAGGTCACCAACAGTGTGGTCTCAGTGGGGATCCCCATTTATTAACTAAGCATCCCCCTAGATTAATCTACACTACACCCCCGGGCTAGGACTACATGATAACTTGCTTCACTCCTTAGCATATTATGTCTGAAACATCAAAAGCTGATTTTTCTCCTAGCCGTAGCTCATTGCGTTGCATACAATCCCATAAGGATGTGGTTTTAATATATCAATATTGAATCCCATAGCCTTACACTACATCACATACCTCTATATAGGGGTTGATTTACTGACTACTATTGTGCTTGAGATTTCCAATGCTTCGGTGCTGTGCTTGATGCTACTTCTCATATACAAGGCCGTATATATTGATGATCATTACATTATAGTTAGAGATGAGCGAACAGTGTTCTATCGAACACATGTTCGATCGGATGTCAGGGTGTTCGCCATGTTCGAATCGAATCGAACACCGCGTGGTAAAGTGCGCCAAAATTTGATTCCCCTCCCACCTTCCCTGGCGCCTTTTTTGCACCAATAACAGCGCAGGGGAGGTGGGACAGGAACTACGACACCGGGGGCATTGAAAAAAATTGGAAAAAGTCATTGGCTGCCGAAATCAGGTGACCTCCATTTTAGACGAATAGTGGATTTCAAATCCGGGTCATATGAGAATGTGAACTTTGTGACTATGAGACAGGGATAGCTGTACAGGCAGGGATAGCTAGGGATAACCTTTATTTAGGGGGGAATGTTATTAAAAATAACTTTTTGGGGCTCTATCGGGTGTGTAATTGTGATTTTTGTGAGATAAACTTTTTCCCATAGGGATGCATTGGCCAGCGCTGATTGGCCGAATTCCGTACTTTGGCCAATCAGCGCTGTCTCTGCTGGAGGAGGCGGAGTCTAAGATCGCTCCACACCAGTCTCCATTCTGGTCCGACCTTAGACTCCGCCTCCTCCAGCAGAGACAGCGCTGATTGGCCGAATTCCGTACTCTGGCCAATCAGTGCTGGCCAATGCATTCTATTGGCGTGATGAAGCAGTGCTGAATGTGTGTGTTTAGCTCAACTACACCGGTGGAGTAGTTGAGCTAAACACACACATTCAGCACTGCTTCATCACACCAATAGAATGCATTGGCCAGTGGTGATTGAAGCAGAGCTGAATCTGTGTGCTTAGTTCAACTACTCCACCGGCGTAGTTGAGCTAAACACACACATTCAGCACTGCTTCATCACGCCAATAGAATGCATTGGCCAGTGCTGATTGAAGCAGAGCTGAATCTGTGTGCTTAGTTCAACTACTCCACCGGCGTAGTTGAGCTAAACACACACATTCAGCACTGCTTCATCACGCCAATAGAATGCATTGGCCAGTGCTGATTGAAGCAGAGCTGAATCTGTGTGCTTAGTTCAACTACTCCACCGGCGTAGTTGAGCTAAACACACACATTCAGCACTGCTTTATCACGCCAATAGAATGCACTGGCCAGCGCTGATTGGCCAGAGTACGGAATTCGGCCAATCAGCGCTGGCTCTGCTGGAGGAGGCGGAGTCTAAGATTGCTCCACACCAGTCTCCATTCTAGTCCGACCTTAGACTCCGCCTCCTCCAGCCGAGCCAGCGCTGATTGGCCGAATTCCGTACTCTGGCCAATCAGCACTGGCTAATGCATTGTATTGGCGTGATGAAGCAGTGCTGAATGTGTGTGTTTTCGCTCAACTACACCGGTGGAGTAGTTGAGCTAAGCACACAGATTCAGCCTGCTTCAATCAGCGCTGGCCAATGCATTCTATTAGCTTGATGAAGCAGAGTGTGCACAAGGGTTCAAGCGCACCCTCGGCTCTGATGTAGCAGAGCCGAGGCTGCACAAGGGTTCAAGCGCATCCTCGGCTCTGATGTAGCAGAGCCGAGGCTGCACAAGGGTTCAAGCGCACCCTCGGCTCTGATGTAGCAGAGCCGAGGGTGCACAGATGTAGCAGAGCCGAGGCTGCACAAGGGTTCAAGCGCACCCTCGGCTCTGATGTAGCAGAGCCGAGGGTGCACAAGTGTTCAAGTGCACCCTCGACTCTGCTACATCAGAGCCGAGGGTGCGCTTGAACCCTTGTGCACACTCTGCTTCATCAAGCTAATAGAATGCATTGGCCAGCGCTGATTGAAGCAGAGCTGAATCTGTGTGCTTAGCTCAACTACTCCACTGGTGTAGTTGAGCTAAACACACACATTCAGCACTGCTTCATCACGCCAATAGAATGCATTGGCCAGCACTGATTGGCCAGAGTACGGAATTCGGCCAATCAGCGCTGGCTCTGCTGGAGGAGGCGGAGTCTAAGGTCGGACCTGAATGGAGACTGGTGTGGAGCGATCTTAGACTCCGCCTCCTCCAGCAGAGCCAGCGCTGATTGGTCGAGTTCCGTACTCTGGCCAATCAGCGATGGCCAATGCATTCTATTAGCCCGATGAAGTAGAGCTGAATGTGTGTGCTTAGCACACACATTCAGCTCTACTTCATCGGGCTAATAGAATGCATTGGCCAATCAGCGCTGGCCAATGCATTCTATTAGCGTGAACTGAGTTTGCACAGGGGTTCTAGTGCACCCTCGGCTCTGCTACATCAGATTGCTACATCTGATGTAGCAGTGCCGAGTGTGCATCAGATGTGTAGTTGAGCAGAACTGGCTCAGCACTGCTAAGTCTCTGCATTCGCATAGGAATGCATTGGCCAGCCTTCGGCCAATCAGCGCTGGCTCTGCCGGAGGAGGCGGAGTCTAAGGTCGGACCTGAATGGAGACTGGTGTGGAGCGATCTTAGACTCCGCCTCCTCCAGCAGAGCCAGCGCTGATTGGTCGAGTTCCGTACTCTGGCCAATCAGCACTGGCCAATGCATTTCTATGGGGAAAAGTTAGCTTGCGAAAATCGCAAGCTGACACTGATTTCCATGAAATAAAGTGACTTTTATGCCCCCAGACATGCTTCCCCTGCTGTCCCAGTGTCATTCCAGGGTGTTGGTATCATTTCCTGGGGTGTCATAGTGGACTTGGTGACCCTCCAGACACGGATTTGGGTTTCCCCCTTAACGAGTATATGTTCCCCATAGACTATAATGGGGTTCGAAACCCATTCGAATACTCGAACAGTGAGCGGCTGTTCGAATCGAATTTTGAACCTCGAACATTTTAGTGTTCGCTCATCTCTAATTATAGTCATTATCCCAGGGGAGGGGGCTTTGTCTTCCAGGCACAAACATCCTTTTCATTGTATAAATCCCTGGCAGTACATGGGGTCCTGACATAGCCTAAAGAGATTCTTCCCAGGCACATACCCTGAAATTGTCATCTCCTTATTAGCCTCCTGCCAGCAGAAGCCGTGCCGCTCATTGTTCTTACTCTTAAGTCTTCCCATCCTGTCTCTGGTTTGGTCGCAGCATCCAATGCGTGGATTTACCCAGAAATAATTGGTGTCACAAGAATGTGAGTGGTGGTGTGCATCTGGCTAATAAGAGCAGAAGTTACACTCCGAGAGACTCAATGAACCCTATTGAGTGAGTGTTTGAGGGGCCAACGTTCATTACATAGGCTTTTATTAAGTTAATGCAGTTGTCAGCCCGGCGCATGTTTTACATTCTAAACTGGATGGCTAAGAGTGACTGCAAAGTTAGCAGTGATATATTCTTTGTACAACAGAAATAAAGTCTTCACCAAAGCTTTACATAAAGTCCTTCAGTTAGTACTAGTGCACAGTTTTAAAGGGAGTCTATCATCAGAGCCCAGCATATCACCCCAGCCCTGCAGATAAATAGGTTAGGGTCACCAGAACCAGCATATCACCCCAGCCCTGCAGATAGATAGGTTAGGGTCACCAGAACCAGCATATCACCCCAGCCCTGCAGATAGATAGGTTAGGGTCACCAGAGCCAGCATATCACCCCAGCCCTGCAGATAGGTAGGTTAGGGTCACCAGAGCTCAGCATATGAACTCAGCCCTGCAGATAGATAGGTTAGGGTCACCAGAGCTCAGCATATGAACTCAGGCCTGCAGATAGATAGGTTAGGGTCACCAGAACCAGCATATCACCCCAGCCCTGCAGATAGATAGGTTAGGGTCACCAGAGCTCAGCATATCACCCCAGCCCTGCAGATAGATAGGTTAGGGTCACCAGAGCTCAGCATATCACCCCAGCCCTGCAGATAGATAGGTTAGGGTCACCAGAGCTCAGCATATCACCCCAGCCCTGCAGATAGATAGGTTAGGGTCACCAGAGCTCAGCATATCACCCCAGCCCTGCAGATAGATAGGTTAGGGTCACCAGAACCAGCATATAACCCCAGCCCTGCAGATAGATAGGTTAGTGTCACCAGAGCCCAGCATATGAACTCAGCCCTGCAGATAGATAGATTAGGGTCACCAGAGCCTAGCATATCACCCCAGCCCTGCAGAGAGATAGCTTAGGGTCTGCAGAACCAGCATATGAACTCAACCCTGCAGATAGACAGGTTAGGGTCTGCAGAACCAGCATATGAACTCAACCCTGCAGATAGACAGGTTAGGGTCTGCAGAACCAGCATATGAACTCAGGCCTGCAGATAGATAGGTTAGGGTCTGCAGAACCAGCATATGAACTCCGGCCTGCAGATAGATAGGTTAGGGTCACCAGAGCCCAGCATATCACCCCAGCCATGCAGATAGATAGGTTATTGTCACTGGACTCCAGTATATCACCACAGCCCTGCAGATAGATAGGTTAGGGTCACCAGAGCCCAGCATATCACCGAAGCCCTGCAGATAGATACAGTCCTATGAAAAAGTTTGGGCACCCCTATTAATCTTAACCCCTTAGAGACACAGCCCAAAAGTGACTTAAGGACCAGGCCTCTTTTTTCAAATCTGACATGTGTCACTTTAAATGGCGATAACTTTGAGACGCTTTAACTTACACAAGTGCTTCTGAGATTGTTTTTTCGTAACACATTGTACTTCATGTCAGTAGTAAATTTTCGTTGATATGTTTTGTCTTTAATTATGAAAAAATAGGAAATTTGGTGAAAATTTTGAAAAAAATGCAGTTTTCAAACTTTGAAATTGCAAGCCTTTCAAATAGAAAGTCATACTACCCGAATTTTTTCATAAATATAATTAACCATGTCTCTGATTTATGTAGCAATCAAATTTTAAGCACCCTTTCATTTTTTTCAGATATTATAAGGCTTACAATTCAAGCAGTAATTTTCCAAATTTTCAAGAAAATTTCCAAAACACATTTTTCAAGGGACCAGTTCAGTTCTGAAGGGAACTTGAAAGGCCTCTCTAATAAAACCCCCCAAAAGTCACCCCATTCTAAAAACTGCACTCCTGAAAGAATCTAAAACAGCAGTTAGAAAGTTTCTTAACCCTTTCAGCATTTCACAACAATTAAAACAAAATGGAGGTCAAATTTACATTTTTCAATTTCTGTCACTAATATATTCATTTAGCCCTAGAATTTACACATTTACTAAGGCTTAAAGGAGAAACTGCACCCCACATTTTGTTACACAATTTCTCCCGAACACGACAATACCCCATTTGTGCTGGTACCCTAATGTACGGGCACACGGTCGCTCTCAGAGCGGATGGAGCACTAATTGGATTTTGTAGGCCAGATTTTGCTAGAATATTTTTCAGGCGCCATGCCCCGATTGCAAAGCCCCCAAGGTGCCAAAACAGTGGAAAACCCCAAAATGTCACCCCATTTTGGAAACTAGACCCCTCAAGGAATTTATCAAGGGGTATAGTGAGCACTTGGACCCTACAGGTGTTTCACAGATTTTTTTACCATTGAGATGTGAAAATGAAAAATTACTTTTTTTATAATAAAATGTCACTGTAGCCCCAAATTTTTCATCTTCACAAAGGGTTAAAGGAGAAACTGCACCCCACATTTTGTTACACAATTTCTCCTGAACACGACAATACCCCGTATGTGCTGGTACCCTAATGTACGGGCACACGGTCGCTCTCAGAACGGATGGAGCGCTAATTGGATTTTGTAGGCCAGATTTTACTAGAATACTTTTCAGGCACCATGTCCCTTTTGCAGAGCCCCCAATGTGCCAAAACAGTGGAAACCCCCAAAATGTCACCCCATTTTGGAAACTATACCCCTCAAGGAATTTACCAAGGGGTATAGTGAGCCCTTTGACCCTACAGGAGTGTAACAGAATTGGCCCAACAAAAGGAAAAGTGACATTTTTTGCTATAAAATGTAGCTTTAACCCCAAATTATGCATTTCCACAAGGGGTTAAAAAAGAAAATGCACCCCACAAATTGTCAAGCACTTTTCCCCAACTACAGAAATGCCCCACATGTGGATGTAAAGTGATGTATGGGCACACTGTAAAGTCCAGAGCTGAAGGATCGCTATTGGGATTTTGGAGGGCAAATTTAGCTGAAATCTGTTTCAGGCACCATGTTGCATTTGGAGAGCCCCTGAAGTGCTAGAACAGTGGAACCCCCCCCCCCCCAAAAAAAAAAAAACGACCCCATTTTGAAAACTAGACCCCTCAAGGAATTTATCAAGGGGTTTAGTGAGCACTTGGACCCTACAGGTGTTTCACAGATTTTTTTACCATTGAGATGTGAAAATGAAAAATTACTTTTTTTCCAATAAATCGTCCATTTAGCGCCATATTTTTAATTTTTGCAAGTAGTTAGAGAATTAAGAGCCCCCCACAGTTTGTTACACAATTTCCCCTGAACACGGCAATACCCCATATGGGATCATAATCTGCTGTATGGGTACATGTTGGGGCTCAGAATGGAAAGAGCGCTATTTGGATTTTGGAGGGCATATATTGCTGGAATAGTTTTGAGGTGCCATGTCGCATTTGCTGAGCCCCTAAAGTATCAATACAATAGAAACCCCTCAAAAGTGACCCCATTTTAGAAATTACACCCATCAAGGAATGTATCAAGTGGTATTATGATTTTGAGACTAAAAATGCTTCCCAAAAATTGAAATTTTTAAAGAAATATGCCATTTTGGTATCCAATGCATTGCACCCACTTTGTGTTGTCAGAGACCTGCACTCCTAAAACTATTAAGTGGGCCTTCCCGAGGGGCAAAAAAATTATATATGTGGGTATAAACTGCTGCTTGGGCGCACAGCAGGGCTCAGAAGGGAAGGAGCACTGCGCTTTTTAGCTTTTGGGGTACAGATTTAGAGGGACTTCCTGGGCGCCATGTTGTTTTTGCAGAGCCCTGGAGGTGCCAGTAAACTGGAATTCCCCAAGAAGTGACCCCATTTTGTAGGGGAAATTTTAGAGTCTCTGCAAAAGTGCCATGGCATCCAAAAACCAAACCGTCTAAGTCTGTGCTCCAAAAACCAAATAACCTTCTTCCCTTCTGTGTCTGGCTGGGCCCTAATATCAGTTTATACCCACATATGACATTACGTATGTTATCCGGGGTACACCAGTGTCATATATGTGCCCTAATATCAGTTTATACTCACATATGACATTACCCCGGTTACACCAGTGTCATACATGTGGCATAAACTGCAGTTTGGGCACACAGCAGGGGGCAGAAGGGAAGGAGCGCGATGCGGCTTTTGGAGTACAGATTCAGATGTTTGGTATCTGGACGCCATGTCATGTTTGTAGAGCCTGTAAGGTACCAGAAAAGTGGATTCCCCAAAGGAGTGACCGCAGTTTGAAAACGGCACCCCTAAAAGAATTTATCAGGGGGTGTAGTGAGTATTAGTATCCCGGACGTGACTGCACAGCGGATGGCGAAGAGGGAATATATAAGCGGTGCGGAGGACATTGCAGACACTAAATTCCCTACTGTACCCCCAGTAGCTCCTATGATTGGGGGAGTCACACTGGGGTCACTTTGGGGGTCACTTCTGGTATATTTTCCCTCATAAGCTGTAAATATAGGGTGTCCCCTGATATTCGCTTGCACAGCTTATACATTCCCTGCCTGCCGCACCCAGTTGTGTTCTAATGATTTGGCGATTTTGCGTGATTTTGTCTTCACATTGGTAGAGGCTATATTTTCTTTATTTTTCTGCTGATGTGGCCATATAAGGGCTTGTTGTTTGCGGGATGCGATGTATTTTGTAATGACACCATCTTGGGGTGCCTAAAACTTACTGATTACATTTTATTAACTCTTTTTTTGCTGGATTTAAAAGAGAAAAAATCAATTCTGGTATTGAGTTTTACCTTTTACATTTTTCGCCATGCAGCGTACAGTATAAGTAACATGTGACCTTTATTCTGCGGGTTGGTACGGTTACGGCGATACCTCATTTATGTTATTTTTTTATGCGATACTAAGTCTGCAGAACAAAAACACATTTGGGGACATAAATCAGTGATTTTTGCATCGCCATCTTCTGAGAGGCGTAACATTTTTATTTTTCACTTGACAGTGTTGGTTGAGGACTTATTTTTTGCGGGACAACCTGTGCATTTTATTGGTACTATTTTGGGGTGCATATGACTTTTTGATCACTTTTTATAGCACATTTTGTAAGGTGAGATGGCGAAAAATCACTACTTCCGGCGGGTTTTTTCCGTTATTTTTTACCGCCATTCACTGTGTACATTAAATATTGTTTCAGTTTTGTTGTACAGGTTGTTACGGACGCGACAATACCAAATATGTATTGTTTTTATTAATTTTTTGTGTTTTTTTTACATAATTCATTTTTTATAGAAAAAAGGGATTTTTGGGACTTTATAACTTTATTAATTGTTTTCAAATACTTTATTTTTTTTTACACTTTTTTTTTTACTTGTTCTTGTGTCCCTATGGGACACATGGATCAGTGAAGATTGCATCACTGATTCTCTACTCTAGACTGAGACACAGGCTGCAGTGACAGCCTGCACGTGTCTCACTCTAGACACAGGAAGTGAGCTGTGCGGACGGGACAGCTCACTTCCAGAAGACGCCGGGAGCATCACCAGGTAAGTGAGTGCTCAGGGCTGTCTGGGGTCACTAACCAGACCCCAGACTACGTATTACAGATACCGGCACCCCCCGATCTCGGTCCGGGGGGTGCCGGCGGGGGGGGGGAGAGATCGCGGCACCCTTTGTTTGCGGTGGTCATGTTTGACCATCGCAATCAAAGGGTTAAAACCTCCGATCGGTAAAAGTACCGACCGGAGGTTATGGAAAAGGGTGATAGCTGTCAGTAACAGCTATCACTCAGTTCCGATTCCGCCCGCTCAGCTAGTGAGCGGGCGGAATCACCATGACGTAATATTACTTCATGGTGCGCGAAGTACCTCGCGTCCATGACGTAATAGTACGTCAAAGGTCGCTAAGGGGTTAATCATTTTTTGTTCTAAATATTTTGGTGTTTGCAACAGCCATTTCAGTTTGATATATCTAATAACTGATGGACACAGTAATATTTCAGGATTGAAATGAGGTTTATTGTACTAACAGAAAATGTGCAATATGCATTAAACCAAAATTTGACCGGTGCAAAAGTATGGGCACCCTTATCATTTTATTGATTTGAATTCCCCTAACTACTTTTTACTGACTTACTGAAGCACAAAATTGGTTTTGTAACCTCAGTGAGCTTTGAACTTCATAGCCAGATGTATCCAATCATAAGAAAAGGTATTTAAGGTGGCCGATTGCAAGTTGATCTCCTATTTGAATCTCCTCTGAAGAGTGGCATCATGGGCTACTCAAAACAACTCTCAAATGATCTGAAAACAAAGATTGTTCAACATAGTTGTTCAGGGGAAGGATACAAAAAGTTGTCTCAGAGATTTATCCTGTCAGTTTCCACTGTGAGGAACATAGTAAGGAAATGGAAGACCACAGGGACAGTTCTTGTTAAGCCCAGAAGTGGCAGGCCAAGAAAAATATCAGAAAGGCAGAGAAGAAGAATGGTGAGAACAGCCAAGGACAATCCACAGACCACCTCCAAAGAGCTGCAGCATCATCTTGCTGCAGATCGTGTCACTGTGCATCGGTAACAATACAGCGCACTTTGCACAAATAGAAGCTGTATGGGAGAGTGATGAGAAAGAAGCCGTTTCTGCACGTACGCCACAAATAGAGTTGCCTGAGGTATGAAAAAGCACATTTGGACAAGGCAGCTTCATTTTGGAAACAAAAATTGAGTTGTTTGGTTATAAAAAAAGGTGTTATGCATGGCGTCCAAAAAGAAACAGCATTCCAAGAAAAACACTTGCTACCCACTGTAAAATTTGGTGGAGGTTCCATCATGCTTTGGGGCTGTGTGGCCAATGCCGGCATCGGGAATCTTGTTAAAGTTGAGAGTCGCATGGATTCCACTCAGTATCAGCAGATTCTTGAGAATAATGTTCAAGAATCAGTGACGAAGTTGAAGTTACGCCGGGGATGGATATTTCAGCAAGACAATGATCCAAAACACCGCTCCAAATCCTCAGGCATTCATGCAGAGGAACAATTACAATGTTCTGGAATGGCCATCCCAGTCCCCAGACCTGAATATCATTGAACATCTGTAGGATGATTTGAAGCGGGCTGTCCATGCTCGGCGACCATCTAACTTAACTGAACTTGAATTGTTTGTCCAAAATACCTTTATCCAGGATCCAGGAACTGATTAAAAGCTACAGGAAGCGACTAGAGGCTGTTATCTTTGCAAAAGGAGGGTCTACTAAATATTAATGTCACTTTTCTGTTGAGGTGCCCATACTTTTGCACCGGTCAAATTTTGGTTTAATGCATATTGCACATTTTCTGTTAGTACAATAAACCTCATTTCAATCCTGAAATATTACTGTGTCCATCAGTTATTAGATATATCAAACTGAAATGGCTGTTATAAACACCAAAATATTTAGAACTAAAAATGATTAAGATTAATAGGGGTGCCCAAACTTTTTCATAGGACTGTAGATTAGGGTCACCAGAACATCACCCAGCCCTGCAGATAGATAGGTTATGGTCACTGTTTTCCCCTTGTAAATAGTCTTCATTGCTATTGCTCCAAAGAGGTAAGTGACTGCACCCTTGTTGCTCCACAGATCTCATTTGTCTTCGTCTTCGGCGTCGGTCGGGGGTGGGGAGGAGGTGATGTGAAAAGTTCGCCAGGGGCCCCACCATTCCTAGTTATGCCACTGATTATGGTTTATTTGCAATATCCTTAATTTATTTATAAAGTACCGAGTCTTAGAGTACTTGTAGTGTCTGGAAAGATCTGAAGGAACATGGGTGATGAAGGTTATAATCTGGTTATACAGCTGTTCTGGCCTAGGAGCACCTACCATGGCTTATTGCTTTGTGGCTACAGCTCATATTATGGACTAGTAATGAGACGCTGTGGTTTTATACACATGACTTTGCCATATTCATGAACTCTTAGTATCCACTCTTATAGTTTAGGTTTCTTTTATAGTACACCATAATATAATATTTTTCATATACATTAAGCCCCCGTACAAGCCCTTCAGACCTGAAAATGAGCCGTACAACACAGCACTGCTCACGACCCCACCAAGCCTCATCACTCATGTCTTATCTATCTGTATCCAGCCTGTATGGAGCTTTCTTTCTCCCACAATATTATTCACATTTTCCTGCCACATTTAGTTAGGAGACGTGATAAGAATGTGAACAGCACTGGCCAGAAATCCTTTTTATCCTTGGGTGAAACAATCATTTTTAACTCCTGCTTGTGAGATAAAGGATTCTCTATGTATTGTGAGTCACATCATTGCAATGGCATGCGAACCATTCCAGAGGCAGGAGTGAAGTGGATGGTGAAGCAGATAACACATCCACATCCCAGTCATTGACTAAGTAATAAATATCCGCCCAGTGATGGAACACAAGAGTCAACCTTGGCTTGGATCTCAGCACTGATAGCAATGAATGCTGAGTGGTTTCTTCTATTCTGCACAGAGGATTTCAGGAATGTCTATTCATTTGTTCCACAAGCCACAATCCTGGAGGTGGGGCGGCTGGACCCAGATGAACTTGGAGCTGGGATAGGTGGGACAGGTCAGGTTGTGCTAAATACAATTATCCGCTAGGCTAGCTTCATCTTTGTGTTTGCTTAATCACATCTTATTACTTTCTATCTTTCTACTGTTTACAGGACCATTTAGTGGAATGAAATGTCTTTTTAATAAAGCGGCAGCAATACCGGGCAGATTCAATTACTGCTCAGGGATTATTAGACCAGAATTCTGGGGCTTGTTTAATTAATTCATTACAAGATGGAGAGATTTAAAGGGAACCTGTCACCGAAGGCACGAGGCTGGGCCCTGCCAGGATTGTCCATGCAGGAGGAGGTAAGCATAGGATAGGATTGATAGGAAAGATTCATACATCATTTAGGTCTCATTAATATCATATAGATGTCATTTAGATTTTGGGCATAGGAGTCCAATGAATAGTCCTACTCCTATGCATACAGAGATCACTGTCCATCACTGAATAGGACCACCTACTGGACTCCTAAGATAAATGAGCTTTTAATGAACAAATGACAAGTTATACTGAATTTTTTCCAGCAAAACAATCTGCTCAGTTCCTCATGTTCTATTAAATTCTGCCTGAATATCAGACTGTATACATAGTATCTCACTTGGATATACTGTTTTCGATGTGGTATCCTATTTCTGTATTTCCAGGTGTATTCTTGGAGTTTGCCAGCATAGACACTGTCACTTGCACTGTATTTATTTGTATTTGCTCAGAAATGTTGTACTGTGCCTTTAAGGTTTAGGCTGAAGCAGAAATGGGTCCTATGATATTGGATTGTGTAGGCATGCACAGTTTAAAGGGGCTGTGCCATTATGGACACTTATCTCCTATCCACAGGATAAGAGATAAATGTCTAATTGCTGGGGGTCTGACCACCAGGTTCCCCAGCGGTGGTGAGAGCGAAGTGCCGAAAATCCCCCATGCATCCTCCTTGTGAATGGAACTACCACTGCTCCTGGAGATTGCAGTCCTATTGCAGTGAATGGATATCTGGTCATGCAAATGCACTGGTTTTCCTTTCACAAGGAGGAGGCATGGGGGACTTTCAGTCGGACCCCCAGTGGTCAGACACTTATCCCTTATCCTGTGCATTGGGGATAAGTGTCCTTAATGGCACAACCTCAGTAAGGCTAAAGCCCCACATAGAGGGGGCCGCAGCAAAAAAGCACTATGTGCAAACCGCAATGGTTTTGGAAATTGCAGCGGGTCAGCTGCATGCATTTTTCTGTGTATTTTCCCTTCCAGTGACTGTAAAAAAGGGTTTTAATAAAAATGTGTGACTGAACTCAAGTCTCTTGTCTATCATTTGCAATTCAGCACCAACATCACTTCTTCACTACCATCCAGAGGGCACTACATAGGGTGCACCCCAAGGAGACTGCTACATTCACCATACTAAGTAGGCACCTCTCTTCACTGTACCAGCCTGGTGAGGTTTGGTAGAGAAGACCACCACCCCAGTTAACCCCATGACCAGACTATGATAGAGCCCAACTACAGCTCCCATCCTCCATACACTCCCCATGCAATGCTGCATATGTTGAATGTGACAGGTTCTTTTTACCTTTGAATATTTAACATCAATGTAATAGCAATCTCCTATTAATATAATTTAGCATCTATATGGAGATTAGATTTCCATCAGTTGCCTAACAAATCTGTAGGCAGACGACAAGATATATTTTATTATAGAAATGAAAAAGATTATTTATTGCCAGTGATTTTTTTTTCTGCAACATGTGCATGACTTTCTGCAAGTTCTATTTTATTAGAGAAATTTGCTGCATGTGAACATATCCTTATAAGATTAGCTACTATTGCTAGGAGCACTGCTGGACAAACTCAAGTTTTACATGCGAAGTAATGGTAGGCCATGTGCTGCAGATTTTTCTATCTCAAATCCACCTGCAAAATAATACAGATTTTGCTGCAGATTCGCTGCAGGATTTTCTTGAAAGAATTGAAGTAACACTAGGGAAATACACTGTGGAAATCAGGAACAAAAACTGACCCCTCATTCACATCTTCATTTGGTAATCCATTCGAGGAGTCTGCATGGGGACACCCCCCGAATGGAGTACCAAACGCAATTGCAAGCGCTGTGCTGTAAAAGCACACGGATCCCCATAGACTATAATGGGGTATGTGTGCTTGCCGCCAGATCTCTGCACAGAACATGTGGACAGGAAAGTAGTTCACAATCTACTTTCCTGTCCGGATGATTTGTGCGGGCAGCACGTGGCAAGCACACAGATGTTATGATATGTCAACTATTTGTCTGGTTTTGTAATCTCCTGTGAATTTTACCTGCATCATTCCAGAAGTAAAATCTGTAGACTTTCCATCCTGTGTGGACTAGTTAAGTGTTATACATTGCCCAACATGGGTATACCTATAGGGATCAGAGATGGTTGGCACACTTGGATCCTAGTGCCTGCACAGGACCTAATGGCTTTGCTGCCTGCCATATAAGAAGACACCAGTATATTAGGTGTTACAGATTTTGCATAGATATCAATGTACTATGATATTCAACTCTAGAGCTTATTGAATGTACTAAGTACCCATGTTATACACATAAACCACAACCCCCCAGTGTCGGTAACTATAAACCTACTTTCTACTCACAAATCTTCCACATGTGAATATACCCTTACATTTTGATCTATTTGCAATAGCTTATGAAGCCTAGATAAAGAGAGTACATAATCTAACCTCTGAAATATAGGATAGAAATGTTACATCTAAATGACCAAATCCTATACACTAATGGTACAATGACTGCCTGCAGCAACAGGATTTCATGAAAGTGATGGCAGATCCAAATGCTTTGAACCACCTACATTGTGCAAGGTAAATGGGTTTAGACAAGTCTCTAATCTCTGATCTCAGCAGTGGAAAACAACCTAGTCAGTGCGGTACGGTCTTTTTCTAATAGAAGTTTTCCATACAGCCGTACACAATAAGCCCTCTGTTTAGCAGAACGATACTGTAAGAGGGGAAACAAGCAAAATACACACATGCTCCTAGTCGCACACATCGCAGTACGTGCCGAGGCTAAGGTACAGTATAGAAGGGGATACACTAGAATTCTATTGGAATCAATGGATTTATGATGGATCAGTTAGCGTCTATTGCTTACAAACGGACACTAACAATAGAAGCGTGAACATCCCTTTGTTTTTCAAATCTCCTTCCATAATACATAGTAATCATTAATTTCACCCTTAGTACACTGTCTACCAATAAGTATTTGGGCACCTGTGGTAGAATAGAAAAACAACATTTCTTCATATTGAATAGTTGGTAGAACCAGCAGATGCTTCCTTATGGATGGTATTGATCGGCACAATACTCTCAGATGCCTGGTGAGACTCCGAGTGTATGTGAGCCATCAGCTGGGTGCGGTGTCTCTGACCAGCCCTCGTCGGTCTATATCCAGCGCTGCACCTCCCATGAGGCGACCTGAAGCGACCGCTTCAGGCGGCGTTATACCAGGGCCCCGGGGAGGGCGGCATTTTTGCTGACCTAAGCCAGTCCAGGACAAGTTGTCCTGGACTGGTTTAGGGTCATCGTCACTGAGCGGTGGATTGGGGAGGCCGCTGGAGCAGCGCTACTCCAGCGGCCGCTCCTCACGCTCAGGCAGAGAGCAGGTCCTCTCCCTGCCTGCTCAAGACACTCGCTCTGCTCGGCCCCGCCCCTCCGTGTGGCCCTGCCCCCTTCCACTCAGCCCCACCCCCTCCTCCGGGGGGGGGCGGCTTTCTGACATCCGCCTCAGGCGGCAGAAACCCATGGTTCACCCCTGTCTCTATCTCCCAGTTTCGGGGGTCAGCCAACTCGGAGAACTTTCCAACAATCACCATTCACCTTCCACTTTGTAATCTCATAGGCCACTGTAGATTTTGGGTAATTCAGCTTGCTATGTCCCTTAAGGATCGACCATTTCTGTGGTATCCCACAATTATCTCTTTCTGGAAATCGGACAACTCTGCACTTCGTGGCATCTTGCATGCGACTAATGCCAATGCTGTTTCCTATTTAACAGCAGAAGGTGTGTCGTACATCACGGCCACAGATATCTTCATTTGCATGGGGGTCTAAATACTTATTGGTAGACAGTGTATTTGGACTACCCTGGCAGTTACAAAAGGATTGGGTAGTTGGAATCCATCTGACTGATTCTTATCTCATCTGACATCTGCCATTGGGGAGAGTAGGAAGATCCCCTGTATATTAAAGGGTCATCCGGTTCTGTCAAAATATGCGCATTCAACTGACAATCATCTAATATGTATGGCTAGCTTAAGAAAAAAGCATTGTCCTTGGCCTTAATCTATGATGCAAAGGATTTAAGATAACAGATGTAAAACCGCATTGTGAGCCAAGTATGGAGAACTTCCTGAGATTTGGTTATGGAGTCGGAGGGGGGATCCAATAACTGAGACTACGTCTTAAATGAATTCTTCTTTGGGATTTACATTCTCCTAAATGAGTGCACTATAGTCCAGTGATCCATACATGATAATATTCCCTAAAGACAGGATTATGTAACGTTCTAGAGAAGAGCTGACATCTTTCAATGTTCTTTTCACATGGAGCGAATAAAAAGTCATCACGATAAAGCCTGACTGTGATCTTATTAAAGATCCACTCCTGTTTCTAAAGACTCCTCATAGCAGATACTGAAATGGTATCCACATAAGAGCACATTGTCCAGGAATCAATGAGTAAATGTTCATGAAGGCCGCTATGAGACAACCCTCCGCAGCTGCACGCTCTTCATCATAATATAGGGCTTCATTCATATGCCACACACTCGCTACTCCGGGCTTATTATCCCTGTCATTCATACATTTCATTTAATGGTTACAGAATGGGGCCATCTATGTTCTAATGAATGGGTGGCAGGTGCAATGTCTATGGCACAAGGCTCCTGCATACATAATAGATTTAGGCCTGAGGGTTTGGCTTACAAAGTCATGTGCAACTGGAACAGGAACAGAGAAAAATCAATAACTCCAAATTTATCAATGAACACGTTTTCTCAAGCAAAAGGAATACATTAGTATTCGTTACGTACAAACCCAGATTTTGGTTGTGGTTTTTTTTTTTTTTCAATTTTTAAAATTCCTAGTTTTTACACCTTGTTTTATATGAAATATTTTTTTTAAATTTATATATTCATTTTTTTAAATAGTGTACTTGTTAAAATTCTGAGCCATTAAAATTCTGCCATCTATTAGTTGTAATTTCTCAACATTTTATCCTAATTGGAGAAACCTCAAAATAAAATAAATTTGAGTTGTAACAAACTGTCAAAGTGGATGTAATTTCAGTGGCAGTGGAATGAGAGAAAAAGGGCGGAATAGCCATTTAACCCCTTGATGTTATAATTGTAGCGGCTGAAATTCTGACTACTCATAAGAGGCAATGAGGAGTGCCATTCCGAATATAAACAGTCATCTATAAGTCCTTGAAAGGATGCAGGTTCTTTTTTTCATTTGTTAGGACCGATCTAGGTACATTATTTTAAATAAAAATCAAGATCCAAAGTAATTCCCTGGATTACAAGAAAAATTTGAAATTGTTTAAAAATAAACAGTACAAATGTTTACAATATATATATATATATATATATATATATATATATATATATATATATATATTGTAAATAAAGTTTATTGAATCTCAAAAATGAGACAAGTAATACATTTTGGGAAACAAAAATGATATCCAAATTCAGCTATACTGAAGGGATTTTTAGGGATTTTAGTATTGATGACCTACAGGATCCTTAGGATAGTTCACCAGTATCAGATCATGGGGTCTGACCCCTGGCATCCCCACTAACTGAAGGAGCTGCAGAATAGGGTACCACTCTTCACAATGTTGTACCAGGTTACTATGGCTTAATCATTCCCATAACTCAATCCCATTTCATTATTAAATGAAATAGGATTGAGCCACGCTACCATTCATGGCCAATACACAATGCAGAAAGCTGTGAGTGATTACACAGGAGTTAGATGCCAACTAATATGATATTTCTTATGACCTGCCATAATGATAGACCAATAAAGGGATATTCTGGGACTGGTATATTTTTGACCTGTCCTTAGGACAGGTCATCAATATGTGATCATGGGGCTCAGACTCTTGGACCCCCCCTACCTTCTGATGATGACATGCGCTCACATGATGACATGCACGTACAGACACATCTCAGTCCCATTCAATTGATATGAACAATATGTATGGCACCGTGCTTAGTATGCAGTGAAGAGGTCGAAGCACTCACCTGAACACTGCGGCCCCTCAACCAGCTGATCTGAGTGGGTCCTGGACAACCTCTCTGATTGCATATTGATGACCTTCCCTAAGGATAGATCATCAGTGTATAAATCCTGGAAAATTCCTTTAGTATTAAAGTCCAGAAAATTCTGACAATTAAGGAGTTAAATGCATTCGTGCACACACACACACACACACACACACACACACACACACACACACACGTGCTTGCAGTGTGCCTATTCACTGTCCCTACATCTGACTCCACAAGCCTATCCAGGTCTGCACTTTTTCAGCAATTCCAGAACATTCATGTCTTCTTGAAGTTCTGAATCATGTATAGCCTTTGTAGATAGATATTTTCCATAAAATATGATATACTGAATGCCCTTGTGGCTTAGCCCACTATCTAAATCTCCAACACAAGCATTATTTTAGCCTCGTAGTCTGCATTGTTCCCTGAATGACATATGATTCTTTCATAGAGCTATGTCAGATGGGGAAAGGTGGGAAACTAGGTCACCTTGTAGCCTTTATATAGTAACACCTAAAACAAGGCCATATGGCTTATAAACTATCTAAAAACGGGAAACAAAGTCAAGTCCGTAGGTCTGTTTTAGTGAACCGATCAGTTTTTCTGAAAAACAAATACAAATTTTTGCTGCTGTAAATAACTGGAATGAAAACATCGAGCTTCAGCAGTTACGGTTGTGCGGTCTGTAATATGGTTTATTTTTGTTTTTTTATTTCACTTTTAATTTACTATTTTTTTATTTCTGTATGTTGGAACTGCATTAGGAAATATTAACTTATGATCATGTGTCTGTGTGACAGGGTGACAAATTTGTGATATGGATTGTCAGTAATGGGATCATGGTCGATGCCTTCCATTTGTATGCCAAATTAGGTTGGATGTGGTATACAAGGGGTTAGATGGTAGAGATCACTGGCTTGTTTGATGTCCATAGTCAGAGATGGGGTTCAGCTGTGTATAACAACTAAACCCTTACTGATCATACATCCGTAGTACCCGTGAGATTACCATAACTTCATGTTTCATGTTCATGTCATGTTTCTGTGTATGAGGAATCTTACTATACCTGGCCATTATATGACTTGTATCCTGCAATTCCCCCATCTGTAAGTTTCATATCTAAGTGTTAGTTTTACCTTAAGTTCCAGAGTATATTCGTAGCTTCTGCTATGATGCAAACAGAGAATCAGAAGATCCTGCTATGATCCTAGTGGAAAACAGGAGATCCTGACTATATCTAGCATGTCCTCAAAAGCAGCAGCATGGAGAACATTATTCTGCAGTGCTGAGCAGTGTAGCTGAGAATCAAGCACAGGGGTGAAACAGTAATACAGTGTTTCCTTCTGCATCTATATTTCTACAGCTGCTCCTTCCTCCTTAATTATCTTTCCACAGGTTTCTTTGGACAGCAGCTCTGACTAGTGATGTACATATATTATCACTGAATTATATTGTTCATGTATATATCATTAATGAATATATTGCTTATGCATGTATCATCAATATATTACATTGGTATGCATGTTATAAGGACCTAGAGTGGGTTATTTCCTTATTTCTTTGCTATTTTATGATGCGGTCTGGCTGGCCAGGTTTATGAATTAACAATTGTCACTGCCAGGCTCACTCAGGCCTATAAGAAGGTGAGGGTTGTGACCAGATTTATCCTCAGGGGCCAGAAGGAACCCAACTATCCAGGGTGGAGATAGAACAATTCATACCCTAACTTTGCCAGGTAGTGATGAACTGGCTCACCCTCAACTTAGTGAGCAGGAGGAGTGAGGGGTACTCTGGCAGGAGGCATGGCTAAGCACAAGCCAGGAGCTTTGCATTACAAAGGACTGGGAATACCTTGGATCTTGTGTCACATCTTGGGGCCAGCAAGTAAACTGGGTGTGCCCAAGCCATCAGAGAGTACCTCCAAGCTTCATGGAACCAAAAGGACTCTGGGTTATCGGGTTTATTCTGTTTACTCCTTTTATCTTAAAAACTGTTTTGCTTGTCCTGTCTTTTTTCTTGTTCAGCCCTGAACCCTTTGGATATGAAATGGTACTTTGTGTTTGCTCAATGAACCTATTACCTTTTTGAGATGTGTTTGCGTCTTACTGTTAGAGAAACATGTGCATGTGTGAGTGAGGTTTCTGCTGAGCCTTGCAAGTCAGTAGTGGTGGTGTCATGTATTTGGAGTGTGTGGACTGTGTTGGGGTGTGATAATGTATTTGTTCACTCTGGTGAAAGGTGAGTATAAGATTGAGTGAGTAGAATGAATTGACACATCACGTGCTAGGATGGTCCATATATGACCGAGGGGTCTTCAGGTTGGAGGTGGAGTCAAAGAGAAGGAAAAGTCTAGCCAAAATTGCAGAGAATTCTCTGATGTGTTGGGTTTACACGAGTTTTCAACATTTGATAGCAGATTCCAAAATTTGTGAAAAACTGAAAGTTATAGGATTCATTATACAACGATTGAGCTTCATATCCACTAGAGTTGCAGAATTCTTAAAATCTGAAAAAACTAAAAAAATCTAGTAATGACATAAAAATAAAAAAATTACTACTACAAGTGAAATCATCATGTTAGATTATCATGTGCACTCACCAACAAGTTTAATTTGATGTTTGCCCCAAACCCTCTCGTCTTCTTTCCTTATATTCAGTAATATATGTGCCTAGATTTGTGTTTTCACATGAGAGAAAGGTAATGTGAAAAATGAGAAGTCTGACATGAAATGAATGGCTGGTTCACATAATCTCTCCATTGTAATTTTTGTTTGTTGGGCTGTGAATTATCGCTGGTAGAACACTGTGCTCTAACATGGAGATGTAAAAGAACATGTATTATGTGGATTTGTCCTATTACATACTACTTTGTTTGGAAAATTGTATTTACAGAGAAAACACTAAAGAAAAGCTTTTTCATGTGTGAGCGGGAATGTTGTGTACAGAGCTAAATTTTATAGAAAAATTAATTTAGCCATTTGTCCACACGCCACTGCTGGATTTTGTACATTTAAAGGGGTTGACTCATCAAGATCAATTTTAAGACTGAAGCCATCCTAGAAGAAAGTTTGGGTCACTACACATTTCCACTTCATTGACTACTCCAGTGAAATGTAAAAGGCAGTACTGTATATGAAACATTGACTGAGGGAGTCCAAGTGGAGGACCAATGTTTTCACTGAAATAGCGTATAGAGAAATGGGTTGTCCTAATAAAACAACCCCTTTAACTACTTGGAGCCTAGATGTAATGTGTATAAGTCTTGCCAGTCTGCACCAGAATGTTACCAGCTTTGCAATTTTACAAATTCAATATACATTTTATATCACCATGTTTGGCATCTCTTTATTGTGGCCACAGACAGCATATAGAAATAGGGATTCATTCCAGTGCTTCGTCCAGGGACTTTTTTTTTTTGTTTAAAATAGAACCTTGGCATCAAACACAGAAGAGATCCCACATTTATTGTGTTTAGGAGTTTGTTTCAAAAATTCAGAATCTTTGTAGGGCAAAATCCATGACGGTGAAGGGCAGAGAATGGGTTGATGGTCAATGCAGGTAGCTGTGTTTGCCAACTCATGCCAATGCTACTAATACACTGTCTACCAATAAGTATTTGGACACCCATGCAAACGAAGATATGTGTGATCTCACGTCTTTCGCCGTTAAATAGGAAACAGCATTGGCATTAGTTGCATGTGAGATACCACGAAGTGCAGAGTTTTCGGATTTCGAGAAAGGGTAATTGTAGGGTACCACAGAAATGGTCGATCTTTAAGAGACATAGCAAGTGAACTGAATTACCCAAAATCGAAAGTGACCTATGTTATTACAAAGTGGAAGGTGAAAAGTGATTGTCGGAATGTGCCCCAAGTCGGCAGAGCCCGAAACTGGGAGATAGAGACCGACGAGTGCTGGCCAGAGAAACCGCACCCAACCGATGGCTCACATACACCAGGAGTTTCACCAGGCATCCGGGAGTATGGTGCCGATCAATACCATCCATAAGGAAGCATCTGCTGGGGTCTACCAACTATTGGATAGGAATAATTGTTGTTTTTCTATTCTACCACAGGAGTCCGAATACTTATTGGTAGACAGTGTATTGTATATAAGTGTAATTTGGGTGTAAGACGTTAAAGGTGTTATGGCCACAAAGAATATTTATCCTCTATCAATTTGTCTATGGGGTAAATAACTGAGCAGTTAACTCCACCAGTTCTGAGAAAGGGGTGTTTTACTCACGTTGTTCATTTAGCTGCAGTCACCGGCTGAATGTAGGCAGGCCCCTTGGTGGATGGGAGGCTGGAGATAGCTGAGTGCTGTCCTTTACTGTCTCTGGCTGACAAACTCTCTTTAAAGCACTAAAATAACACAATTATTCCCTCACTTTTTAGCTGATATCAGCAAAAAACACCTCCCAATACAGGATGAGCCCTCCATTCAGTTCCCATGCTCCATGCAGCAGCTGTATTGCTTCACTATAATCCTTCTATCTGTAGGTCTGCTAGGCCACCCATATAGCCCGGTCCTAGGGCTGTATATTTGGAGCTGTCACTTTGAAGCTTTCTTACTGTTAGTAAATGTCTGAGAATTTATTACTTATGATAGTTGTATCTGTCACTTTAATAACAGGTTGTGATATTTTTTTCTCATGATCTGACTTATACATCTATGATCATTCATAAAGCCGAACAATCTGAGGTCTTATTCTTATCATAGGGAAGCAAACACTATGTTACTTATCCTCAATGCTTAATGTACAGAATAAAACTAGGTCAGACCAAAAAGTCACAGGTTGCCCATAGCAGCTAAGAAGATTGCTTGTCTAGTATGTTGGAAATCAAAGCTGGAATCTGATCAGATGCCGGAGCTCCTTCACAGAAGGCCCAGATTCCTTACAAAAGTGAAGGCGATTTTCTTCATCTGCATTCCTGCAAAGTTTATTTTATTAATTTCATAATTGCAATGCGTTGCTAGCTTATATGTGATAAAATGTACATTCTGGTCTGATACACATGATATGAGGTGTGTGCAAGGTGGGATAGTGAATACTCCTCTGTATTATGGAGTCACATGTACAATATATGTCACTGCATGGTGTCTCTTTATGGTCCGTATTATGGTGCTATTACCATTTCTCGCCTGAAAATAATTAGGGGCGCTACAGAACTGTGGAGTACATAAGTCCTTAGCACCATTTACAACTTTTTGGATTTTTACACTCACGACCAGCCTGCCTCTGACTCTAGATTCATGAAATGTAGACTCCAACAAAACTAAAAATGATATAAATCTTCTCGAATACTCAGTGGCTTATCTACAGTCCTATGGGCCCAAGTAAATAAGAGGCGAGGGCTCCCCTACTCCCTGCCCCTTTTCCACAACATACTTGGTGCAGGGTATGTAAAAAAAGGGAGTCAGGATTAAAGGGGTTGTCCCATCACAAGGATCCTATCTATACTGCTTGTTAATGTGAATGTAAGACTTTTCCTAAATACACTGCTTCAGCAAAACTGCTTTGTTTGTCCACTATCTTACTTTATTCATTTTTTTTACACATCCCTTGACTTATCTAGTCATAAGTCAAGTGATGTATCTGCTGCTCTGAGGGAGGAGGGAGGAGGGGCTAAGTGCACGGGAGCGAACTTGGAGGGGGGAGAGTAGTTTACCCTTTGGGGGGAAGGGGCCGCCAATACAGACTGTGCCGGCGTCTACACTCCCCAGCATCCGCCTCTCTATTACAGCGGATGCCGGGGAGTGTATACACCGTCACAGGTGCCTGCAACATCGCTATGCTCCTGCCCTGCATGAAGCCAGCAGCGGCAGGAGAGATGCTGCTATTCCAGGGGGGGGGGGGGGTGCGGAGGAGCGGAATAACAGGAGCTCTTGCCGCAGCTGGCTTCATGCAGGGCAGGAGCATAGCGATGTTGCAGGCACCTCTCTATTACAGCGGATGCCGGATCTGTATTCACATATGCAAAGCCAAGTGAGATGCTGCTGGCCCTGCATGTACACTCATAGATAGTGAGACCTGTAATAGAGAGAGGCGGATGCCGGGTGTGTATTCGCATTGTGAAGGCTAGACTGGTCTATGAGCGTGCACGCAGGGCCAGCGGCATCTCGCCGCTGGCTTTGCATATGTAACCCTGCCCACCAATGATGCAACAAAGCCGGAAGACAGAAGATTTTACAGCAACGAAGACTGGTGAGTATGCGACGTGGGAATACCCCTTTAAGTTCTCCCACCCCCAGGTTGCTCCCATAGTATCATGTCCTCATCCCAGGTTGCCCCAGCAGTATGATGTCCTCACCCCAGGTTGCCCCCCCAGTTTCATGTCCCCTAGGTTGCCTCCACAGTTGCATGTCCCCCTGCCCCCAAGATATCTCCCATTGTGTCATGTATCCCCCCCCCCCGGTTTGCCCTCACAGTGTTATTCTCCCCGAGGTTGTTCCACAGTTTCATGTCGGAACCACTGCCCTGAAGACTGGGACAGAAAATGTAGGACTGTCCCACTGTCCAAAGGGAGCCCCTGCTACCATAGGGCTCAAGAAAAATCCCCCCACTATGTTAGCTTAGTTTCAGTCAAATGTTTGGGGTTTTTAACCATTTTTTCTACCACAAAAAATGTAATTAGAAATGCTGTGGGTACATACTACAGATATTGATATTAATACACATATTCTTTTAGGCCGGGGGCCCACACGGCATAAATGGCACAACAAAAAACTCAGCGTTTTACACTCCCTGCAAACTGTATTGGATTCTAGCAAATTAGCAAATCCCATCCACACATTGCAGAAAAATACACAGAAGAAAGTCTGTGATTTTGAAAACCTTTTCATTTTTGGAAATCCCAGCATGCCAATTATATCTATGGAAACGCCGGCGGTTTCTCTGTAGGTATAATTGAAGCAGAAGTCCGCAGAAGCAAACTGACTTTTACCCAGCCAGGCTTGACCCAAATATTCCAAATTTTTTTAATGAAATGGAATAGAGATTTGTCTCAGGTGAACTGAAATAGCCGCGGCATTATACTCTGGTGTCTCTTCAGACTTCAGAGTATAATAGGAGGAGACCCAGGGGAAGTGAAAAAGTCATACTCAACTTCCCTTGTCTCTTTTGTAGAGATCCCACAGTATAATATTGTCACTGTCACTTTGACGTAACTTCGGCTGTGTTTGCCATAGAGTGCTAGACATTAGATGGGTCAATTTAAGACATGATTTGTACCAAACTTTTACTACCCTAAATTAATCTTGGATCTGATTCTCCGAACCCAAAACAAATTCTGATTTGTCCATCTCTACAACTTATTGCCCCACCCAACAATCACGTAATAAATGTCAAATATGTAAAAAGTCTTTGCAGAGATTTCACTTTGGTATAGTAAATGTGCTGACACAAGTGACAAGGGGGTTAATACTTTTTCTTGTATATCTGAGTAATATCTCTATTCGGTTGCGACTATGTGAATGTCATTAATTTTAAACAAATCTTCTCTGTTCGTGTAACCAGGAACATCTTGGGATACCGCGCCGTACATCTGAATCCTCTTATGGTAAGGGTTATCCTATTTTGTCAGATATTTCGGATTATGCTGGAGTTATGAATAAATGATACCATGTTATGAATAATAAAATAACCCTTACAGCGCTTTCTTTGAAATTGTACTTGGAGTAGGGACTTCTTTTGTGCGAGCTAAAATCGTAACAATAAATATTGCATTACCACTGAATGCATTCTGTCTCATGTTCTCCTTTCATCTTCTACAGTTGACTCCAGATCTACTCAGGGCTTAGATAAAAAAAACGTATGAAGAAAAATGTGGTGTGCTTCTGCGATGGTAAATAGCAAGACCTGGTAATAACTAGACAAGGAAGTAATAAACATACAGAACTGATCGCAATATATGCAATATACACAAGTACAGTGACAGATAGATGAACACAATGGGCGCATTGATCTTATAAGAAGAGACTCTCAATCCAAGTGCTCATAAGCTAAATATGGTTGAAATAGCTCTATTGCAAAAAAAGATGTCTAAATTTGATTTATATTAAACATCAAGTATATTTTTTTCTGTTAAGACGGCATGTAAACAGCAAAGCCATATGATCAGAGTCTGCAGGGAGGAGCTGTTGCTTGGTACTATGGAGCCATTGGCACTACATGTTCTACAGTACAAGACTTCTCCCGAGCTGCACCACTTCTCTGGAATGCTCTACCCCAGACAATCAGATTAACTCCCAATTTCTACAGTTTCAGACGCAAACTAAAGACACATCTTTTCAGACAGGCCTACCACAATTTCTAACGTAAACCCTTCCATACTATAATTAGAATCCCCAAAATTTTACCTTCCTCTGTCCCCGCTCCCACATTACCCCACATGATATGATGTCATCTCAGGCTAACTTTATCTGTCCAAGCTCCATCCACATGTTACAGGACACCAGGGTCGGACTGGCCCGCCGGAGTACCGGGGAATCCCCCGGTGGGCCCCAGGCCCCGACTATATAGAAGCACTGGTCAGGGGCCCGATCGGGATGTCAGGAACTGGTTCGGGCCCCTGTCCAGTGCATTTGCATTGATAAACTGAGCGATGCTGCTAGTGGCAGGGGCTGGAACAGTAAGCTCGGGGCCCCAGGCTGCAGGCAGCGCTGTAATGAATAAAGAAGCACGGCTGCCGGCAATCTCCCAGGGCCCCGACACTTACACAGAGGCCTCCTGCCAGTGCAATCTTAGGAAGCGATCTCTCTGCAAGCCAGGACTATCCCCCCTCCCCCTCCTCTTCAGAGTGAGTCATCACTTACAGTACATCGGCCCGTGTGGGGACAGAGGAGTCTGCTGCTGCTGCTGCTTCACAAATGTGAGTATATTTTTTTCTTTTTTTTGGTAAAATGTAATATTTAATATGTATATGTGTACATTTGTTTAACCCTTAAGTCCTATCATGGTGTCTATCATACACCACTACCATACACATATCATTATGATAGACACCATGATAGTACTTAAGGGTTAAAGTATGTGTCTTGTATACTGTGTGAGGACTGTATGTTTGTATACAGATATGTGTGTGTGTATATACAGTATGCTATAATAATGTGTGAGTGTATGTATATATGTTAGTATATATGGTATATATGGTATATGAATGTATATAAATGTGTATATGCTATATATATACAGTCCTATGAAAAAGTTTGGGCACCCCTATTAATCTTAATCATTTTTAGTTCTAAATATTTTGGTGTTTATAACAGCCATTTCAGTTTGATATATCTAATAACTGATGGACACAGTAATATTTCAGGATTGAAATGAGGTTTATTGTACTAACAGAAAATGCGCAATATGCATTAAACCAAAATTTGACCGGTGCAAAAGTATGGGCACCTCAACAGAAAAGTGACATTAATATTTAGTAGATCCTCCTTTTGCAAAGATAACAGCCTCTAGTCGCTTCCTGTAGCTTTTAATCAGTTCCTGGATCCTGGATAAAGGTATTTTGGACAAACAATTCAAGTTCAGTTAAGTTTGATGGTCGCCGAGCATGGACAGCCCGCTTCAAATCATCCCACAGATGTTCAATGATATTCAGGTCTGGGGACTGGGATGGCCATTCCAGAACATTGTAATTGTTCCTCTGCATGAATGCCTGAGGATTTGGAGCGGTGTTTTGGATCATTGTCTTGCTGAAATATCCATCCCCGGCGTAACTTCAACTTCGTCACTGATTCTTGAACATTATTCTCAAGAATCTGCTGATACTGAGTGGAATCCATGCGACCCTCAACTTTAACAAGATTCCCGATGCCGGCATTGGCCACACAGCCCCAAAGCATGATGGAACCTCCACCAAATTTTACAGTGGGTAGCATGTGTTTTTCTTGGAATGCTGTTTCTTTTTGGACGCCATGCATAACGCCTTTTTTTTATAACCAAACAACTCAATTTTGTTTCCAAAATGAAGCTGCCTTGTCCAAATGTGCTTTTTCATACCTCAGGCAACTCTATTTGTGGCGTACGTGCAGAAACGGCTTCTTTCTCATCACTCTCCCATACAGCTTCTATTTGTGCAAAGTGCGCTGTATTGTTACCGATGCACAGTGACACCATCTGCAGCAAGATGATGCTGCAGCTCTTTGGAAGTGGTCTGTGGATTGTCCTTGACTGTTCTCACCATTCTTCTTCTCTGCCTTTCTGATATTTTTCTTGGCCTGCCACTTCTGGGCTTAACAAGAACTGTCCCTGTGCTCTTCCATTTCTTTACTATGTTCCTCACAGTGGAAACTGACAGGTTAAATCTCTGAGACAACTTTTTGTATCCTTCCCCTGAACAACTATGTTGAACAATCTTTGTTTTCAGATCATTTGAGAGTTGTTTTAAGTAGCCCATGATGCCACTCTTCAGAGGAGATTCAAATAGGAGATCAACTTGCAATTGGCCACCTTAAATACCTTTTCTTATGATTGGATAGATCTGGCTATGAAGTTCAAAGCTCACTGAGGTTACAAAACCAATTTTGTGCTTCAGTAAGTCAGTAAAAAGTAGTTAGGGGAATTCAAATCAATAAAATGATAAGGGTGCCCATACTTTTGCACCGGTCAAATTTTGGTTTAATGCATATTGCACATTTTCTGTTAGTACAATAAACCTCATTTCAATCCTGAAATATTACTGTGTCCATCAGTTATTAGATATATCAAACTGAAATGGCTGTTGCAAACACCAAAATATTTAGAACAAAAAATGATTAAGATTAATAGGGGTGCCCAAACTTTTTCATAGGACTGTATATATATATATATATATATATATATATATATATATATGTATGTGTGTGTGTGTGTGTGTGTGTGTGAGTATATATGAATGTATATGTATGAGTGTGTAGGTAACTGTTGCAGTTTTTGGAAATCGCAGCACTTATACCTACGGAAACACCTACAGTGTCCCTATAGGTGTAGTGGAAGCAGAAAGTCCTCAGAGCAAACCTCTGTGGAGTTTCTGCAAAAAGCGCTGCAGGAAAACTGACATGTTGCCGCCGGGGGTTTTCCTGCAGCGCTTTTTTGCTGCGGGATGCTGTGTTAGGTCTTATCCTTATAGTATAATGTACGGTATATTGAGATGTTAAGGAGGAGCTCTTAGCACCTGGGGCACATGCGGTTTTATATACCGCTAGAAAGCCGACAGTGCGCTGAATTCAGTGCAGCTTTCCCATTCTGTGGCCCCGGTGAAGAGCTATCGGTCCCGGTACTGTAGCTCTTCACTGTCAGAAGGGCGTGTCTTACAGTCAGTCAGGAACGTCCTTCTTCCCAGCAGCGCCTATTGTGCTGTACTATGAGATCAGGGAGGAACGCCCCCTCCCCTCCTGATAATGCTCGTCCATAGACGTGTACTGGGGGGAGGTAGCGTTCCTCACCGCTCAACGTCATCACTAGGCGGTAAGCAAAGCCCCCTCACACAGTACAGCGCAATAGACACTACTGTGAGGAAGGGCGTTACTGATTGACTGTCAGGAACGCCCTTCTGACAGTGAAGAGCTATGGTACCGGCACCGCTAGCTCTTCACCTGGGGCACAGAATGGGAAAGATGCACTGAATTCAGTGCACTGTCGGCTTTCTAGCGGTGTATTAAACCGCATGTGCCCCAAATGGTGAAAGGTCCTCTTTAAGGATTAGGCACAACAGTGAGAAGCAGTGTTTTTCATTGAGCTTTTGTCCCCAGCGCCCCGTTATCCTCCTGCCTGTGTCTGTTCAGTCTCATGGCCTTATTTCTGGAAATCCTGTATCTAATTGGTGTCAGTGGTCCCATGAGGTGCAGGACTCCCAGCAAGGAGGCGCTGGCACGAGACTAAATGGACACTGGCGGCGGACAATGGAGCAATGGGGACAGGTGAAGGCACTTTTTATTTTTTTATTTTACTCCTCCTGCCAGGCAAATGGGTTGATCCAATTACTGGACAAATCTTTAAAGGATTTATCCAACTTTATAATATTGATGGTCTGTCCTTAGGATAGGCCGTCAATATTACATCTGTGATGATACAACAGCCAGGACCTCTGCAGATCAGCTCTTCCAGGACAGCGTGGCTATAGGTAATGGTAACATTTCTAGGAGCTGCGCTGTTCACTTTCCATACAGAGTGTAGCAGTAGGTTTAGGTAGTATGTTGTTGCACATTGTATGGCAGGTGAGCAGCATGGCTCCCGAGATGGTATTACCTTTAGCTGCCCTGTCTCGGCATCGCTGGTCTGCAGGGTCCTGGTGGTGGGCCCCTAGAAACAATTCCACTGGTGGGCCCTAGACACCCCAGTCCGACCCTGCAGGACACCACTAGTGATGGCTCATAAAGTTGTGTTTGTGTAATGACAGTAACCTCTATTACTAAATTGTCTGACCTCTGTATAAGCAATGCACCCGTGCTATCTCTTGTGTCACCCCCTCTACCTCATAGATTGTAAGCTCTTGCAAGCAGGGCCCTCAGTCCCATTGTGTATTTGAACCCTACAAATTGTACAGCGCTGCGGAATATGTTGGCGCTGTATAAATAAAATTTATTATTATTACAGTACAGGCCACAAACCACAAACACACTGAAGTTAACCCACTGTGTTCTACTGTAGGAATATTTTGATAAAACTAAAATGCACAGCACTGAGTGTTCTTGTCAGTTATGTGCAATGTAGTGGCGTAACTAAAGTCTCTTGGGCCCTCGTGCAGTCTTTTGTCCGGGGCCCCCTACTTCATCCCTACAGCAAGTTCTTGACAGTTATTGTTACGGAAGCTAAGGAGTTTAATCCAGCTTAGTGTGGTTTGGGTAAATCTGTGGATCTCCTTGGTTTATGGGACAGATGGAAGCTGTAATCTCAATACTGATGCCAATGCTGATGGGCGTCCTAAGGCTCCTGGGCCCCGGTGCAACTGTACCCTCTGCACCCCTTCAAGTTATGACTCTGGTGAAATGCAAAGTGCAGAAACACAGTGAAGAAGGTAGGGAGATTGGGAATAGAAGTCAATTATGGCCGAGTTTATGATGGCTGTAGTCAGCTCCACTAGACTTCTCATACTCTACAGGGGTTGGTGTCTTGCAATGTGGATTCTGGAGGTAGTAGTGTCCCCAGGAGCCCTCCTTGTAGTAAGCCTCCCTGAGCTTTTTTGTGGTTGGGTTTCCCTCAGTGGTAGTGCTGGGCGGAAAACTCAGGAGACAAGGTACAAATTTTAATGGTTTCACTTAAAGCAAGGCATATAAACAATAAACAACAATCTTCCATAAGATGAAGGCACAAGCCTGGCAACCACTGGGTTGGTGATGATACCCTTGGGGGGCAGTCAGTCTCTCTCTATTTCAGGCAGTCTCTTTTTCACATAAACACAAATATCTGCAATTGTCCAAGCTGTGAGGTGTGGGTTTCCAAAAGTAGCTGGGCCTGGAGTTCCCCCTCACTAGAGTTATGTAAGCCGAGGGATGTGTCATCTATCTAACATCCACCACATTATTTTGGTCCAGTTAAAGTTACATCAACCAAAAATACATCAAACAGCATAAAATATATTGTGCAAGTACACAGCAAGATAGACAGCCAGTCCTTTAGTAGTCATTAGAGTTGAGCGAGTACTGTTCGGATCAGCCGATCCGAACAGCACGCACGCATTGAAATCAATGCACGCAGCCGGCACGCGGAGGGTTAAGCGGCCGCCTGCCGTCAAACCGGAAGCACCAGGTGCTTCCATTCATTTCAATGCGTGCGTGCTGTTCGGATCGGCTGATCCGAACAGTACTCGCTCAACTCTAGTAGTGATCCTTTTTGGACACTACAAAAAGTTGAAAGCCAGGGAAGAGTGGGCACAGACAATCCTGCAGATGAGCCATAGCAAAAAATACTATTTCAGGTGTTTTGTTTACCATGTCAACTTGAAGAAGAATACTTATACTCTATTTATTTATTGTAGATATGGTTTTTATTGAAAAAACAAGAAAAAGAGTTTTAGAACTAGTTCACACAGGGATAAATGCCGCACATTTTGGTCCTGATTTTGACGTGGGAAGCCACGTTAGAATAGGATCAGAATGCGACTGTTGTGGCTTCCGACAGTTGTGGCTTCCCGCTCCAGAGTAGGCCCAAATGAATGGACCCAGTCCGGAGGGTGCTGCCGCGAGTCGGACCCCGCGGATGAATCAGCTGCGGAATCCACCTGAAGAAAGTGCAGCTCGCTTCTTTTTTCCGTCAACGTGAACATACCAGTCACAGAAAAAAGGAAGCTAGCGGTCTACATAGACCTCTATTGTGAGGGGGCGGATTCTGACGTGGATTCAGGGACCAAAATCCGCCTCCTGTTGTCCCGTGTGAACGAGCCCTTAGGGTATGTTCACATGACGGAAAATGGATTCCGTGTGTGAACATACTGTGCGGCTATCCACAACGGAATGCCGATGCAGTGCACCAGCATCCCGTCGCGGCATTCCGCTCCCGATTAGGCCCGAATTAATGGGCCTAATCGGGAGAGAGTCTAGCACTGTGGACGCCACGGCTGAGTCACTTGTGGAATCTGCAGGAAGAAGGGGCATGTTGCTTCTTTTTTCCACTACTAGAAAGCAAAAAAAATATGCGAGTGGCTCCCAGTGAAGTCAATGGGAGCTGTTTTTGCCAGCGGATTTTGAGGCGGATTCTGCGTCAAAATCCACTGCGAGAAAACTCAGCTTGAACTAGCCCTCACAATAACTGCATAGCAGACAAAACAAGAGCCAGTAACAAGGCAATATACAACTCGACTGGACAAATTCACAATGTCACAGAATCAAGTTACAGGCACAAATGAATCCTGAATGAGAAATAGTAGAGGTGAGTAGCCAGACAATTGTATAGTATGCAAAGTAGGCACTTACACGGGGGAGTAGGAGTGAGGGAAAAGGAAGGAAAAAAAAACAAAACAATGTAATAGTTTAAGTGCAAATGAGTTCTCTCGCAGCACTGGGGGTGGTCCTCAGCACTCAAACAGCACTGGGGGCATCCCCAATACTGTGAGAGAACTCTCCAGTGCCGCCTCCATCTTCTTTAGAAAGGGGCTGTCTTCTCATCTTCTTCTGCGGTGGCTTCAAACTTCTAGGCCTTGGGCAGCCGACTACGCATACCCGCCGGCCACAAGAAAATGGTTGCTTACAATACTGTGTAAGCGGCTATTTTCTTGTGGCTGGCAGGCATGTGCAGTCGGCTTTGCCCTAGGCCCGAGGCCTATAAGTTTGAAGCCAACACCGGAAGAAGACGCAAAGAGAAGAAGATGGAGGTGGTGCTGGAGAGTTCTCTCACAGCATTGGGGACGCCCCAGTGCTGTTTAAGCGAAGGGGCCCACTACCAGTGCTGCAAGAGAACTCATTTGCATACTGACGAAAACCGGGATTTCTACGGAACGGCGGCGTGGAGAAGACTTCTAAAGGTAAGAGAAGAATAGCCTTTCTTAAGGCTATTCCTACGTGTTAGGAACATAAAATTGAGTTTTAATGATAGGATCCCTTTAAAAATTTCGTCACCAAACAGAATTTTTTGCTTAGTGCAAGCAATTCATATTTACAGTGCTCAGAAAGGTTGCAGAGATGTGATATTTTCTTGATGCAAATTCCACAGATAGACTGTATTTTCTTAAATGCAAATGATCTTCTGCTTCATAATCTGTAGGAAAATATTTGTGCATGATGTCACCCAGAACCTGCTGTAAACAGAGGGACCCAGTCACTTCTATGTACACAGTAAAGCTGGTAGACACAGCGCCTTTGTATATGTGACAGGTACAAATACTCTTTAGTAGATGAAAAGTAATTGATCATAATTCACAATAATTCTATGTTCAGGCTTCTTTGTTCATTATACAGTTAATTTATATACACAATCACATAAAAAACTGTTTATTATCTAAGGGCTCGTTCACATCTGCGCCCAGGTGTCCGTACTTCAGGTTTCCGTTTCCTGCATAAAACAGAGCAGGAGAAAGCTGTCCGGCCGTGAGCGGCGGTGAGCGTTTTATGCTCTCCGCCGCGAAACCGAGTTTTATAATCCGGACACAGAGTCTGACATGCAGTACTCTGTGTCCGGATTAAAAAAAACTGGTTTCGCGGCGGAGAGCATAAAACGCTCACCGCCGCTCACGGCCGGACCCGGTCTGTGGTTTCCTTCTTCTGGCATGCAGAAGACGGAAATCACAGAACGGACAGCTGAACGCAGGTGTGAACCTAGCGTAACCTATTAGGAATATCATGTAAATTGTAGTATTGGGGTTATTTTATTTACAGGCGGCTGTATTTGTTAGTTGTCCACTTCTTTCTTATCCTCAAGTGTGTCTTGTGTCCAAAGAAAACGCTACATATTATCTCATATGTAGACAGTAGGTCAGTCTTTCTATTCATTCTTTAACCCTTTCCCGCTGATAGCATTTTTTGATTTTCGTTTTTCGTTTTTGACTCCCCTCCTTCTAAACCCCATAACTTTTTTATTTCTCCGCTCCCAGAGCCATATGAGGTCTTAATTTTTGCGGGACAAATTTTTCTTCATGATGCCACCATTAATTATTCTATATAATGTACTGGGAAGCAGGAAAAAAATTCAGAATGGGGTGAATTTGAAGAAAAAATGCATTTCTGCGACTTTCTTACGGGCTTTGGTTTTACGGCATTCACTGTGCAGCCAAAATGACATGTCCCCTATATTCTGTGTTTCGGTACGGTTCCAGGGATACCAAATTTATATGGTTTTATTTACATTTTGACCCCTTAAAAAAAATCCAAAACTGTGTGACAGCCGTAACTTTTCTATACGTCAGTGTACGGGGATGCATTGGGCGTCTTTTTTTGCGGGGCGGGGTGTACTTTTTAGTTCTAACATTTTCGGGAAATGTTATTGCTTTGATCACTTTTTATTCAAATTTTTATCAGAATCAAAAAAGTGAAAAAACGGCGGTTTGGCACTTTTGACTATTTTTACCGCTACGGCGTTTACTGAACAGGAAAAATATTTTTATAGATTTGTAGAGCGGGCGATTTCAGACACGGGGATACCTAACATGTATGTGTTTCACAGTTTTTAACTACTTTTATATGTGTTCTAGGGAAAGGGGGATGATTTGAATTTTTAATACTTTTTATATTTTTTTATATTTTTTTAATTTTTTTTTTTTTTAATTTTTTTTTTGCATTTATTAGATCCCGTAGGGTTGTTGAACCCCAGGGGGACTGATCACTAATGCAATGCATTACAATGCTAATGCATTGCAAAAAAATCAACATTTCTTTTGCAGGCTGCATAGACCAGCCTGCAAAAGAAAGAATTTGCAGACAAGCCTGGGAGCCTTGTAAAGGCTCCCGGCTGTCATGCCAATGTGACGTCGGCCCTGGAGCATGCTCCAGGAGCCGGGGATCACCGGCGAAATGGCAGCTCCCATGCGCCGCCGGGAAAATGGCGCCTCCGGCGCCTTTGACCGTGGCGCCGGATGGGTTAATGCCTCCGATAACAGATAAGGACCAAAATGGAAAGGATAACTCACAGATACATACATATACATTACATATTCCATGCTTGGTGTTTGTCCTTCAGATTTGAAGGAGTGGAATCTGGGTGTTATACTACAGGCAGAGTTTGATCGAACATGTTCTGCATAGTTATGACCTTACGTTGGGTCTTATGTAGTGGTCAGTACTCTATAAATAGGGGTGCCTGTATGCCACTCCAGCAGTTCAGATCTGTGGTGTTACAATTTACAGCCCCCTTGATGTTCTCTGAAGCATGGGCGTAACTACTGGGGTAGCAATGGTAGTGGCTGTCACAGGGCCTGGGACATTTTTCTTTTTATATGCCGTTACCTGCTCTATTTACTCACTGATCCTGGCTCCTGCTCATGGCTGCCGGCACTTCCCCTTCTGCGGGAACCCGGGATCAGTAAGTAAGGCCGTGGGCCCGCAAACCCCACAAACACTATCATCATCTTTTCAGAGCCCTGAGTATAATGATCAGAGTTCTAGGAGAGGTGAGGGAACATAAAAAATACTATTACTTACCTTTCCTAGCTCTGGAAGGCTTCAGGCCTACTTGGTGATGCCGCAGATACCTTTGCAAGTAACTCCCTCTTTGTGTACTATCTCAGATACTCCACTGGTGATCTTTGATAGTTTACCCATAAAGAGTTTGCTATTGTAAGAACAAACTTTGCCATAAGCAACTTTCTTGAAGTTTATATAGAAGGAGCTATGGGGGAGACTTGATTTATAGATATTCCCTTAAAGGACACTTGCTCATAGAATTCATACATTGTTCTGCCACGAATAAATGCATATATGGAAAGTTACTTCATAAAAATACTGGTTTTCTGCAGAAAATGAGCATGAATTATTTGGTTTACAGTACAAAGTGCAAGGCTACTTTGCAGTTTTTCCCGGGGCTAGAACTTCACTGAAAGTGGGGAGGTTTCCAGAGGGGTCAAGTCACAATTTCACAGTCAAAATGCAAAAGTCAACAACCATAAAGTCTTCTTGGATCAATGCGTAATGTGTAATGAGGGGAAGAGATATGGGACATTGCAGCATATCCTAATAAATAACATCTTAATTATGCAGCCATCACAGATTGTATCTCTGCGCCTGCACCTGGCAGAATGCCAAAGCCATTAAAGAAGAATTAACTATCATGTGGATCCATATCTGGAGATTTCATTGCAGAAGTGAAAATATTAACAAAATTAAACAGATTGTGAGAAAAATATCTAAAGATCCTCAAAACTGAACAGAACTGTTCTTTATAATATCTAGGACTGTTCTACGTATATACAGTGCCTACAAGTAGTATTCAACCCCCTGCAGATTTAGCAGGTTTGATAAGATGCAAATATGTTAGAGCCTTCAAACTTCAAACAAGAGCAGGATTTATTAACAGATGCATAAATCTTACAAACCAAAAAGTTATGTTGCTCAGTTAAATTTTAATAAATTTTAAACATAAAAGTGTGGGTCAATTATTATTCAACCCCTAGGTTTAATATTTTGTGGAATAACCCTTGTTTGCAATTACAGCTAATAATCGTCTTTTATAAGACCTGATCAGGCCGGCACAGGTCTCTGGAGTTATCTTGGCCCACTCCTCCATGCAGATCTTCTCCAAGTTATCTAGGTTCTTTGGGTGTCTCATGTGGACTTTAATCTTGAGCTCCTTCCACAAGTTTTCAATTGGGTTAAGGTCAGGAGACTGACTAGGCCACTTCAACACCTTGATTTTTTCCCTCTTGAACCAGGCCTTGGTTTTCTTGGCTGTGTGCTTTGGGTTGTTGTCTTGTTGGAAGATGAAATGACGACCCATCTTAAGATCCTTGACGGAGGAGCGGAAGTTCTTGGCCAAAATCTCCAGGTAGGCCGTGCTATCCATCTTCCCATGGATGCGGACCAGATGGCCAGGCCCCTTGGCTGAGAAGCAGCCCCACAGCATGATGCTGCCACCACCATGCTTGACTGTAGGGATGGTATTCTTGGGGTCGTATGCAGTGCCATCCAGTCTCCAAACGTCACGTGTGTGGTTGGCACCAAAGATCTCGATCTTGGTCTCATCAGACCAGAGAACCTTGAACCAGTCTGTCTCAGAGTCCTCCAAGTGATCATGAGCAAACTGTAGACGAGCCTTGACATGAGGCTTTGAAAGTAAAGGTACCTTACAGGCTTGTCTGGAACGGAGACCATTGCGGGGGAGTACGTTACTTATGGTATTGACTGAAACCAATGTCCCCACTGCCATGAGATCTTCCCGGAGCTCCTTCCTTGTTGTCCTTGGGTTAGCCTTGACTCTTCGGACAAGCCTGGCCTCGGCACGGGAGGAAACTTTCAAAGGCTGTCCAGGCCGTGGAAGGCTAACAGTAGTTCCATAAGCCTTCCACTTCCGGATGATGCTCCCAACAGTGGAGACAGGTAGGTCCAACTCCTTGGAAAGGGTTTTGTACCCCTTGCCAGCCTTGTGACCCTCCACGATCTTGTCTCTGATGGCGTTGGAATGCTCCTTTGTCTTTCCCATGTTGACCATGTATGAGTGCTGTTCACACGTTTGGGGAGGGCCTTAAATAGTCAGAAAAGGCTGGAAAAAGAGATAATTAATCCAAACATGTGAAGCTCATTGTTCTTTGTGCCTGAACTACTTCTTAATACTTTAGGGGAACCAAACAGAATTCTGGTGTTTTGAGGGGTTGAATAATAAATGACCCTCTGAATAAACTTTTCACAATTTTTAAAAAAAATTAAACAAAGAAATAACATTCTTTTTTGCTGCAGTGCATTTCACACTTCCAGGCTGATCTACAGTCCAAATGTCACAATGCCAAGTTAATTCCGAATGTGTAAACCTGCTAAATCTGCAGGGGGTTGAATACTACTTGTAGGCACTGTATGTGGGGGAGATGGGGAGAAGAAGATAGAAGACCTATGAGTCTAAGGCTACACCATCCTATAGACATTTGATGACCTGAGTGTCTGGGTCTTCTGTCACTAAAATTGCAACCAATGAAGCTGCCAATTAGTCCCATCTCATTGTTGCTCATATTACATGTGATCATCATTGATTCTTTCCCACATAACCACTCAGCTTGCCTAACATTGAAACGTGAGTACGTTGACATGTTGCGGTTGTTATGACGTCTAGTGCTTTACTAAGCCCACCACCTGACAAACCCACATGGCATATGTCCATCTCAAAACTAGCTCTTTCTAGGCTATACACAAGTGTATAAGTGTATACACAAGTTATACACAACTTTTCAGAATGGTTTTTATAGGTTTTAGAAGGTTCAATATAAATGCTAGGACTCTGTTGAAGACCAGGGACTAGTCTACGGAGGTCCCCTGAGATGGTGAAGTTCTTAGTTATGAAAGCTATAGATATTGTATTGTTTAAAGAGGTTGTCCAGGCTAAACAATATTTCATCATTAGGGGGAGGCCAAAAAATAATTAAAAAAAAAACCATACTCACCTGTCCCTGATACTCTGGTGTCCTCTCAGGGCGGTCCAGTCGTCTGCCTTTTTGTTGATAAATTTATTGCCAGCTTCGACATCCCAGTTCCCTCAGTGGTCAAGTGATTGCTGAAGCCAATCAGCAGTCTTGATGGCCTCAGGAAGAGAACCAGGGTCATCACTACGTATGAAACCCTTCTTGAGGCTGATGATCGGCCTTAGCAGTCACATGACTGTCATATCACAAAGTTTGGCATCACTTTATGATAGGTAGAGGTCTGAGAATGAAGGGGCTGTGCCACAAAGTCATAAATCATAAAGTGTTGGCATATTCCAGCAATACATATTATCATTAGTGTTGGGTCAATGTCTGAACCAGAACTGCTTTTATTACACTCTGGGGTCTCTCCAGGTTCCTGTCCACTTCAGGCCTCTTTAGGCCTCCTGAATGATTTCAGTAGACCCGAGGGATTGGGCTTCAGCGGTAACATGGGGGTACATTCAGGAGGTCTGAAGAGGATGGAGACCAACACTGGACACGCTGGAGGGCTGAAGATTGCCTACTAGGGTTGAGCCAATCTTGAGATTTCAGGATCGATTTCAAAATCCAATTTCCGATAATTTTCCAGCCGATCCCGATCTTGAAATTTGCTCGACTGCTGATCGGGATCCGATCTTTTCCGATCCCGATCCTCAACCCTAGTTAATTCTTCTCTATGGGAAAAGTCACTTGAGGGTTGAGCCAATCTTGAAATAATTTCCGACCTCGATCCCGCTGGGAAAGATAGGGTTGGATTTCCGATCACGATCGTGAAATTTACTCGATCGCCGATCGGAATCCGATCTTTTCTGATCCCGATCATTCAACCCTATTGCCTACTCCTGCTCTACAAGATGTTAATACTACTTAGAATGCAAAGGGCACTTTATGCCCTTGATTTGTGGATAAACTTCCATAAAATGTTATTAGTCATGAGTTACTATTAGGGTTGAGCTGATCTTGAGATTTCAGATTCGATTTTAAAATCCAATTTCCGATCCTTTTCCAGCCGATCGGGATCGTATCTTTCCCGATCTCTCAACCCTAATTGTATATGATATATACAGTGGGGTTGAGCCAATCTTGGGATTTAAAAATACAATCGGCTCCAATAATTTTCCAGCCGATCCCGATTGTGAAATTTGCTCGATCGCCGATTGGTATCCAATCTTTCCTGATCCCGATCGCTCAACCCTAGTTACTACAAAGCATTTTTCATTCTCACAGCTTGTGCACATGACTGCTTTACACATCCACATGGACAAGAAATTCTGTGGATCCATAATGTAGTGTCTGTAATGTGGACTCCTAGAGCCTCTGTGTGCCGTACAGTGACTGTGCAGAAATGTTAGTCTTTTAGGGATTTGCGAGGACAGCCCTGTAGCCATACTTTCATCCAAGTAGAAATGATGTAGTTATCTGGCTAAACTCTCAGAATATTCAGTTTCCTATTTGAGCTGCCCTTCGTTCTGTGCCATGAATAGTCTCCTACCAGAAGCCTGAAAACAATGATCAAGTCCTGTTACTGTTCAGCCTGTGGTCAGGTTACAGACTAATCAAGTATAGATTCACGGGCATGACCTCCTGAGAAAAGTCAAGTTGACGTGACCTTGGTATTGATTGCCTTATGCTGCTAAGAACCACGATTGTTTAGTTTCTGAACACTTAGTCTTCAAGGCCACAATGTGAGAATTACTTTTCATTGTTTGTGTGCAACAGATAGAAATGGAATAACCTGTGCGAAATTGGAACCGCAATATATAAAATGGGGCAATTTCATAAATGTCTTAAACAAATCATTCTAAATTAAATTGAAATATTTCTCATGTCTGCCTATAACTCTGGCCGAAGATTTTAGGGCTTGTTGAGAAATAGAAAGGTAACACGTCAGTGCAATGATAATGATTTGTTCTCATTTATTCATAGCTTAGGTAACTATAAGAAACCTTATAATATATCTTAAAGGGGTAGTCCAGGTAAAAATAGACAACCTTTTTAAGGTTTACACAGGCTGGGGGCAGTGAAATTTTTTTTTAAAAAAATGTATACTCTCTTGTCCCGTTGCTCTGGTGTCCTCCCACGCCTCCAGGTTCTTCGGCTCCAGTGGATCTCTTCCGGAGTTGTGCTGAACTGCTGATTGGCCCAATTATGAGCACATAATACTGTGTGGGAGCCACTGTGGGCATATAATACTGTGTGGGGGCTACTGTGAACATATCATATTGTGAGGAGGCCACAGTGGCGAAGTTGCCAATCCTAGTGTTCTGTGGCAAATGGCAAGAGTACTTCACGGTGTTGGGCTGTGAGCACAACCCCCATCTGTGGACGTCGGTTTCTAAATGTTTGTGCAGACACATGCACATTTGTGGCCTGCTAGACGTCATTCTGCAGGGCTCTGACAGTGCTCATCCTGTTCCTCCTTGCACAAAGGCAGAGGTAGCGGTCCTGCTGCTGGGTTATTGCCCCCTCCACATCTCCTGGTGTACTGGCCTGTCTCCTGGTAGCGCCTCCAGTCTCTGGACACTACGCTGACAGACACAGCAAACCTTCTTGCCACAGCTCGCATTGATGTGCCATCCTGGATGAGCTACACTACCTGAGCCACTTGTGTGGGTTGTAGAGTCCGTCTCATAATACCAGAAAGTGTGAAAGCACAACCAACATTCAAAAGTGGCCAAAACATCAGCCAGAAAGCATTAGTATGTGATGTGGTCTGTGGTCCCCACCTGCAGAACCCTCCTTTATTGAGTGTGTCTTGATAATTGCCAATAATTTTCATCTGTTGTCTATTCCATTTGTACAACAGCATGTGAAATTGATTGTCAATCAGTGTTGCTTGGAGTTGCATTGTGTTACTTAAAGGGGCTCTATCACTAGGAAAAGTCATTTTTAACTAATCACACCTTTGCATAGCCCTTAGAAAGTCTATTTCACACCTACCTATTGTATGTAGATTGCCTCAGTGGTTTCTGAATAAGTCCGTTTAATATTCATATGCTAATTAGACTAGTGCACGATAGATGGTGCACACCTCTCTCTGCTGTTTTCTATGGGAGGCTGCTGCTGCTGATGATGATGATGATGACTCAGCTTCCTGTTTGCTTCACACACATAGAAGATAATGGGAGAGAGGAGACTGCTGGGAACTTCCTGTACTGGCTGGAGGCTCATTAGCATATGAATAAAAACGGACTTATTCAGAACCACTGAAGCAATCTACATACAAAAGGTAAGTGTGGAATAGACTTTCTAAAGCCTATGCAAGCATGTGTTTAGATAAAAATGACTTTTCCCAGTGATAGAGCCCCTTTAAGTGTTCCCTTTATTTTTTTCGAGCAGTGTACAGTGTATCATGGTCACGTAATATCCATTAGGTCACATCAAAGATAATACCTATAAATTGCAAATGAAAGTGGTAAATAGTGACCATAGTTTAGATTGACAGAGTCCACATAGCTCAGGTTCTTGTTCACTCAAGTCCTCATTTAGGGATTATGGTTACAATTAGTAAACAAATTGGACGAGGAAAGAGGAAATATGTATAGATATGTCACAACTAATTCCTATAATAGTGTTTGCAGCTAGCTGAGATTTATCAAGGTTTAGTGTTTTCACTTCAAAGTAAAGCTGGAAGGAATGTATGAATTCACAAGAAATACATAAAAATCCCACATGCCATAGAAATACCTGTCTGGATTTAGAGTTTATTTATGTACATAGTTAGGATGTTGATGGGCACTTTGTGATATAATAATTAAGACTTGCAACATTGATCGGTTTCTGTTACATTTTATTTGTCAGGGCACTTTGTGTTTCCTTTGCATTCGATTTGCCACAATCATCCAGGATAAGATGACACAACCAGGATAAGATGACACAACCAGGATAATATGACACATATACTCATTGACAAAAACAGGAATGCACCCAGAAATGTTGGATTGCTGTAAAACTCAGCATGAAGTTATGTAAGATTTGGTCTGCTAAGACATTGGATCTTGCCACTAAAAGGGCTTAAAATGCTTCCCACACTACCATATACAAAGGCTCTTAGAGTCTACTTTTGGGTAGTGAGAGATCGCTACCTGTAAATCATGCCTCTACAATGCACTAAAACATATTTTGCCCAATTGACAGATGTTTGAAAGAATTGCCCGCTATCTAGTCCTTACTGAACTGCTATGGACTGGAAGCATATCATCTTTAGGGATAAATTCAGGTTCTATTGGGATCTTTTGATGGTTAGGTTTCAGTATGGAGGTCCTGTGGAGAGCATGGCAATTCTATTTTTGTTGTGGAGCGACACACTGCCCCAGCTGATCGTGTGATGATCTGGGGAACCATCACATATCACAGTCGGACACCCCTAGTAGTAATATGAGGTTACTAAAACCTCAGCGATATGCACAGGACATGTTGTGCTGCCAGGGCTCCCATTTTTTCAGTAAGGTTATGTTAACATTTCTGTCTGAATCTCCATTGGACACTCTGTTGTAGCGTTCACCTGAAAACTGGCAGATGAAAAAGTCCTGCACGTTTTCAGTCTTAAGATGACACACCTGATGGACCCCATTATAGTCAATGAGGTCCATTGCACTCTGTGTGTGACCATTTTTTAGCTGTCTTCCAAGAGACTTAGGTGATCCTAGTGTGAACCTAGCATCAGATAATTGGTCCTCAGAAGAAATCTTTGGCAGGCCAAGTCAACGCTGATATAAGACTAAATAAACTTAGAGACATGGGTCTCTAATTTAAGTGCTAACATATGATTTTGGACATATGTATTAAAGGGTATTCTCATATTTATCATCAATGTGTTGCATCTGCACTTATTACTTTATTTTGCCCTTGGGGATTTGTCTGCACACAATGATGTCAGATACATGGCACTATTGACATGTGGCACCCTCAGGTGCCAAGCACAGATTTCTGATCACCTATATCTGGGAGCAGGTATCTATATTTCGGCTGTGCCTCTATTTTTCCATTGGCAGGAGCAGATTTTAATGGCAAGTGACTGCTCGTCCGAGTCCTCCAAGATGAAGGCTTGTGCCCCAAAACACACACCAGTCAGTCACTTCATTACAGTATAGGAAGGTGATGTTTTTTACATTATTATGTGACATTGAAACTTTTTGTGCATTTCACTCTTTATTAATGAAATGGATCCTATGTGTCCTTGTGTGCCATTCAACTGGTATCTCTGTATGTATTTTATGTCTCTATACAGAGCTTGATATACTCATTTTTGGCACTCTCTACATCAACATCAAGACCCAAACTGTACAGAAATAGACTTGGAATCTAGAAAGGTATTTCTATGGCAGGAGAGATTTTGTTTATTTCCTATGAACTAATATATTCCCTCCAGCTCTACTTTGAAGTGAGAGCATTAACGCCTCGGTAAATCACAGCTCGCCGGGAACACGATTACAAGAATTAGTTGTGACATTTCAATACGTATTCCTTCTTTCCTCCTCCAATTTGTTAATCGTAACCGTAATCCTTAAATGAGGACTTGAGAGAAGGGGAATCTGAGCTATGTGGACTCTGTCAATCTCGGCTGCAGTCACAACTTACCAGGGACTTTCATTACCAACTTGTAGGTATTTCCTTTGAAGTGACCTAATGGATATTACGTGACCGTGGTCATATAGACAATGACTATGAAGAGGAATATTGTCATTTGTAATGGTATTAAGACGTCTGACAGAAGTAAACTGCAAGTCATTTCTCATCACTTAAACGGAATGATACCCTCTGGGGCTGTTGTGATAGCTGAGACGTATTCCGCATACTTGAGGACAATAGACAATGAAATTATAAGGCTGCAACCGGTTGATGTCATCTCTCTGGGCATTTGTTTGGAATCTTTTGAAGTTTATACGAACTGAAGTTATCGTCTCTTATCTCTACTACCACCATTTGACCCACTCCAATTATGGTGTTAGTTACAGTTATTTGATCTTGGGGTATTTTATTTCCTATTTTTCTTCCTAGATGTTTGATTTAAAGTGGAGGATAATATGTAACAAGAACAAAGACAATTATGCAAATCTACATTATTTTATTGGAAATGCTCATAGTAAAACTGTGGTAAATAGAATTATTTTGGTGAATAGCAATAATAAAAACGCCAAAAAGTCATGCACTGCACTCTAACAGTAAAATACACAGCTATCATGGATCATGGAGTTCATGGATTCCACTTTGTGGAAATGCAGCTTTGTTTCTGTATGTATAAGTGACATGCTGCGATTTCCAAAACCGAAACAGTTTTGCAAATTGCAGTGTGTCCACTGCGTGTATTTTTCTGCAATGTGTGGATGGGATTGCACACACTATATACCTACTGTCACGGGATGGTTAGAGTCTATACTATAGGCCATGTGTAATATATATTTGTGTGGAATGTATTCTCTAACCTGTTGTATACATCAATGTGTAGTTGGCTGATTAGGGTCTAGTGTGTTAGCACATTGTATGCAAATACCTCTAACTAGTGAGGACCAGTGAGGACAATGGGTGGAGATAATCTCCAAGAAGATGTTGGACGGTGCATTGTCCATAGTAGACAGGGAGTCTGCTCTCCTTGGTATAGGTGAGGGGGGAAGGATCTGTGACTCAGCTCTTCCCACCCACAGATATAGGTGTAACAGTCTTAGTATATAGTTGTAGCTAGCAGTTAGTATGTGTTAGCCGGCTTGTGCACAGCTCTGCAGAGAGCCAGGATTTAGTTACAGGACCAAGGAACCAAAGCTATCATTGGATTGTGACTTCTGTGGACTTATTGTTATTACGGTTGATGTGACCGCCACCGGCTACTAACTTTGTGGATTACAATAAATTGCTGTTGTCTCCCGACCTCTTGCGTCCGTGTTGATTCAAAAGACCATCCGGAGGAAGACGTATACCTTTGCTCCGTGACACCTACACACTCAGGCCTGGTTCACATCTGCGTTCGGTAATGCATTCAGGGGGTCTGCATGGGTACCCCCCGAATGGAATACCGAATGCATTGGCAAGCGGTGTGCAGTGAAAGCACATGAACCCCATGGCCCCGCACTAGTCGTGGGGACAGCAAAGTAAAGTACTTTCTATCCGCATGTTCCGTGCAGACACCATGCAGAAAGCACACAGACCCCATTATAGTCTATGGGGTCCGTGTGCTTTCCCTGCATACCACTTGCCAATGCGTTCGGTAGTCCGTTCAGAGGGGTCCCCATGCGGACTCCCCGAACGAATTAACAAACCAGGCCTTACTCTAGGGGGATCCTCTGTGAAGGACTTTTCTCTCTTCTGATTTCTAGTAGATTCTCTAACAGAGACCCTGGCACAGGTGTGAGCCCAGCCTTACATATTATCTACAATAGACAGGTATTTTTTTTAGATATTGAAAGTGTTACTAAATGCTATTAATGTCAGGCTAGAACTAGAAATAGAAATAGAATCTTCCATAAAGGAGAAAAGAGAATCTTTCAAAATACTATAATAAGGACAAACCTATTAAACACCCTGTAGGTGATACAGTCCTATGAAAAAGTTTGGGCACCCCTATTAATCTTAATCATTTTTAGTTCTAAATATTTTGGTATTTGCAACAGCCATTTCAGTTTGATATATCTAATAACTGATGGACACAGTAATATTTCAGGATTGAAATGAGGTTTATTGTACTAACAGAAAATGCGCAATATGCATTAAACCAAAATTTGACCGGTGCAAAAATATGGGCACCTCAACAGAAAAGTGACATTAATATTTAGTACATCCTCCTTTTGCAAAGCTAACAGCCTCTAGTCGCTTCCTGTAGCTTTTAATCAGTTCCTGGATCCTGGATGAAGGTATTTTGGACCATTTCTTTCTACAAAACAATTCAAGTTCAGTTAAGTTTGATGGTCGCCGAACATGGACAGCCTGCTCTCAAATGATCTGAAAACAAAGATTGTTCAACATAGTTGTTCAGGGGAAGGATACAAAACGTTGTCTCAGAGATTTAACCTGTCAGTTTCCACTGTGAGGACCATAGTAAGGAAATGGAAGACCACAGGGACAGTTCTTGTTAAGCCCAGAAGTGGCAGGCCAAGAAAAATATCAGAAAGGCAGAGAAGAAGAATGGTGAGAACAGTCAAGGACAATCCACAGACCACCTACAAAGAGCTGCAGCATCATCTTGCTGCAGATGGTGTCACTGTGCATCGGTAACAATACAGCGCACTTTGCACAAGGAGAAGCTGTCAGGAAGAGTGATGAGAAAGAAGCCGTTTCTGCACGTACGCCACAAATAGAGTTGCCTGAGGTATGCAAAAGCACATTTGGAGAAGCCAACTGCATTTTGGAAACAAAGATTGAGTTGTTTGGTTATAAAAAAAGGCGTTATGCATGGCGTCCAAAAAGAAACAGCATTCCAAGAAAAACACTTGCTACCCACTGTAAAATTTGGTGGAGGTTCCATCATGCTTTGGGGCTGTGTGGCCAATGCCGGCACCGGGAATCTTGTTAAAGTTGAGGGTCGCATGGATTCCACTCAGTATCAGCAGATTCTTGAGAATAATGTTCCAGAATCAGTGACGAAGTTGAAGTTACGCCGGGGATGGATATTTCAGCAAGACAATGATCCAAAACACCGCTCCAAATCCTCAGGCATTCATGCAGAGGAACAAGTACAATGTTCTGGAATGGCCATCCCAGTCCCCAGACCTGAATATCATTGAACATCTGTGGGATGATTTGAAGCGGGCTGTCCATGCTCGGCGACCATCTAACTTAACTGAACTTGAATTGTTTGTCCAAAATACCTTTATCCAGGATCCAGGAACTGATTAAAAGCTACAGGAAGCGACTAGAGGCTGTTATCTTTGCAAAAGGAGGATCTACTAAATATTAATGTCACTTTTCTGTTGAGGTGCCCATATTTTTGCACCTGTCAAATTTTGGTTTAATGCATATTGCGCATTTTCTGTTAGTACAATAAACCTCATTTCAATCCTGAAATATTACTGTGTCCAGCAGTTATTAGATATATCAAACTTAAATGGCTGTTGCAAACACCAAAATATTTAGAACTAAAAATGATTAAGATTAATAGGGGTGCCCAAACTTTTTCATAGGACTGTATAGATACAAAGATTTACAAAACATGAAACATGAGGAATCATTGCAATATGATACAATAGCACAGACAACAATTACATATGTAATATTATGAAGAATTCATAAGAATGTCAGCGCACAATATAACACTACGGATACAACATCCATAACAAATAAGCAAACACCAGATGATAAACATTGCAAGATACATATTAGCCCAGATACAGATCAATGCACATTACTAATCTTCCTTCCCTTGCATAGATTTTACTTTTTTTCTATATAAATTCTCCAGTGTTATTAGAGATATGGAAGGATTTTCTCATTGTATTAATTCTAGACTCAGGGTAAGAAGCATTTCATGTTATTGCTGTTTGAACGTTTGTCGTTCTCTATCGCCACAAGACATAACTACATTTTTGACACCATTATGTAGATAATGATTTACCATGCTGGATTTCTCTCCCCTCATTGATCGCTGCAGATGGTTTAGTATACCCAATTTATTTTTAAATGGTCATTTGGGACTAATCTGAGACCCCGCTGGTCCCTAGACTAACATAAAACATAGGTTAGGATTTTATGTACAGGTCATATTAGCTGTAGCTTTTGTTCTTGGCTGTATCTGGAATGAGCTGATGTATAACATATCAAGATTCTTTGGGCTCCTTCACACGGGCACTAAGGGGGCGGATTATGGCGCGTAATCCAAGTCATAATCTGCCCCCTCACAATGGTGGTCTATGTAAACCACCAGGCTACTTTTTTCCGTAGCCACTCATGGAAAAAAGAAGCGGGCTGCCCTTTCTTCAGGCGGATTCCGCGGCTCGTTGATCCGTGCCGTCCACCTGGCGGCAGCAACCTCCATAGTCAGCCCATTCATTTGAGCCTGTTCCGGAGGGGGAAGCTGTGACTGTCGGAAGCCGCGACAGTCGTGACAGGTGGGTTTTGACCCGAGAGTGACGCAGCTCGGTTTTGACCCGAGAGTGAACTTAGACTTACATAGATTGTCTTAATAGTAGAAGCAGGGGATGTCTTAGACATTCTTGGTGTTCTTTGTTACTATTTGTAAGGAATGTTACAGGATTGGGGACATTACTGGATTCTGTTAACCATTCCATGGTCCCATTCTCATTGGGACACTTTTATTAACAATATATACAACCTTTGTGTAAAACCGGCAAACCGGCAATTTGTGACTTTTTAAACACTTGAGACAAAAATGATCATAAAGTGGTGTTTTTACATCTCCATCACCAATTTCCTAAACGAGACATGGCACTGGGCATGGTGTGGGCAGGTCCGCTGGTTCTGACAGAATTCTGATCATTTAGGTGCCTGAAATCTTATCCCAGTGCACAGGACAGTGGAGACAGCGCCTGATTTCTGAGTCGATGTCTCCTCCACCGATGCAGGTGATATGAAGACGTCAGTTGAAAATTCTAGTCTTAAATCTTAAATCTCCCCCATTGAAACCACAACAGAAGATAACAATGGTGGCTGATGTGCTTAAAGTGAGACTGTCAGGTCCAAATACCACCCAAGCAAATATTAGTGCCTTTAATAGAAGCAGAAACATACAATTGTGGGTTGAGATAATAATAATTTTATGTCAACCTGAAAGTACAAGCAGACATGATGAAGTCAGGAGCTGGGGATGTCATTCCAAGCTAAAGGGGCGGTGTTGGACAGCAGATCCTTGCGGCGTGCTGTAGTCAAATTTGGCAAATCGGGCCTTTACCTATTATTGTATGTTTTTGTTTTATTAAAAGCCCTTACACTGCATTATTCTTAGTTTGGGAGTAGTTTTGTGAATATTTGCAAGGTTTGCGCAAATCGTGTTACTTACCTCTCCTGTACTGTGTTGCAGTATTCAGGGCATCTTCTTCTAGTGTCCTGAATGACATCAGTAGCTTTGTGAGACCACAGAGGCCTGTGATTGTTCCTCAGCAGTCACATGCGGTGCTCTGATTTTATGACACTTGCATCTAAGCCCCCAATGACATAATACAGTAGACTGGAAGAAGACAGGGATCCACACCAGATACAGTGATAGAGTCCACTAGGCCTCTGTTAATATACTCTGGGGTTTGAAGAAACCCCAGAGTATAATAGAGGTTTGTGGGTGGATTTAAGGTTTGCCCAAAAATTCATAGTGAATCAGGCTCAGCCGGTTTGCTCATTCCTATTTCAGATTAGTTTGATATATGAAAAACTCCTTTTAAATAGGTTTTCTTTAAATATATAGTTGAATAGAATCGTATTTGTTAGGAAACATCTATAAAACCTCAAATGTTATCATATTAAGTCAGTGAAACATCTGTCTTTTCGTTTATGGCAAGTATTTGTCTTCGGACTTCCATTGACCATATTGCACCACATCCCATCTCAACATAATTTAGAGAGGTGATACTTCCACTTTGGGTTGCTACTTCCTTCATGAATATAAATGAACCCTTGTTTTGTAAGAGAGTCTTCCTTTTTGGGTTAGAGCCTAAGGGCCCCTTCACACAGCGTAAGCGCTCGGCTCATTCCGAGCCGTACACGCGAGCGTTTCTAAACTCTTCCCATTCACTTCAATGGGAGCGCTCGTAAAGCCGGCTTTACGGACTCCCTGAATGGAATACCGAACGCATTGACAAGCGGTGAGCAATGAAAGCACACGGACCCAATAGACTATAATGGGGTCCATGTGTTTTCCACACGGTGTCCCGAATGGAATACTGAAAATGTGAACCAGGCCTAAGAGTCTTCCTTTTTGGGTTAGAACCTTGAACTAATATCTCTCAAATAAAGAACAATGTGTACAGATGTAACAAAATTCAACTTGACACATTACACTGTGGCACAGAATTTTAATTCAAGTTATTCTATGACTTTTTGTTGTGCTGTGTGATAAGATATTCTGCAGTATCAAGTTAAAGTATAATATAATTACATTATATTCTTTTTATGAAGGCCCTTATATCATATCTCCAACTCAATAATAAAATCCTCCTTCATATGTTGAGTAAAATTGTCTTACGAAAACACGACCTACTCGATACATTTGTAATTGAATTGTCTAAAAGTGTCTTGAGAAGAACTAGTTTGCTCTTTGCCCTGAAACTCTCCGAGTGTAGACACTGCCAGGGTCACATAATTTTTTTTCCTTTGAAGCAACCAACTCAACATTGGTGGTCTGAGTGGGAGACAAGCCGGGACATTTCCTCCTTCCCTATACACTTACATATGAGAAATAATAACCAGTTTGGGATATATGAGAAATAATGCAGTCAAGGAAGTGCCTAGAGATAATTTGGGGGTTGTGGGAATTGCAGGGTTTCGCAAAGTGTATACATTTTTAGGAAATTATATCAAGACATTCCTATAGCTTTTGGAGGCCGAATTCTACTTGTATTGTTGTATAAAATTAGCATTGTAAACTTAAGTTAATCAGATTTTCCTAGTTTAACGTCACGGAGGCGGCATACGTTAGAAGTCAGAGCAGATGCCTGATATAAAAGGCTAAGCCGCCTGGCCAGATGACAGCGACGGAAGATTAAACAGATGATCTTTTGAACTACATCTAAAAAATAAAACTTAACAGATTGAGGTTTTCAAAGCAGATCCAATGAGCCATTTTACTGCTTTTTCTTTTCTCTTTTAATTCCGTTTAGCAATTTTATGACACTTCATAATGAAATAGTTTGAGTCACGTTCCAAGTTTTGGGTTGGAAAAACTGTTTCAATACAGGATAACCGGTCCACAATTACAGTACTATTAGATGTTTCAATATATTTTGTAGATGTCTTTAAGATGTGAAAAACTTATAAGTGTCCATTAACATAATTTGGGTGTTTATTTATGAGATCAAGATGGACGGATTAAAGGGTTACAGATGTTCAGCTGGATCAGTCATATTCCTGGTCACGTACATAGCAGGGCTCCGGGGTGAGGTGCGAGCATGATGGTGCTCTCAATGAGGTACTTGGGAAAGAGCGTTGTAAAGCTGTCCCATTGTCGTAAGATTAAGAGCCAAGCATGTGCTTGGCAAGCAACATGCCCATTTATTACATAAAGAAGCCGCCAACGTCTCTCCTATGTTATTATTGTAGCTCTCTCTAGAGTACAGGCACTCATGACCATGAATGGGAAAGTGGAATAAAGTGATAACTATTTATATCACCATACTCTGTGTGTACACATAAAAACCTTACACCCACATGAATATATTATACTGCTATATGGCTCCATCCATATCACTCTTGATCATTTCAATAAGATATATTGTTGGAAGGATTTTGATCAGATGAGAAACAGAGAGCAAATGTTATTTATTTATTTTATTTTTTATTCATTTTTATTTCTCATGCTTGTAAAACACTATCATATTCCACAGCGTCTTATAGACATTGGGGCACATTTGCCCCAGCAAAGAAGCATTTGCGCCTTTTTTTTTTTTTTTTTCAAGAACATATGCAGCCCTTGCCACTTTTGCTTTTGGTCAAAAAAAGGCACAAGTGCACTTGGATGCTCCAGGGACTGCGTAAAAAGGCCTTCCAGGTTAGGGAGCGTTCACACTACCGTCGGTGTCCGACATGTAGTGTCCGCTCCTAGTGTCCACTCAAAATCTGTCACGGACTTGCAAAGACTTGCAAAGTTTTTTTTGTTTTTTATATTTTATAACCTAGAACTAAGGATTAACAAACTGGATTTGTTCCAAATTTTGCAAACTTTTTCTGGTTTGATTTGCAAAAATGGCTAAAATGGCTGCCATCATGTGGAAAGCATAGATAAAGCAGAGAAGGTTCATGTGACCTCAGGGATCAGGCAGGCTCACCCACAATGCCTTGCAAACAGAACTCATGATAAGAGACGCAAACATGAGGGACTAATAGGAAGTATAAACACAAAGGATGTCAGGTATTCTACAGCAATGACCAGGAAAGGTGAGTAATATTATTTTTTTATGTTTCATCACCTCCCCTGGGGCTCTGTTTATTATACTTTGAGGTCTTAACAGAGCCGACAGTATAATAATAGTTAGTGAAAGTCAAAAATTGGAATGTTATTAAAGTTGGATTATTATACTATGGGGAGGGGCCACTATGGGACATAATACTGTGTATAGGGGCAGCTATGGGACATAATACTGTGTTCAGGGTCCACTATGGGATTTAACACTGTGCAGGGGCCACTGTGGGACATAATACCATGTTCAGGAGCCACTATGGGATTTAACACTGTGCAGGGGCCGCTGTGGACATAATACCGTGGGCAGGGTCAGTTATGGAACATTATTCAATATAAAGGTGTTTTTTTGCATCCAGATACATAGTGTGTTTCCACCATAAGGCTGCTGCCATACAGTACTCCTGCACACATACATTTACCACTAGATGGGGGCTGCACATGTACTTTCATTGCGTCTAATGGAAAAGTACAGATGCATGCCAGGAAATAGCAGTAAGCACATGCATCCTCTAGCATCTGGTGGCAGCACTTCTGTGTTAGGGTTTGTGCTATATGATTTTAGTATAGGGGTTGTCAGCCTTACAATTAATGACTGACACTCCGAGGACCTAATCTGTGACTTTTTCATTTAAATCAGCACGCCAAACAAAAAAAGGTTGCCTACCCTTGCTCTGGGAAGGATATGCAAATCTGTCTTTCATGATGTAAATAGGAAGACAGTGCCTCAGTCATGCAGCCCAATAGAGGGCGCTCCCTTTAACATCATGCCCGACCTTCCCAGAGGCCTTTGCTGCAAATGATGTGGGATTTTACAAAGCCAGTCTTTTCAGCCAAGGACAGCTGTTTCGATCTGATTGGATCTCTTCAGCCCGGCGCATAGAAGACTGACTTGGCAGAGGTGAGAGGCTTCTAGACAGGGTTAAGGGGATATCATCACTCCTGATAGACTCTCTTTACAGTGAATGGGGTTTAGTTGCAAAACTAGATAAAGGCAAGAGTGGGACTGTTCACAAGGAAAAATACGCCCTTTTTCTAATCTCTGACAGCCAGATTGCATTGCAAGCATAATATGAAGCTACTGTATATTAATGACAATCTAACAAAGGTCTAACAAATGATTAAGTCTAAGGTCATAGGGACGAATACTGATCTGTATATTCATTACGATAGAGCGCCTGTTTGGTGATCGCAGCGATACTGAGGCTTCTCTAGGTGTCTAATTCCTGCCTCCGGCAGCTGCTTTTTCATGTTTTATTGCATATATTTAGGACAGTTCTCAAATGAAAGCAGAAAAAGTCTAATTAAATTCTCCTATCTATATCCCTGCCTTACGTCCATCCATTACCCCCTATGTAACCTTATCCACGTGCTTCCTAGTGTCCTGTTAATCACAGTAATGAGGCCACAAAGTTCAATGGTCGCTGTGTCTAAATGGATGATAAATAAGATATACACTGTAGTTCATGTATGTGGATTATACAATATTATCTCCTTCCTCTTAGTATGCTTTACATATTGTGCATTTGCCAGCTCTTGTTCCATATAAAAACAATAGACATACATCACTTATACCGCAGCCCCTTCCCTGCCTTCGAGCGACTATACAATTTCCAGCATTGCTGAGGTTAATTATATTTATGCTACTTTCTTTATCTGTTTCTCTGATTAGTTTTCAGGAGAATTAGACGCAGCAATCCTTGTCCGCCAGATGCTGGATATTCTCCTTTCTGTGATGTCTTAATTATTCTTGATGGAAACCAGGAGTCTGAGCTAAGGTGCTCAATGTATAGTGCTACAAGTATAGGATAGCTTAGTCTTATAGTCACATGTCCATAATAAATTCATTGTATAATGGATTAGTTCTATTGACTGGGCCAAAATTGCAGCTAAATTACAATATTTGGAACATATTACTTTTTTAACCTTAACCTTCTTTTTATTGAAATGTTTGAAATAATGCAAAGAGAGTATAAAAAAAAAGAAGTAGCGGGGAGCAAAAAGGGAACATGAAAATATTCTAATGATGTTAAAAACAGGCACAAGTAAAAATATACAAGAAAACAAAGCCTCTCAAGAGACAAGAGTATCCATATCATCGATTAACCACGTTATGATTGGGACATTTTACCTGGTTCCAACCGGATACATTTTGAGATTTTTGGGATACGTGCACAGAGTTCAGATTTAGATGGTGGAGCCATCTCCAAAACAAAACTAGAAGACATTTTGTCACCATTATACATGGTAAAACAACATGGTATTTGGTTTTTCCAAAGTCTTAGGTGGAAGACTCAGTAAGTAAGTGAGTAAATCCAAGGTGACCCAAATAGCAAACAAACGTCTAATTAAGACAAGTAGCTGGGATACAGGGGCTGGGATAGCACTCTTAAGATGCTAGTGGGCAGGCTAGTTGTAACAAGAAAGGGGATTTTGGGATGGCTAATTGACCTCACCCTTCCCTGCCACCAGATTTCAGAGAACGTCATTGGATCTAACAAAGTACTAGCTGCCATCTTGGTTGGTTGTCCTCAAATCAAGGAACTGGGATAGAAGGGAGTCAGACATATTTGTTCTTCTTCTGTCCATTTGTTACAGGTGTAGGATGGTCCAGGAAGGCAGACGGTTTAGATACACACCATGGTTGTATAGCATAATCTCTGGAAGGGCCAAACTCCCTTGTGAAGCGCTAGCCGTCAATGGGGCCCCTTGTTGTTTAGTCCATTCTTCTTTTACTGCGACTGAACTGAAGAATGGACTAAACAGCACAAATGTGAACACATCCATAATGATGTAAAATTTGCTCGTAAAAGAGAGATGTAATTCAGGGTAAATTTTATGTCTGAATATTTGACCAATATACAATTATATTCAGTAAGGATATCAAGGGTGGGGTATTAAGGAGAAGAGGCTCTGATTTGGGAGTGTTAATCCAATATCCAAGGAGATAACTGTATCAATCCAAAGGAAAGTGTAGATAATGAAGGGGGATTAGTCAGGGTTAAGAGAATGTCATTGAATTATAATCTGGCTGTTTGATTCTTTACTGAATTAGGGGCATGCTCTGTGATCGTGTTACTGGCTTATAGAGCGTGAACCTTTCCATACTCGTAGTATTGTTGTCTGCAATAACAGATAATTTTTCTCTGTTTTATTTAGTGATACATCTATGATACCAGTTGAAAATTATTACCTTTCTCAGTAGCTACCTGTCCCCAACTGACTACCGTCTTGACAAGAATAGTACTGGGATTGTCCCTACACATTGTATTAAATTTTTTGTTCATCCCAATGTGGCCATGCTTCAACCCTAAAATCAGCTGTTATACAGATATCCATATCATGCTAGAGCTGCTGTCTGCAACTAAGTTGGCATTAACTTAGCTCCAGCCTGTGAATGCAACCCTGGTGTCCATTGTTATTGTCCTCAAAAGAGTCCACCAGCAGCTAATGCTCTTAGTAGATAAGAATACAATAGTAAAGATACACGATTCAATTGGACTTTTAAGGAGTTGTGAGATATTAGATAAATTGGGGAAAAGACAGATAAGAATAGAACATACCAAAGCATGACTTTCCTAATGAATCCCATGCCTCTTCAACACTGCTATCATGGTCCCTCTTATTGTACATCATTGTCTGACTTTGCGTTTGCCCCAATTTTGTCCAATCACGGACAACCAAGGGTGTAGCTAAAGGGGTTGTAGAGGGAGCAGTCACTACCTGGCTCTGAACCCTGTGGGGGCCTCAGAGGACTCTCCTTCCCATAAAATATACCACTCGTCTAACTGGCACAAAGTAGGGAAAATCCCCTTTACAAACCACTTTAAAGAGCTGGGATAAATCTTAAACCAATGATATAAAAGGCACCTCTGTGAGCAGGATAAGGACCATCTACTTCTGCCATCGTGATACGTATACTGGTCTCATATCAAACCTGGAGGACTGAGAATAATTTACATTTGTGGCAATCTGGTCTAACCAAATATAGGCTATGTTCATGTAGACAGGATTCTGTCAGGATTTAGTCCTTAGCGTTCAGGACTCTATGTCTTAAAGGGGTTTTCTTGTGAAAGAAATTTATGATATATCCATAGGATCTTCCTCTGGGACCCTCACCTATATTTAAAATGGGCCCCCTCCAGCCTCCTTGCTCCTCTACTTACCCAGCTGCAACCTAGTGGAGAAGATTTTCAGCTATGGTGGGGCTCTAAGCCGCACTGTTTTTGTGCTCCCACAGCAGTGAATGGGAGTTACATAAACAACGAAGTTCACTGTTCTACGCTTTTTCCATAACTCCCATTCACTTCTAGGAGCTGTGGATAAAGCGTACCTCTGAGCATCTATCAGACAATTATGATATATCCTGTGGATATGCCAAAATTGTCTTTTTGTGGGAAAACCAAGACACAATGTGCTTATATGCTGCTGGTAAAGCAAGTCGTTCCGATGATGTGGAATAAATCTGTGCAGAATAATAAAAAATTCACTTCATGTTCATTGTTGCCATAGAATTGGCCAGGAAAACCAATTACAATGGGGTGAGACCTGGTACAGATCTGATGGCTGATTATGCAGTGAGACCATGACCTAAGAGACCTATGTTATATAATATTCTTTTTGGAGATTGTAGAGGAGGAACGACAAAGAAACACACAGGGAATGGATAAAATATATGAGTTATAAGATATTTACACTCAACTAACCTCTGCCCGTGACTTCGTCTGCGGGTTGTTGGAGTCGATAATTCGCCTAGATTCAGCTAATTGCTGCCGTCGATGGGTTGCCTGCTCTGGCGTTTTGGTAGCTCTTAAGCTGTCCTGCTGCTGAACTTGTTCCTCGCAGCATGACTGTGATTGTTCGGGCATCTCAGCAGCTCACTGGGACGCCATATAATGAGTGTTGTTGGTGTTGATGATCCGCCTGCTCCGGCATTTCGACAGCTGTCAAGCTGGCCTGTCGCTGAATGCATTCCTTGTACTGTGCCCGAGATTGTTCCGGCATCTCAACAGCTTGCTGGGAAGCCATATATTGAGCATGTTGTTGGCATTGATGATCTGCATGCTCCGGTGTTTTGGCAACTCTCAGTCTGGCCTGCCGCTGAACTCATTCCTCGCGCTGTGCTCGTGATTGTCCTAGCATCTCAGAAGCTCGCTGGGACTCCATATGATGAGCATGTTGTTGGCATTGATGATCTGCATGCTCTGGCGTTTCGGCAACTCTCAAGCTGGCCTGCCGCTGAACTCGTTCCTCGCGCTGTGCCTGTGATTGTTTCAGCATCTCAACAGCTCACTGGGACACCATATAATGAGCGTGTTGTTGGCGTTGATGATCCGCCTACTCCGGAGTTTCAGCAGCTCTCAAGCTGGCCTGGCACTGAAGTTGTTCTTTGCACTGTGCCTGTAATTGTTCCAGCATCTCAGCAGCTCGCTGGGACGCCATATAATGCATGTGTTGTTGGCATCGATTATCTCCCTCAGCTCCACTTTAGGAGAAGTCTGTGACTTCTGGCTACCTTCATAGCTCTCGTTGTTTGAGACAAATTAGATTTTCTTTTTCCCAGCATGTTTAAAATTGACAAACTGCCAATTTGGATTAAAGGTATTTGCCCATGTCAGTTTGTCAGCAGTGCCTGGAGCACTGAGGGTTAGCGTGTGTTTACATAGAGAGATAACAGCCCTAGGACCTGAGATAAGCTGCTGCAGGAGCAGTGTAATATAGTATGTGAACATAAATTCATAACAGTCGCAAAGCCATGTCATTTACCGAAATAAAAAGTAGCCTATGTATTACTCGAGGTTACAATCTATCTATGTGCCAAATTTAATACAAATCTGTTCAGCCATTTTTGCATGATTGAGGAACAAACATCCTAGCATAGCATAGGATAAGTCAGATGGGACATTATTCCTCATGAATCATCCAGTACTTATAAGGGTTTGTTCACTCAACGTAATTTGGAGAGGAATTTGCGTCAACCTTCTGAAATATAGTAGTTTTGGTGACGGCATTCCTGTTGGAAGTGCATTGTGTGGAAACAACCTGTACCATAAATTGAGATAATTTGATGTTAAAGTTAGTATGGATCAGTTTGCGTTGTGGGGTTTTGCTCTAGCGCAGTGGTATGGTGATACTCATGAGTAGGCCCAAGATGGTGGCCTCGCTGGTCACAGTGACTTTGCCACCCAATACTCCCTGGTACTTGTCTCCGCTGTGGTGATATTTAGGTGTACCCTTGGTGGGAATGAAGGCACAGGAGGCAGGATGGCAGTTGTATGAAGTGATGCTCACGGCTCGGTTTACCTGTCACTGTTTCATCTAGGTATAGAGCAATATGGAGCCAAATTAACTTACAGCAACATATGTATGACACTTTATAGATAAACAAGAGTGGCTATGACTCTTCACCTCTTCCTCAGTCTTCTGCCCCTTTCCATTGTGGCAATCTGGGGCAACCCCTAGGACCTATTCCTCCTTTTCATATACTATTGGGTAAATTCAGAGCATATCTCGGTCATCGACATCAGAGTTTCCGTACTGTTCATCAGTGAAGTTCAATAATCAGAAGGTTACAAAGGCTTTGTTCTGAGAGTCAGGGGTGTTGTGACATGTGGCTACCTGTTAACCCTATCTGTCACTAACTTACAGAAATGCAATTACTCACAAAGTTGTTCCCTTATCTAACAAGAGCTTTTTTCTGAGCAGAACAAAAAGTAACTCCCTGGCTAGGGGCTCAAAGAACCAGGGGCGTAACGATCGTGGTCACAGGGTCTGCGACCAGGCCAGGCCTGGCGAGGTATTGGAACCATGGCCAGGGCCCCAGACCACGGGGAAAGGTCTGGTTCCCCAATCACTATACATATTGTAAATGAAAAGAGTCATTCTTCTCTACCTATTGTTGACAGCATATGGCAGCAAGTCTCCATCCACCAATTTACTGCAGTCTCCATTTACAGCATGCAGAGAAGAAAACTGCTAAAACTGCACAATATAATTAATATAAAGACCAGAAAATCTATTACAGTAAGAATACAATGACTGAATAGACACTCTTTCTTCCTGATGTTCACAGGTAACAGACTACGTATTAGCCGCACACTATGGCGGTAAACAATGCTCGGCCCTTTTATCCCCTGAATACTTTGTGTAATTTCCAGCAGATGTCTCTCACCTTCCTCGATAAGTTCAGCAAGGGAATTATCAGAATGAATATGCAATTACATTTGTCATTTTCCTGCACATTACTGTCATTATCTGATATCACAGGGCAACTCACTGTAGACGGGCTGAATCTAAGCATTGCATCTCCATGAATTGGCAAGGTAGAGGAAATTTGATTTTTGTATTCCCTCATGGAACGTGAAATACAGTGATGTGTAGTATGACATTGCTCATCTTGTCCAAGGTCACAGTAATATATACAAAGATATTCATTGCCCTGATGAATACATTCATAGATCTGTACACATTTATATCTAACGGTGTTATGAATGCCAGAACTATCACCTTTGTAATCCTGGTAAGATTGCGGTATGATTTATTTTTATACAGAAGGTTTGTATTCTCCTCTCTCATTATGTAAAAACCCTTTTTGGATTGGGGGAAAAAATGAGAAGGTTGGTCCATTGGCCGATCCATTGTTTGGGTTTCTTATTGAGCCTCAATAAGTATCAGATGAAAAGGCTCCTTGGCCAAACATGACTTAAGCTAGGGCCCCTCGTAGCGAGCTGCAGCCAATAAGCGTTGCGGAAAAGACCACAGAAAAAACGTATCAAGTTTTTTTCTAGTAAAAGCAAGGCCACATTCAGATGACAGTAATACATCTATATTATATGGTCTGTATCATAGTCACAAGTCTCATCATAACCATGGGTCTAATGAAAAAAGTTAGGGATCTATGGTGCTATAAGTTCTAGTCATTAGACTTGTAGTCAGAACAGGATATGCAGCCATGATATGCACCCTATAGTACTGACATATGACAGCCATCAGGTCTCCCAACCCTACTGGATGAAGTGGTACCCTTCATGTTTTTACTCATGCAAGCAACCCAGACAAATTTCCATTTTTTTACTGTCAAATTGGTAAAAAAACGTCTTCTATCAAAGGATGTTTTGATCTTTGATAAAGCTTGTGTTTAGGTATCTACACTGCTACAGATGTCTTAGGTTTGAATTGAGCCGAGGACAACATCTGCAAGGAGTTTGTAGGTTCTCCCAGTGTTTGTGTGGGTTTCCTCTGTGTACTCCGGTTTCCTCCCACCCTCCAAAGACATACTGATAGGGAATGTAGATTGTGAGCCCTATATGGGACAGTGTTGACAATATCTGTAAAGCGCTGCAGTATATGATGGCGCTATACAAGTAAGAGAATTAATAATAAATGGTCTGATTCTGAATATTCACATTTTACATGATAGTTAATGAAGCACAAGCAATATCCCATCCTTTGGGTATTCCTCATGAATATATTAGGGCATTACATGAGCAGGAATAGCAGCATTCCTATAATAACACCTGGGACTGGGGGGAATTTCCAGTTTTCTGCGATTGTCATGCTGATCCTTCAGCAAACATTGGTAGTTATATGACAGATTTCAGTCTGTCTGACAGATCCATGGGGCAACCATTGTGTTGAATGGCATAGCTATTAGAGCAAACATAACAATGTACTCACTGATACTTCTGTTTTGGAAGGGCTGACTATGATGGGGCTTGACTGCAAAGGGAACAGAAATGTCTATTTGCAGACCACCAGCAATTTCTGGACTGGGTAACAGCAGATGTGATCATTTTCCAATTCTCTGTGCATGCTACTTGTTCTTGCTTGTACAGTTGTGTTGGTTTGTGAACCGTCAGCCAGCCATAAGGGACCAAACACTTTCTATGGCATATAGTAATAAGAGAAAGGTGTCGTATCACTGTTCTCCGATTATTGTCACAGCTATGGATAACCATCAAGAAATGAGGCACTGGGACCATGAGCCTATGTATACAACTGACCTCTAGGGAAACGTACAGTGTATATGGCCTGACTAGTAATAAGCACAGGGTCTATACTTCTGGGACCATAGAGAATGGTTGATAGTAATTAGAGATATTAGGGAACAAATAGAGATTCAAATTTTATAATATTTAGAAATGAATAGTATATAGAATGTAGAACCAATACTACTGGTAACATTGTAGAAAGTCTCATAGTCCTAATATAGGAATAGATTAATCAATAATCCTCATTTATTTTAGTCCCTATTGTTTTTCTCTGTATAGTAGATTTTAATTTTTAGAAAATTATATAATTTTAGAAACTCTTGGCACAAGGGAATTGTGTTACAATAATAAGTGTAGAAAGTGATTAACCAGTCATGTAAAGGTTTTTCCATCTTATCCTTAGGATAGGTCATCAATATGTTATTGGTAAAAATCTGTACCCGGCTATTCAGAAGAACAAAAGACTCTTACTCTCTGGCATGCATTGTGAAGCAGTAATGTTCCTGGCACACCAACAAATCTATAAATACATTAGTTCCTGACTGTATAAATCAGAAGAAAAAGAAATTTATCGCGCACTGCTATTGTTTGGGTCTATGTGACAATCTAGAGGAAATAGGTCACAATAACAAAGGAGCCAAAGATGAGGGCCAGTCCCCAGGAGGATCATGGGTTTGAATATGCATGCTCCAGCACCAGCTTTATTTAGAGGGGTATTCCCAGCACCAGGATCATATGTAAGCTTGTAGTTTAACAAAATTGAAGTGTTTTACCCAATACATTACTTTACCCATCTGTCAGATTTGTCAGATACAAATGAATATGTGTCCTGTGTCCTGTGTTTATAGCGCATGGCTTAGGTTTCAGACCACCTCTGTGGGGGGTGTTCATACTTGCGCCTGTGTCCGCCCGCTGGGGTTCTATCCTATTCCCTGGGGACACTGCATAGGGGACGGCTTCTCGGTGGTCAGTTTTAAAACCCATTCATTGGAATGGCTTTTTAAAACAAACTTCTGTTGTCTGTATGCAGCATCTCTGCGGGGAAACAGTTTTTTCTGGACGGACACAAAGTCCTGCTTGTCCAACTTTGTGTCCGTGCAAAAAAACTGGCAGGCGGACATGGGCGCAAGTGTGAATGCTCTCTAATCTAGCACCATTCTTGGCCACCTATATTCTCTTCTCTTTCTCTCTCACTCTGCAAAGTGCTCTCAGCTGCTGAGCCCTTATAAGGGTAAAACAATACCTGAACAGTCCTTTGTTATCTCTGATACAAGATGGAGACCATGAAGGCTCTGGTACACCCCCATTGCACTTGAACCTCATTTGCATAATTCTAAAAATGGCCATCAATTTTTAGTGGATGGAAACAGATGTTTAACTATGTTGCTAGAGTAACATATATTCAATCCTGTGAGCCTGGCTATGTCTATTGTTGCAACTCAAGTCCAATCACAACTGGATAAATTGACCCATTCTAAGAATAGGCCATCAACTTGTCTCCCCCTCTCCCCAAAAAACTGACCAAAATACCAATAAAATGTAATATAATTAATCGATATCAAATTAAAATAAATCTACCAATAAAAATGGAGCGACACAATGCAGCAGCAGGATACATGTAAATGTACATGACAATAATACCAACACGTAAGAATGAATACAGACAAAACCCTGGTGCAAATAATACCGATCAGGTATACTGACAATGTACTCAGTATGAAGAGATGCAAAGTAACAACAACTGTCAGCTTGGCCATGCAAAGTTCATGCAAATATGCTCTGGAGCTCATGCACACTGTACTAAATGAGGCAGGGAAGAAAAATTATACCCAGCTAAAAAAAAGGAAATATCATAAAATGAATAAATTCCCACCGAGGTATTGTGCGTCCCAGCACCTCTTTATTTATATAGTAACAGGAAGTTACTATTCGACCTTTCTATAGATCCATTATACCATGGTCACTGTATCTATAAACCTACTAGCTTACATTTCATCTGCCAATGCTCCCCTTTTCCATTTTAGTCCATTCATTGTATGAATTGGTGCCAAGGCTGCTGTAATCACAGGACTATACTACCTATCAAATTCCCTTTAACTACATACACAGCTTATGATAGGGTAAGATATTCATCTTACTGTAACCTCACTACTTAAGTCTCTTTATACTGTAGTTTATCCTGTAGATGACATAAGCAGGGAGGAAGTAAAGGGCTGCAGTAATGTACAGAACATGACATATTCTTTAAATTACATTTTTTTGTTTACAAAAAAAAAATTTAAAGAATTTTTTTTTAGTTATGTTGTCCTAAAATCTTTAAAAAAAAAACGCTTGCATTTTCAAGTCTTGTCAACAAGCCTAAAATAATCTAAATAATCTAATCTAATAATCTAAATCTAATTCTTGTTTCCAGATGATGGGCCATGGGCAATAAGACGTAATGGTCTGGACCCTATTTACTGGTGTTCTATGATCAGAGGTTATTGTAAAGAGAGGGAAGTAAATAAGCTGTGAAATCACCTATTCTGTCTGATGGATTCTGTGTCTTATCTACATATATATGATAGCTCTGATAATCAGTGTAATAAGTGAGGTGGCTGCTGCAATATAATCTCTTACCAAAAACAGGATGTCTCAGCATATTGTTTGGTTTAGTGGCCCGTGTCAGGACTGCTGGATTCTTAGGATTTTTAAAAGACAGCTAATAACATGAAATATTTTTAAAAACTTCACCAAAAATACTTAAAATACTATTATTTTCTGGGGACACATTCTCTTTAAAGGGATTCTATCATTTTAAGCTAAACCCACATCGGAATAGCCTTAAGAAAGGCTATTCTTCCCCTACCTTTAGATGTCTTCTCTCCATCGTTTCTTAGATATCCCGATTCTCATACATATGCTGGGCAGCATGGTGGCTCAGTGGTTAGCATTGCAGCACTGGAGTCCTGGGTTCGAATCCTGCCAAGGACAACATCTGCAAGGAGTTTGCGTGGGTTTCCTCCGGGTACTCTGGTTTCCTCCCACACACCAAAGACATACTGATAGGGAATTTAGATTTCTGAGCCCTATATGGGACAGTGACTGTCAATGTCTGTAAAGCGCTGCGGAATATGATAGCGCTATATAAGTAAGCATAATAATATGCTAATTATTTGTCTCGCAGCACTGGGGGTGGTCCGCAGTGCTCAAACAGCACTGGAGGCATCCCCTGTGCTTCGAGAAAACTATCCAATACCGCCTTCTTCTTGTTCACCACTTCTGCCTCTTCTTTCCTGTTTGGCCATAGGAAAATGGCCGACTGCGCCCACTGCGCATGCGCAATTGACATGCGCAGTGGACGCTTTTTGAACAAGACGTGACGGGACAAGAAAGAGGAGGTGAACAAGAAGAAGGCGGCGCTGGATAGTTTTCTTGCAGCACTGGGGACGCCAGTAGACATTTGTAAGTGGATCACCTTAGGTACACCTTAATAATACAGTGCTTTGAACACAATTATAATAAATTATTAAATGAATCTATGTTATAACTTGTTTCACAAGTACATTGTTTGGAAAATTTTGCTTATTTCATTGGGATTGAGAGAATCTAATTTATCTGTTTTTCTTACTGCTGATACTGACCTTAGGCTCAGCTTTATAGAAGCAGAACTATCAATTGTAATCAGAAACTTGCACGCTTCATTTCCTCGCTGAGCATTTTAAGTATCCCAGTGCTTAGCAAGAGAGAAGCCTGTTTTCTTTGAAAAGTGTTCTCTTGCTGTTTTGAGAATGATTCTGCATTTCTTCAGCTTAATGGAACTAAACAAAATCTACTTTTATGCTTATTTAATGTAATCAAAAGTTTTATGGAGATGGCTTCTCCGAACTTTAAAGCCTTTAATATCTGTAACTGGTTATAGAGGCGTAAAAATGTAGAGATTGCTTTTTAACATAGTTATTCTCATAGGCTGAGATAAATTATCAGATCTATCAGCCGTCTCTTCACTGTGTAAAAATAATTATACCCCCACTAAGAAGAGAGTATAGACCCATCAATGCGAAGATACGTGATATGCAGAGGACAGGATTGACTCTATACAACATCTGACACTTGGGATAGATTTATTGGTAGGACTGGTCTTTCTTCATTGAATCCACAGTCTGCAGAAATTGTTAGATACTACTACTACTACTAATAATAATAATAATAATAATAATAATAATAATAATAATAATTCATAGACTGTAAGCCCTTGCGGGCAGGGCCTTCTATCCCACTGTGCCAGTCGATCATTGTTAATATTATATTTGTTTGTATATTTTGCATATCTTATGTAAACCCTCAAATGTAAAGCACTATGGAATTAATCTAATAATGTACAGCACCATGGAATTAATATAATAATGTACAGCACCATGGAATTAATAATGTACAGAACCATGGCATTAATATAATAATGTACAGCACCATGGAATTAATATAATAATGTATAGCACCATAGAATTAGTCTAATAATGTACAGCACCATGAAATTAATATAATGTACAGTACAATGGAGTTAATCAAATAATGTACAGCACCATGGAATTAATATAATAATGTATAGCACCATAGAATTAGTCTAATAATGTACAGCACCATGAAATTAATATAATGTACAGTACAATGGAATTAATCAAATAATGTACAGCACCATGGAATTAATATAATAATGTAGAGCACCATGTGATTAATATAATAATGTACAGCACCATGGAATTAATATGATAATGTAGAGCACCATGGAATTCATCTAATAATGTACAGCACCATGGAATTAATATAATAATGTACAGCACCATGGAATTAATATAATAATGTAAAGAAGTGAACTGTCAGGTTGAAGAATTTGAGCCACTGAAAATTCTTGCATGGTATGATCAGCCAAATTTGTCCAATCATTTGCCGTTTTATGCAGACTTTCTCTCTCATAATTGAGCAGTTTAGTTGGTTATGTCCATGGTAGGGTCGGTCTTACATACAAACAGTCCCACCACTGATCGATTGGAGGTATCACAACCAGCCTTTCTCAGTAGTCATGTACTTCCCCTGAAGTTGCAATGATCACTATTGGGGGTTAGATGTATGTAATTTAAACTTTTTTGGCATCCCAGGGGTAGGGTGTCAGCCAGGGGTGAACCTTCCCCTTTCGCCGCCCGAGCTAACTGCAGAAAGCCGCCCCCCCCCCGCCGGAGGAGGGGGCGGATCGGGGGTGTGGCCGGGTGGATCGGGGGCGTGGCCTGGTGGATCAGGGGCGTGGCCGGGTGGATCAGGGGTGTGGTCGAGTGAAGGGGCGGGGCTTAGCCCCGTTCGCCGGCAGAGAGTAGGCCCGGAGACTGCCTGCTCTCTGCCTGAGCGTGAGGGGAGGCTGCCGGAGCAGCGCTGCTTCAGTGGCCTCCCCAAACCACCGCTCGGTGATAAGCCAGTCCAGGACAGCTGGCTTAGGTTAGCAAAAATGCCGCCCTCCCTGAGGCCCTGGCATAGTGCCGCCTGAAGCGCTCGCTTCAGGTCGACTCATGGGAGGTGCGGCACTGTCAGCTGGCAGTAAGCTTAAGGCCCCAAATTTTGGAAAAGTTGCTTTTTTGTTTCTGATTTTTTTTTTTTTAACCTGGATTAAATTTATCAGAAGATACAAGCTTCCTAGAGATTTCCCATTGCTATTGAAGCCGCTCTTGACTTTAGTTAAAAAAAAAGGGAGAAAAATCTGCAACAAAAAAATCAGCTTTTCTTGCCACGCAGGGCCTCTGCCTTAGCATCAGTTGACAAATTTAGAACTGATTTCGAGTCATTTTCCACCTTAAAATCAGCTCCAAATTCTACCTGAAATCTGCCTATGAGTCATATTAATGGGAAGTAGGGCAGAATTTCTTTGCAGATTTTTTCAGTTAGCGTTAGAACTAAGCATCCTAGGCTAGGCTTCCTTTCACATAAAGGAAGACGGAGAGGAATGGAGACGACTCAAATTTGCCTCCAAATGCTAGCTCTGGGGGCTAGTCAGCCTGAGCCCTGCGTCGTGGATTCTATTCGTGGACCACCTGCAGAATCTGTGCAAAGATGAAGCAGCATCTTGAAATAAGAACAATGGGAGGCAGATTTTCTACAAAATTTTGAACTGATTTTGTTGTGGAATCCACAAATCCAAAAGATTTTTTTTTTGCCTCATAGAGATACGGTTGTTATCCCTGCTTGATCACCAGATGCATACAGTATTGGGGAGAGGATCGGGGTTAAACTTTTTTTTCGTTTTATGTAAATGCAAATTGCTATTAATTCTTCCTTGATGTTAATCACCTCCTATCTCTCCTGGTACAGTCTGGTTACTCGTGTGCCACACTTGCTCCAGACATCGAGACTCAATTATGTAGAAGATCATTTTAAAGTGAAATTTGATTTGATTTTTGCAGGTTAAATGTCAATGACTGATGACTTGTAAGCAGATGTTGGACAAGATAAGCATGCAGTAATGATGTTTCCTCTCCTATAAATCAGATAAACTATCTTGTTTGCTGTACACTAATGACACTAATGCTGATGTCTTATGTAGATCAAATTATCATCCTGCCTGTAGAAATGATACGGAATACATTTATTATAGATCTGCACTGTACAAGAGAACAATTACTAGCAGGATAAATGATCCTGATCACAATGTCAGCTTCATACATAATATTAGCTACTGGCACGTAAAGAAGTAAAGTCTACTGAACCAAAACTATCTTTACCAATGCCATTTACTCCTTGATAGTTGGGCTTCTCCACTAGAACAAAGAGCCAGAGCTTGGGTTTCTTATATGGAGGAAAAGGGTTCAACTCACTGCTCCAGTACAATATCTAAATACCCTGGGCAAGGCAACGTGACATGATGGCCAACTTGACAGCCATAACTTTGTCTACATATATAGCTGCACCACCCAACGTGGGAGACACAACTCATCCATCACTGTCTACAACGGCTTGACATCAGCACAAGCTCTGGCCACCTCTGTTGGCTAAAATGAACCCTTTCACGTCCTGTGGTACTGCTGGTTTTATAAACCCTTTGTAAAGCTGACGGGAAGCTGAATTCAGTAAATTTGGCACTGATTGCTTCATCATCAGAAGGGCGCTCCTTAATTCTCAGCACCATCACTGGGTGGTAAGGATCACCCCCTCTGACAGTACAATGCTATGGAAGAACACTGTCCGAGGGTGTTCCTTATCATCTAGCAATGACATTGAGCATTAAAGGGATCCTACCATTCAAACACAGTTTTTTCTCATTAACACCTCGGAATACCCTTAAGAAAGTCTATTCTTCTCCTACCTTTCGTTGTTTTCTCCGCGCCGCCTTTCGCTTGAAATCCTGTTTTTTGTTGGTATGCAAATGAACTCTCTCACAGCACTGGGGGCGGGCCCCAGTGCTCAAACAGCACTGGGGGCGTCCCCAATGCTGCGAGAGAACTCCATCTTCTTCAGCAACGTCCTCTTCACGCGTCTTCTTCTGGCGCAGGCTTCAGACTTCAAGGCCTTGGGCCTAGGGCAAAGCCGACTGCGCATGCCCGCCGGCCACGAGAAAACGGCCGCTTACAATACTGAAGACAACGAAAGGTAGGAGAGGAATAGCCTTTTTAAAGGCTATTCCAACGTGTTAATGAGAAAAAATTGTGTTTGAATGGTAGGATCCCTTTAAGGTCCAACCTTCTGACAGTGGCGAGATATTGGTGCCAAAACAAGATTTTCACAAGAGTCGCTCTTTCAATCATTTTGTGTACCCATTTGATCTGAGCTTTGAGTCGCTGAGTAGACATTATGTTGCAGTTGATAGATGGCAGTATCTTTTTGGGTTAAAACTTTCAGCATTGTAGTATAAAGGTCTATAACATTGGTGACAGATTCCAATAACAATCAGCTGCATTTACTGTATCAAAGCATGAAAATAACATAAATAGGAAGAAGGTTTCTCTATGTAATACCCCTGTCTTCAGCAGCACCCCTATGGGGAGGGAGTCTCCTTCTCCTTGTTGGCCTGGATTTCACAGTGTCCAGATTTAAGATCAGTGTCTCTCAAGAACATTAATAGAATTAGTCTTTGTTTTAATAGTGTGAAATAAACTCAGAAAGGAACACTTTTGAAATGTCGAACTTTCTCCCTAAACATCATCTTATGACATCTACCAACTTTCCAGGTCTAATTCACAACCCTCATGAAAACTGAAGTTCTACTTTGGTCACTGGCAGCTCTTTATCCTTACGGTGTCATCTCTTGCATCCTAGCCTGCAAGCAATGCTGAAGCAATATGGCATCTTCCACTTGGACCTTTCCTGCAACTTGTCCAAGACACCACATGATCACCGACAGGTACTTCACTTTGGTTTCTGGTGAATGTCAACACTGGCTCATGAGTCTACAGCAGTCTGACCTGGACTTGGTGCCTTTTCTCTGTACACTCATGGCAACCTGGAGCACAGCAAAGCACCTTTCTCCTTAAACCCATCTCTCTCCTTAGGCTGTATCTCTTGGACATCTGAGCACCAGGTTTCCAGCTCCCCCTGGTGGTAAAGGGGAGAGCTTCGTGCACTACAGTAGGAGTCTCATTTATGACAATATTGGTACTATGAGCTGTAAATTTTGGGTCTAAAATAACTTTGGGAAAAATTTGGATACTTATAAAGCCCATATTGTCTTTTGCAATGACTCTGCGCAGAAATTCTCCATGGGATGACTAGTTTAGACAGGCTAGATGTGATCCTTGTATCTCTGTTGCTGAATCTTGTGCTCTGTATTCCTGTTATTTTAGTTTTTACGGATATCAGTCTGGAAGATTTCCCTTGTTAAACTGTTTACTTTCTCATCCGCAAGCTAAGACAAACTAATATCTCAAATGTATTGAATTCAGCCAAAATAAATACCCGTGCATTACTCCATATTTACTTCATTGAACCAAATCAATCCAACATGACGCCACTTATTTATGTACTACAACCAAAGGATTGCTGCGAGCTACAGAATCATCATTAACATTCACTAAAGAACGCTGAACGCCAACTCCTATTTATCTAATTCAACCAAAACTATTCCACACAACCTCATGTCCTCATTGAATGCATCTAAGTACAAAAAAGTGAGGAGATGAACCACATCAAGATCTTCTAGAATAACAAACACAACCCACACAGTCAGAGAAAGAAGGGGATGACGACATGATAGATACATACATGGAAGTATGGGGGAAGATGTTTTTTCTTGGTGACCTCCTCACCTTATGTTTTGGATTGCTCAATATGGATGAGATTTAAAGGGATTTTTTCCACTAAACCAACTTTTTTTCTAATTACCATGTCGAAATAGCCTTAGGAAAGGCTATTCGTCTCCTACCTTGCTCAGTCGCCTGCGGCTCGGAGTTCCGTAGAAATACCAGTTTTTACTGGTATGCAAATGAGTTCTCTCGCAGCAATGAGGCGGGCCCCAGCGCACAAACGGCAATGGGAGCGTCCCTATTGCTGCCAGAGAACTGTCTCCAGCGACACCTCCATCTTCAGCTGCATCCTCCCCTTCTCTCGTCGCCTTCCGTCTGGGTCAACTCCGACGCCAGTGCAGTTGGCTCTACCAGTGAGACACAAGTAGAGCCTACTGCGCATGCTGGCCAGTGGCCATTTTTGGGAGGCCGCTCTTGCTCTTGTAGTTCAATAAAGAGCGGCCTTCCAAAAATGGCTGCCGGCCGGCATGCGCACTCGGCTCTGCTGGTGTCTCAATGGCAGTAGACAGAAGAGGCAGTGGCAGCTGAAGATGGAAACGTCGCTGGAGACAGTTCTCTTTTGCATACCGGTAAAAACTGGTATTTCTACGGAACGGCGGACTGGAGGCGACTGAGCAAGTTAGGAGACGAATAGCCTTTCTTAAGGCTATTTCGATATGGTAATTAGAAAAAAAGTTGGTTTAGTGGTAGAATCCCTTTAACTCCAAGACAACTGAAACAGCAACCTGCAAAGTTAGAACAGTAACTTGATCTTCTTCAGGCCCATTACAAAGTCTGTAACTAGGCTCCCACCTACCAGGTGTCATTAATAGGGGTGTTTTATCTTGTGGTAGAGGGGCCTTTGGGCCACCAGATCCCAGATAACATTGCCAACCTCAGTAGTGGCGTAACTAAAGTCTTGTGGGCCCAGGTGCAATCTTTTATCCGGGTTCCCCTACCTCATCCCTACAGTGAATTCTTGATAGTGATGGTTACGGAAGCTAAGGAGTTTAATCGTCCTTAGTGTGGTTAGGGGTAATCTGTGGGTCTCCTTGGCTTATGGGCCGGATGGAAGATGCAATCTCAATAGCGATACCAGTGCTTATGGGCACCCTAAGGCTCCTAGGCCCCTGTGCAACTGCACCTTCTGCACCCCCTCAAGTTACACCCCTGCACCTCAGCACACCAGATAGTCATGTCTCTGTGCACAGTGGATATACTGTAACTAGCTTGATAATGGATTCCCCATTGACTAGTCAACAGAACCTGCGAACTAGACATCATAGATGAATCCAGAGTAGATAAGATAAGATAATCCTTTAATAGTCCCACAGTGGGTAAATTTCAGTATTTTACAGCAGCATTGTGATACAGATACAGGATAATACACAGTAATATATTACAGAAGTAGGCACACATATGCTGAGAAGAGAAGATATACTAGGAGTCCATAGCAGCTTAGGAAGAGAAAAAAGAAAGAAGGAAGACTTCATAATCATATTCATTAAGTTTTCTGTGTGGAGTGATCTTCGCTTGGTCTGATGTAGATTATACAGCCTGATCGCGGTTGGAAGGAAGGACCTGCGATAGCTCCTTCTCACACTTGGGGTGAAGCAGACGGTCACTTACAGTGCTGCCAAGTCCCATCAAGGTCCCATACATGGGGTGGGATTTGTTCTCCCGCATGGAGGTCACCACAGACAGTATCCTTCTGTCACCCACCACCTGTACTGGGTCCAAGTGGCTCCCCAGGATAGAGCTGGCCCTTTTGATCAGCCTGTCAAGTCTATTTCTGTCCCTGGTTGATATACTGCTCCCCCAGCAGGCCACACCGAAAAAGATGGCTGATGCTACTACAGAGTTGAAAAAGGCCCTAAGAAATGGCCCCTGGACTCCGAAGGCCCTCAGTCTCCTGAGCAGGTAGAGTCTGCTATGGCTCTTTCTGTGCAGCGCCTCCAGGTGGTCAGCCCAGTCTAGTTTATTATTGAGGAGCACACCCAGATACTTATAGGTCTTGACTATCTCAATGCATGTTCCTTGGATCTCCACCGGGGTCGGAGCACTCCTCCGTTTACTAAAGTCCACCACCATCTCCTTGGTCTTCCCAGCATTAATCCTGAGATGGTTCTGCTGGCACCATTCAACAAAATCCCGGTTTAAGTCTCTGTATTCCCTATCGTCGCCATCAGTGATAAGGCCTTACTATAGCAGAGTCATCAGAGTACTTCTGTAAGTAACAGCTGGATGAGTTGTGCCTAAAGTCAGCAGTGTACAGTGTGAAGAGAAATGGGGCAAGAACTGTACCTTGTGGTGCCCCCGTACTACAGATCACAGATTTGTGGACAAGAAGGTTGTCTTATCAGTAAGATAGCATGTAAACAGAAGCACGAAGCTGCTGAGGCTGGAAATGGGGGCCCTGGGAGAGGGGATTGAAATTTATTTCATTGCCGCTACTTGCAGCACTTTTTTTAAGATAAATGGACAACCCCTTTAAGATGACCATATACATTACATTGTGGAGAACATGAGTTGAATGCAGTGGTGAAGCAGGAACGAATAGCCCCTGCCTCACTACTGTGCCCCCTATGTGCTCTGACTTCGGGAGCTTTAAGCGAGATGTGATGATGTCACTCACATTGCGCCTGCGGCTCCCTGAACACTCCGGGTGCAGAGACCTGAGGTAGAGCAGCAGGGGAACGAGGAGAGGTGAGTATCAGTGTTTTTTATGTTAAACTTTGGCAGATGAAGAGGGACATTAAACTGTGAGGGCTGATGGAGCGGGGACAAACTGGAGGGGTATATGAGGGGGGGCATTAAACTGTGGGGCCATATGAAGAGGTACATTAAACTGAAGGGGCATATGAAGGGGGCATTAAACTGTGGGGGCAGATGAAGAAGAACATTAAACTGTGGGTAAATGGAGGGGCACTAAACTGTGGGCAGATGGAAGGGGCATTAAACTGAGGACAACTGGAGGAAGACATTAATCTGGGGGGGGGGGGGGTAGCCGGAGGAGGACATTAAACTGGGAGAAACTAGAGGGGGACATTAATGTCCAATATAATGTGCTCCTTCAGCCACCCCCATGGTTTAATGTGGTTTAATGTCTCCCTCCAGTTACCCCATTTTAATGTCCCCCACCAGCTAACCCTATATTTTAATTTCTTCTTCAGCTTTCCCAGTTTAATGTCCCCCTCTAGTTGCTCCCAGTTTAAAATAGGGCAGCTGGAGGGGGTGGGGACACTAGAAGACAGACTTTATATTGTGGGGTCAATTTAAGGAGAACATTATAATGTGGGGGGATATAATATTAGGGTGACTGTAGGAGCATTATACTGTGTGGGGAGCACAAAGAGAAATGGATGGGAATGGGAGGAGTCAATTTAGATGTGGGTGGATCAGGGTGGGCCAAGGTGGCGACAGCTAGCCCCACATATTTATTATAACTCATGGTGTAGATCACTGGTATAGATCCTTGTTAAATGTTGCACAAGTGTGTGTTAGTTCAGATATGCCTTAATAGGCTATGTGCCCTTTGCCCCTTTTTTGTTGAAAAAAAAGTGCAATTGCCGCTTTTTATTACTGTCTGACCTGACAGGACTTTGTGCCACCCATGTACTCGAATGCAAAACTGCCATGAAGACAGAGTGAAAAGGGGTCTCTTTTGACCTGCAAACGTGACAAGAGCAACATGACATCTGGAAAAAAAGACGCAAACGTTTCATACATGATGCACAGGGCAGAAAAAGACCACAAGATGGCCCAATTTATAGAAAAAGGTATTTATATATACAAGTAGACAAACATGTCACCAATATGTTGCACCCTAATGCAAGACATTTCAGTGTTTCTGTGTCATTTACACAGCAAACTTGATGTACTTGCCAGTTACCTACAGCAGCAGTGGTGTACGTAAAGCAAATCACATGCCATAGGCAACTCTGATAAGATCAATTTTCTATCATTTCTGAAAATAATAAGATTTGTCAGCACTGACTAATTTAACTGGTTTAACTCTAGTTCAAACTTTGACCTCACCCAAGACCCCGGTATTAGATTAAATCACAAAAACATCCAGGGTCACAATATTATTAATCAGGCTAAAAATAAAAATTATAGAACTGCATTGAAATGACTTATGGACAGTCAGTATCTCAGTGGTCAATATCTGAATACATTCAAAAAGTATCAAGATAACAAACTACTATCTAGGAACTAGTGGTTTTTGACGCAGTTTTTGTAAAAACCGTTTCAAAAACTGCTAACGTTTTTTTCAAGGTCCATACACTGTGCTGGAGGAAAAAAATAAACTAAAAATGCCTCAAAAAATACTCCAAAAAATTAGGGGCAGGACGGTGGTTCACTGGTTAGCACTGCAGCCTTGCAGTGCTGGAGTCCTGGGTTTGAATCCTGCCAGGAACAACATCTGCAAGTAGTTTGTATGTTTTCCCCGTGTTTGCATGGATTTCCTCCCATTCTACAAAGACATACTGATAGGAGAAAAAAAAAAAGTACATTGTGATCCCTATATAGCTCATAATCTACATAAAAAAAAAAAAAACATCTCATGTAAAAAACTGCTTCAAAGAACCATTTCCTGAAGCGGATTTTTTAGGGTCAGTTCACACTGTTTTTTTTTGGCAAGGATTTTGACTCTGAATCTGTCTCAAAATCAGCTTCCAAAAATAGCCTTCCAATAGAATTGTAAGTTCACACGTGAGTTTTTTGGACCAGAATCTGACGCAGAGGCCGCCTCAGATTCCGGTCCAAAAAAACGGCTAGCAGTGCACTGGCATCCAGTCGCAGCATCCCAAATGAATGGGCCTAGTCGGGAGGGAGGTGTCATGAGGCGGACGTCCGTGGCTGAACCATCTGTGGAATCCGCCTGAAGAAAGGGCAGGTTGCTTCTTTGTTCCCGCTCGCAGACAAAGGTAATGAACGATTCCCATTAATTTCAATGGGAGGCAGTTTTTTGAGCCTGATTCTGACGTGGATTCCATGTCAAAATCCAGCCCAAAAAACCCAGTGCAAACCCAGCTGAATTGTATTGGGAGGCTTTTTTTGGAGGCTGATTTGATGCAGATTCAGCGTCACAATCAGCGCCAAAAAACTCTGTGTGCACTGACCCTTAGATTCCCATCAGTATGAAATTTCTTATTCCACCTATTCTTATACTTCCCATACTGGCAAAGAAAGAGGGAAATGAAAATCTACAAATCATTCACATTTGTGATCCTCATTTTTTGTGGATTTACACTAGGATGTACAATGTGCATTGTTTTCTAGAAAGCCATACCCAATTGGAAAATTTCCAACAAATGTATAACCATTCTGAAACGTAAATGAACGTGCTGCAGATTGAAGAATCGCACCATAGGTGAACTTCTGCTCCGAAAATTTCTTCAAATAAAAGGACACTAGAGATGAGTGAACACTGTTCGGATCAGCCGATCCGAACAGCACGCACCCATAGAAATGAATGGAAGCACCTGTGACGCTGACTTTGCAGGCGGCCGGCGGCACAGGTGCTTCCATTGATTTCTATGCGTGCGTGCTGTTCAGATCGGCTGATCCGAACAGTGTTCGCTCATCTCTAAAGGACACCTCTTGATCACCTCTTATTGCCTTTGTGGATAATGTTTTCTGCTGTGGTTTTTCTGTCTGCAAATCTAGATGGAAAATCCATAGCATTTCCGTCCCGTGTGGATGAAAGTTCTATATGAACAATTCAATATTTTCTAGCAAAGAGGTCAAACCTTTTCTCTTGGTCTCTCAGTGAAGTAGGCGTTGAACATTTTTGAGTTAGAAATTTAGATTTATGAAATAAAAAATTTTTATATTTTGATTTTAGATTTTTAGAGTATTGCATAGTCACCTAGGAAGACAAGTTCCAGCACAGGCTGCAAGGTGTCATGGCTTGTGTAAAATAATAGTCCAGGAGTAAACATGGCTCTCCGGCCTCCTTCTAGGAGCATCTGCTAATTGTAGACATGTTAACATCTCTAAGCTCTATTGCCCCCATTCCAGGAAGCATCTGGCAGGAAGCAGTCGCTCTCCATGCTCATTAATTTTGTCATGCAAGGCTTCAAACTTTATCACCATCTTATAAAGCTCGCTGAGCAAGAAACAGCTTAACATGTGCTCACATCTTGTGCCTTCCTTCTTATTTTCTTCCCTTTGTTCCTTTATTATAGTAACCATTAACAAAGCATAAAAGGACAAAAAAACGAAGCTTGATTTACAGGCCTTATTAGAGGCCGAAGTACAAGACTTATTTATAACTGTCTTAAGTGTGTCTGTGAATACTTTATCACAAGATCTGGCATATACAAAGACTCAACTAATAGGGAAGGAAAAACATTCCCACAGACATAATGCTCAGATTCATCCAAGCTGGAGAGGCCATGACATCATGGCGGTCACGTGTCCATGTCATTGGTGTAATGTATGGACCCTAGACAGTGCTACAGACAGATCTGTGAGAACATCCTGTGAGGAGATACAGCAGACTGTCCGCCATGGGGATAGAGTGGGGCCGTGTACACTACTATATCCTTATGTTCTGCAGGTCTACATGACAGCTGTAATAACTCTCTGTCTAATACACCGAGCAGCTGACCGGAACATTCGATTACATACTTTAATGCACAAAAGCTACGTTAATGTGTAGTATACATGAAGCCGGTAATAGAATATATACAGTGTGTGTTCTGCTTATCTTCAGCAAAAAAGTATGTGCAAATATTAATATATATATATATATATATATATATATATATATATATATATATATCCACTCCTTAGTATAATATTTCATGTTTTTTTCTGGGTAAAAGGAGGTTATCTGACGAACATAAACATATTTAAAATTGTAAAAACACCTACCAAGCGCTATAGTTTTTTATCAATATCAACTTTATGAGGGCTTGTTTTTTGTGGGATAAAAGATAGTGTTTAATGGCCCATTTTTTATTAACTTTTGTTAACTCTTTTTTGGAAGGAATAGAAAAAAAAGTAATCCGGTAAACGTATTCACTTGGTTGATATAATTAGAATTATACTAAATTTGTATGGTTCTCTAAAGTTTTATTACTTTTTTTAATAACAATTTTTTACCATCACTACTTACCAAGACCAATAAATCTGGTTTTGTCTACAGAATTGTACGAGGGCTTACTTTTTGAAGGAAAACTTGATGTTTGTCATTTTGGGGAACATGATGTTTTTTATTTGTTTTTTTCGGTGGACAAAACAAATGACTTTTTTATGAGATTTAATGTACAGTGTCAGGGTCTGGGGTTACTAGGTGGGGTGGCATAGACACACACGTCCAGATTCTTTAGTCCAAAACAAAGGTAGAGTTTTATTTTCACTCAAAAAGGTAGTGCAGCAACAAAAGGAAACAATACAAAAATAAATACCTGCCCGGCTAGGCTCTAACTAAACATAGAATAGGTTACCTCACCTAGAATAACAGAAATCCAGAAGCCAGTAGAATCATTCAGGACACAGCTCTAAAAATATGACCGCTCTCTAGCCAAACTCTGTCCCAATGTGTTGCTGCTGGAGCTGACTTTTTAAACCTCCTTGACGAGGAGACTCTCTGCAGCTGAGTCGCTGTCGGACCATCCACAAAATGTGGACTGGAGGGGGGTGGAATGACAGGTTCCATTACCAAACTACCTGTCATTCCTAAAAATCCAGCCCAATACCAAGCATTTACCAAAATGCTCAGCAGACGAAAGTTGTTTGCTGAGAGCAAACATTCCTTCTGGAGTTTTCTCATCTCACCTACCTTAGTAGTCTGGGTGAGATGTACACCCCCTCCATTACCTGACCACCCATCGGCTTACAACAGGTAAAATAATATTACAGTTGTGTTGCTCAGATCATTATAAACGTGGCAATACTCAAAAGGTGTGTTGTGTTTTTTATTATTTATTATAGATTTTGTAATGGCGCATTAATGTGTTGTTATGATTTTACTTTGCTTTAGTCCTCTAGGAAAGTTTAACGTGCGATCTTCTGATCGCTTGTATAATACATTGCACTGCCTATGTAGTGCAATGCATCAACCTGCCTGGTATAACCATTGCCTAATGGCATCATACATACTGTAGGCAGTCCTTCTTTACACATCCAGCTGCCATGTAAAGGCATCAGACCTCTGCAATCTTGTTATATGGGGTTCTGATCCCTATAGGGAGCACCCTCTGAGAGTGTTGGGGACCCCATGTTATTCCACCACAAGTGATATGGAAAGTTGAGTGTGGATCAATCATTAATGTTGAAAGGCTGTATGTCAGTGATCATTAATAGATTAAATATTTTCCATTTATATGTATTTTTTTATTTCTCTTACTTATATAGCGCCATCATATTCCACGGTGCTTTACAGACATTGCTAAAAGTGTCCCATATAGGGCTCACAATATAAAATCCCTATCAATATTCCTTTGGAGTGTGGGAAGAAACCGGAAACCCACATAACAACAAACAACTCCTTGCAGCTGTTCTCCTTGGCCATGATTTCCTTATTGTGGCCAGATTATCAGGAGGATACACTACATGTATGTAAAACACTACATACTGTGTCTCTGGAAAGTGCCAGACCATCGAAAGTTCCTTCATTCATGGTCATATCCAATGGTAACTGATCAAGACAAAAACTCTCACTATGACTAAGATGGTTGGAGAAAATCTTTAAAGCTCTGCAAAATTACTTATATTTGAAAAAATGTGTAATTTGAAATTTTCAACACATTTAAGCATGGATTTATTCATGGGAATCCCCTTAAATCCCTTTCTGACTTCTGTATAAGTTTAGGGACAGTGTGGCGGACCCTTAAGCATTTACCATTTTTTCATCACTTCTTCCCTTATTTAGAAATTTAATACAAAAAGACCAAAAAGTCATACATTTACCAAATGGTATTGTAAAAAGTATAGCTTGCCCCACAAAATAAAAGTCCTTGCACAGCTAGCTCCATAATAAGGTGCCATACTCCGTGCTGTGTACACAACATTTCCATTAACTGTCAAGGCCAAGTCTTCATTTACATTATCTGTATACACTTTTGCACATCCGAGCATCATTACAACCGACCATTATATTTCTAAATAAAGGATCTTGCATAAGCCGGAGATGAATTGTTCCATAAAATCCTACCATGTTAATAAAACAAGCCTTAAGTACAATGTCCCTTTAAAAAGTGCAATATTATCCAGTACAATAGAGAATAATCCGCAGCACACATATCAAAGAGTGCCAGATTCTGGATGAAGATCATTGTTGATATGTAACCCAACACTAAGAACATTAAAGTGTTCTCACAATGTCACTGGATGTTACCAGGAAGTGCATAAAGAATTGGACCATGCAAAAGTACTGGATCATTTCATGGTAATCTGATCCGCGGGACTTTCTGTACAGAGAAAATAAGTAAGACACAGTCATGTTTCATATAAGAATAGTGGAACTGAATTAAAGCAACAGTCTATGGCAGAAGCCTCCCAGCTGCTTGGACTATTGATGGGCTTCCTATTATCCTACGTAGCTGTTCATTTTCTAACTTTATGCAGTTTCACCACTTCGGCTAAGGCCCCACAGTACGTCCATAGCAATAAAGTGCTGCAGGAAAAAACCGTGGCGGGTTCTTCCCACAGTGCTTTAAACAGAAAATTTGCTAGGTTTTCCTCCATGGACTTTCTTTTACAATTATACCTATGGGGAACCGCTGGTGTTTCCGTAGGTATAATTGACATGTTGTGATTTCCAAAACCTCAACGGTTTTGGAAAGCGAGGTGTGTCTGCACAGCGTTTTTACCGCAAAGTGGACACGGAATTCCCTAGAATCCCATCCACTTTGCCTGTACTGTAAAACACTGCGATTTGTCCAATGGCGTTTCTGCCACTGGCAAATCATGGAGTTTCTGTCCCGTGAGGCCCCGTCCTTCAGGATTTTTTCCTTTTGAGTAAGAGTCAGTGCACAGAGAGTTTTTTGTTGCTGATTTTGACACTGATATTGGGAGGCTGATTTTGAGGCGGATTCAGAGTCAAAATCAACGCCAAAAAACTCCATGTGCACTGACCCTTAAGCTCCATTCAGATGACCGAGATGCAAAACCAGCACATTTTTCATGGCCATCTTGCACACAAGGACACTCATTTTCACAGATCCCCCATACATTACAGAGTATGGAAGGATCCAAGAAAAACAGACAAAAGCAGGATGGGATCTATAGTTTTGCGCTTTTTCCGGTGATAACTAGGGTTTTATTTTTATGTGATTTTATTTTTTCATGATTTTTCTTTATGTTCTAAATAAAATATTATTAGGGGGGGGAAATGTCTCTGTTTTTCACATTTTTCATGTTCTTAATAGCACAGAATGCTACTAAAAAATGAAAATAGAGAGGAAAAACTGTCTGTTACATTTATTTTTATGCGCTTGCCAAAAGCTCATAAAAAGGTCATAATTAACTTGATTTTTTATTAATTTAATTTTCCTGATGTTTCCTGTACCTAGTGCTCACATATTAACCCAATTACAGGAGGAATGAAGATCTGGGTCCCCGACCACCTAGCAGTCCACCCAAGTGGTCATGAGACTACCAGGTCAGAGGGAAGCCGCATCATGGCTCATTGAGCACTGTACAAAGCGATTTGGAACATGATGATGGTAACAAACTGTACCTGCCTTCCCTATGGGAGAACTGACTGTAGTAACGGCCATCATCCCCATCTAACAGCTGTATGATTTCATGTACCAGCCTAACCTTGCAGGATTAGGGGTGGAACGTCCGGACATATACACTATAGTCTATTGGATGTCCGGAAATAGTTAAACTTGCAGACAGAATTTACAATATTTGGTAAAAGGTCTGACATGAGTCCTCCCATACTCTACACCGCACAAACAGCCCAAAAATAATAGGTGTCCATAACAAGGACCTCTCACCTCTGCCGATGTGTCCCCATAAAATAACAATTCTGGGGTATCTTTTCTCATACCTCTGTGTTCCGCTGTTGTTCCTCCTAGATGTTTGTGAATATATTGACAGCTGGGTGTCCATACACGGTCTAATATGAGGTGCTGTAGAGTCAGACTGTGTAGGGACACCCCCAACTGGTAACACCCGCTATAGGTCTTGGCCAACAAAGTCGCACCGGCCCACTGTCAGTCATGAGAAGAGACACGATCCATTAAATCCAGTAATTGCTGGGATTCCTAAAGAACATCATACTTGCTTTTTCTAAGTGACCAAAGAAAGTTTCCATCTTTTTGACATTGTATCGAATGGTGGATGAAAATGGCGAATGCTCCGTCTGCATCCGTCAACTGAAAAGTGTGACCCTAGCCTTACTGATACATACTGTAGTGACTGGTTGGATGTATACATCAGTACTATTATCTCATTATGCTTTTTATTAAATATTTAATAGAAGAATCACAATTTAAGACTCCATTCACATCTGTATCATGACTTCTGTTATAAATTAAACCCATGACATAGTATAGGCTTCGTCTCATGGCAGACGTCACCTTTACCCAACAGATGCCTTTGAGTAATAATGTGGCCTGTTGAGTTTTATCACTTTATGTTTTTACACTGGACATTTCTTGTAATGATTCCTCCTTACATCTAGGGATATACACAGTCACTGACCGCTGTATAACAAGGCTGAGGTACTACAAGTCCCAGAATCGAAAAATGCACAGTGAACTAAATTATAGACGTTAGCAAATTAACATGATTAAATCCCTCCTATTGTTTGATACATTGTAATCTCACATACTGTCTGTTCATGTACCCTGTGAGTTGTAAAGTGCCATGGAAATGTCAGTATTTTTCGGACTATAAGATGCACTTTTTTCCTCCCAATATGGGAGGAAAATGTGTGTGCGTCTTATAGTCCGAATGCAGCGTGTGCAGCGTCTGTGTCCTGTCTATGAGGAGCAGCACGGAGAGCAGCATGGTGCCTGCCTGCTCTGCCCCTCCTTCCCTGTCTGTGTCGCGTCTTTGCAGGAGCGAGATCTGAGAGGCAGGGAAGTAGGGGCGGGCCAGACAGGTGAAGGAAGCGTGGTTTCAAGCTTGCCGAGAAAACTACGCCTCCTTCTCCCGTCTGGCCCGCCCCTCCTTCACTGCCTCTCAGATCTGGCTCCGGCAATGATGCCACACAGACAGGGAAGGAGGGGCGGGCCAAACGGGAGGAGGAGGCGTGGTTTTCTCAGCAAGCTTGAAACCACGCCTCCTTCACCCGTCTGGCCCGCCCCTACTTCCCTGCCTGTGTGGCTTCATTGCAAGAGCCAGATCTGAGAGGCAGTGAAGGAGGGACGAGCCAGATGGGTGAAAGAGGCGTGTTTTCAAGTTTGCTTAGAAAACCACACCTCCTTCACCCGTCTGGCCCGCCCCTTTTTCTCTTCTTGCATAGCTTCACTGCAGGGTGTCTCTTTCCATCCATGGATGAGATAGATTAGATATAGATAGATAGAAAGACAGACAGACACAGACAGATAGATGGATAGATAGGAGATAGATAGGTAGATGGATAGATAGATAGGTAGATAGATAGATAGATAGATAGATAGGAGATAGATAGACAGACAGACAGACACAGACAGATAGATGGATAGATAGGAGATAGATAGGTAGATGGATAGATAGATAGGTAGATAGATAGATAGATAGATAGGAGATAGATAGACAGACAGACAGACACAGACAGATAGATGGATAGATAGATAGATAGATAGATAGATAGATAGACAGACAGACAGACAGACAGACAGACAGACAGACACAGACAGATAGATGGATAGATAGATGGATAGATGGATAGATAGGAGATAGATAGAAAGACAGACAGACACAGACAGATAGATGGATGGATAGATAGATAGATGGATAGATAGATGGATAGATAGATGGATAGATAGATGGATAGATGGATAGATAGATAGATAGATAGATAGATAGATAGATAGATAGATAGATAGATAGATAGATAGATAGATAGGAGATAGATAGAGAGACAGACAGACACAGACAGATAGATGGATGGATAGATGGATAGATAGATAGATAGATAGATAGATAGATAGATAGATAGATAGATAGATAGAGATATATGTTCAAATCACCCCCATATCCCTAGAATACATATAAAACAAAAAAATTACTGTGAAACACATACACATTTGGTATCCCTGTGTCCGAAAGCCCCCGGTTCTATTTACATTGGTGAAATATTATATTATTAGGTTATTAAATATTTCACCAATTTTTTTTCCTTAAAATTTTTTTTTCCCTATTTTCCTCCTCTAAAACCTTAGTGCGTCTTATAGTCCGAAAAATACGGTAAATATATAAAGTTATTATTATTAATCTTCACCACTTACAGTGTTGGCCAAAAGTATTGGCACCCCTGCAATTCTGTCAGATAATACTCAGTTTCTTCCAGAAAATGATTGCAAGCACAAACTCTTTGGTATTAATATCTTCATTTATTTTGCTTGCAATGAAAAAACACAAAAGAGAATGAAAAAAAAGTCAAATCATTGATCATTTTACACAAAACTCCAAAAATGGGCCAGACAGAAGTATTGGCACCCTCAGCCTAATACTTGGTAGCACAACCTTTAGACACAATAACTGCGAACAACCGCTTCCGGTAAAAATCAATGAGTTTCTTACAAGGCTCTGCTGGAATTTTAGACCCTTCTTCTTTGGCAAACTGCTCCAAGTCCCTGAGATGTGAAGGGGGCCTTCTCCAAACTGCCATCAAGAGATCTCTCCCCCACAGGTGTTCTATGGGATTCAGGTCTGGACTCATTGCTGCCACTTTACAAGTCTCCAGTGCTTTCTCTCAAACCATTTTCTAGTGCTTTTTGAAGTGTGTTTTGGGTCATTGTCCTGCTGGAAGACCCATGACCTCTGAGGGAGACCCAGCTTTCTCACACTGGGCCCTACATTATGCTGCAAAATGTGTTGCTAGTCTTCAGACTTCATAATGCCATGTACACGGTCAAGCAGTCCAGTGCCAGAGGCAGCAAAACAACCCCAAAACATCAGGGAACCTCCGCCATGTTTGACTGTAGGGACCGTGTTCTTTTCTATGAAGGCCTCTTTTTTTTTCCTGTAAACTCTATGTTGATGCCTTTTCCCAAAAAGCTCTACTTTTGTCTCATCTGACCAGAGAAAATTCTTCCAAAATGTTTTTGGCTTTCTCAGGTAAGTTTTGGCAAACTCCAGCCTGGCTTTTTTATGTCTCTGGGTAAGAAGTGGGGTCTTCCTGGGTATCCTACCATACAGTCCCTTTTAAGTGCCTTGTTTGGATGTTAGTCGAGGTTCTTTATCCACCATCCGCACAATCTTGCGTTCAAACCTCTTGTCAATTTTTCTTTTCCATCCACATCTAGGGAGGTTAGCCACAGTGCCATGGGCTTTAAACTTCTTGATGACACTGCGCACGGTAGACACAGGAACATTCAGGTCTTTGGAGATGGACTTGTAGCCTTGAGATTGCTCATGCTTCCTCACTATTTTGCTTCTCAAGTCCTCAGGCAGTTCTTTGGTCTTCTTTCTTTTCTCCATGCTCAATGTGGTACACACAAGGACACAGGACAGAGGTTGAGTCAACTTTAATCCATTTCAACTGGCTGCAAGTGTGATTTAGTTATTGCCACCACCTGTTAGGTGCCTCAGGTAAGTAACAGGTGCTGTTAATTACACAAATTAGAGAAGCATCACATGATTTTTCAAACAGTGCCAATACTTTTGTCCACCCCCTTTTTTATGTTTGGTGTTGAATTATATCCAATTTGGCTTTTTGACAATTCTTTTTGTGGTTTTCCATTGAAGACAAATTAAATGAAGATAATAATACCAAAGAATTTGTGATTGCAATCATTTTCTGGAAGAAACTGAGTATTATCTGACAGAAGTGCAGGGGTGCCAATACTTTTGGCCAACACTGTATCTATCATATATCTGTGGCCGCTCACATACCAGCTGTCCAGCAGGTCCATTATAGATGTACTCTATCACTTAGACAGTAGTTGCAGACGGGTCAGAGGTTGGAGTGGAAAAGCAGGGGGCTGACAGGGGGTCATGGATGGACAACAGTAAGTTTAGCATGGGAAGGGACTGGATAAGCCTGTTTTGTTAATAAAACTGATGGTTTTATTTCTCATCCGAACCGTTGGCCCCATTGAGCCCAGTCAGCTTGGCATCTGCCTGGGTTTTCCCGGTGCTGATGGGTTTGCATATAATCAGCTATATACAATACATATAGTCACAAATACCTACATTGAAATATTTACTAATATACAGTAATTCCTATACTCATTGGGGAAGATTTATAAAGACTCCTGAATGATCATTGGGCCTCTTAATAAATCCAGCTCATAGTTTTACTGGTCTAGAGTTCCTGTATAACTCACTCCAAAAAACTTGTGTAATTTATAATACATATGTCAGACCAGGACACCCCTGCTCCGGCTTGCCCTCACTCTTCCTACGTTCGCAGAAAGTGGTGAGCGAGATACAAAATGGTGGATATGGTTCACCTTTAGCACAAGTAAGGCCCAGATTTCTGATAATGCGTTAGTAACTTCCCACCAGTATCTCTACACTTCTTTAATATCAATTGCTTTATTTTACCCCAATACTTGTGTATAAGTTACTCTTCATTTATAGGTCATCACTGCTATATCTTGCTTTTCTATATAAGGCGAAGACCTTACTGACAAATCTCTAACTTCTTGGAACTAGAGATTTTGGATAGCTGAAGAAGGCAATGAAGATGCCGGCTATAGGTAGACATCTGGGGGAATAAAGATTGACCATTGTTGGGTAGGTTTCCATCCCATTAATGGAAGCCCAGACCACACCACAGGTCATGGCAGAGATTGATCCGTTACATGAAGTAGATATTATAGCCTCCTATGTAACATACCACAACTCCTTTCTGTTATTTGAAAATGAGTATTGTCCCACCATTTAGAAATATACAATAGTACCCTATTGACTTCTATGGATCGCCTGTGAAGGCTCAGTGTAATACACTAAATCTTTTATTATTATTTTATCTCTATTTTCCAAAAATGTAATCCTTGAAAAAGTTAGTGAAAGTTCCTTCACCATATAAGTTGCTTCACATTGATTCCTCTGTCTTTTGGTCTATTCATGCTTTGTCTTCTGCCAGAAATGAGTCCAAGTAGAGATCCTGGAGACACAAGGAATCCTACAATATGCCAACAGGCCCTTTGCTTTAATAACCCACCATGCATTAAAATACAGCTGGAAACAAGTTCATTCAATGCCTTGGTCCGTGGCTTTCCTTTGAAAAATGAAAATGTCATATTTAACACAAGCGATCTGTTGTCTTCTCCATCCAAAATGGCGTCTAAAGCAAGACAGCTGTAGATGTTCTTTCTACTTTATAAAAACCAGACCATTGGGAAACCAGGAATTTGTTAGTATCACAATACTAATAAAATATTCTTTGTAGAGGGAAGTATCGGTTCTCAGCCGCTCCGATTCACTAAAATGTTCTTCTTTGATGGTGGAGGAAAATTGTCGGCAGTTCTGGACGCTCAGGAAGTCTTGAAGGTAATTCTCTTAATAGGATTTGATTACAAATCACTTTATCTTGCTGGGCAGGTTTCCTTCCTTTACCACCACAGCTTGTAGATGAGGACTCACATTTCCTACTTCCCTACTTGAAAGCATGTTTTTGCCATGGTCCATTTGTGATTGCCGTCTAATTAAAGTCATTAAGAAAAGTTTTTTCTCCGTCTATTGTTTTTACCAAGATGTTAACTTTAACTGATTGTGTAACACTCTTACCCTAGTGTGAAGAATTAAGACAAAAGCTTGTGAAGCTGTTGTGTTGGGTTATGTGCGCATACAATATAAGGATATTCTTTTGGTACTGTACATCTACCTACAGTTAAGTCCTTGGCTATAATACATTGTAGCATGAATTCTTAAACACTTAACAGGATTTGGTCCTGAAAATATCTATTTTTTAATTTCCTGCTGTTTATATACCACTAGCTTATATGTATCCAAGCCACATTTATTTTCATAAGGCCTTTGTCAGGAGTCAGGCCAGAACCTCCATGGCGATGCATGGAGGTTGCTGGCCTTCTCCTCTAGTTGCCCACTACTTCCAGGTTCATTGGGCGGAGGACCGGAACCTCCACAGTAGCTTGTGGGGGTTGCTGGCCTCCTCCGTTTTACCGGACCATGGACTTCCGGGGCAGCAGGTCATGCGGCAGACTGAAGTCTATTTAAATTAGGCTCTGGTTCACCACTGGATATTCTGTTTGTCCTGTTTGTCAGCTCCTCCCTGTATATCCATTGTGTCCTGCTTTCTGATCTACCCGTTTACTCTCCTGCAATAATAAAGCATAATACAATAGAGGTATTCCCAAATGCATGAAGACTGACTAGCCAGGGTCGTAGCTATAGGGGGTGCAGAGGTAGCAATCGCTACTGGGCCCTGAAACCTAAGGTGGTCCAAAAACCTCTCTATAACATAAGATAACACCAGTATTGTAGATAACACATGGTTCGTGGGGGCCCCATTATAAATTTTGCATTGGCATCCAGGAGCATCAAGTTACGCCTAATAGCACCTGAATCGGGAAAAAGCTTTCACAGAACAATGTAATTTTATAACATTAAATATGAATATTTTAGAACTATTGGGAGACCAGCCGTTTCCATGCTGGTCTCAATAATCTCTGCCCTTTCGGCAAATGGATCTAATTTATGAGGCTTTAATGAAATAATTTTTTACCTATTAAGTTCTCGATATAACTGGAAATCCGCATTTATCTAGAAATGTATAATTTCTCAGAAGAGTAGTCATAGGTGTGGAAATGACTCATGGCCAAAGAGTGGACATATTAGCCAAAGATCAGCAAATATGTGGTTACTTTTCCCAGCAGTTCTGGGATGAGTAGAAGGTGGTTTAGGGGAAAAACAATGATCTGTCATTAAAGTGATAGAGTAAGCATTAGTGTAAGTGTCAGAGCGGGAATGGCGTGGGATTGTTGAGATGAGCACTGCAATGCAGCTTTATATGGACAAGTGAGCTTTTCAATACATGTGCATCCTCCTATGGTAAATGTGGACCGCGGACATGGTTTGGGTAGAAAGTTATACACCCCATTGCATTAAATTAGGCAAAACACTAACACAAAACCAATGGTAAATATGTCTCATATGTTTGAAAAGACTCAGCTGTGGGAATGGGATTTTTTTTTACATCCCGACCACTACGATTTAACATCTGGCTGCCGCAATAAATATCTGTAGTGGTGACAGCGGCACAAAGCCAAAGTGTATGGACCTAGTCTTGTAATCTAATCTTAATATGTTACTTAGTTTTTAATAGAAATATAACATAAATCTGGTGCTAATATATTTTCTCTGAGCATCATTGCTTCATCCACATGGACATCTGGTTCTCTGCGGCACATGAGTCCCCAATAAGTGCCATTTAGGAAAAAAAATGAGAATACTATGTGGTTTATGTTTTATTTGCTGGACACCACTATATGGAATAACACAGTCTACAATCCAGAAGGTACATGTACAAGCAACATCAGACATTATGGAGTAACAAATTACTCAACATAGCAAACAATAGGGGTGAGGGACCTGCTCACAAGAGCTTACAAACCATGAGGATAGAGGATAGAAGGTAGCCTATATTCACACAAGTGAGGTACCAAATGACTGTGAAAAATCAACATTTTTCACAACCGTTTTACATACATTTCAGTGCATGGAAGGATCGAGAAAGTGGGTAAACATAGGATGTGACCTATTTTTTGATGGTCTTTTAAAACTTTCAAAAATACAACATATGGATAGCCCCCATTCACATACATTGAATTTACTGCAGTCACGTTATGACTTTAGGTCCATGAAAAATGGCATTGGTATTCTGTGAATAAGGCCTTCCATGAGATAAACTAGGACACAAATACCAATCAGGGGGCGTAACTAACAAAGACTGGACTCCACACAGTATAATGCCTCATTAATTCAAAATAATATCCCAAAAAGGCCTACAGACAGTATAATATTTCACAACAGCTCCTCCACACAGTATAATGTCCTAAAGCGTCCCCTGCACACAATATAATGTCCCATAGTGTCGCCTCCACACAGTATTATGTCCCAAAGCAGCCCCTGTGATGTCCATTGCAAATATTGCAAACATTTATTTTCAGACCCCAGAGTATAATGATCGGAGGTCCAGCGGAGGCGACAAACATAAAGGCCAGCGGTACTTACCTCTCCTGGACTCTGGCGTGACTTCCTGTGGCTTTCAGCCCTTTTCAATGACGTCCCAGACATGGGTATTTCTGATGTCATTATGCATCGTGATGCACGTCTGACCCACTTGACATCTGTGACATCACTAAAGAGGGAGTTGGGCCAGAGTCCAGGAGAGGTAAGTAACACTGGTTTTTATGTTTGTCACCTCCCCATTATGTTTGTCACCTCCAATCATTACACTCTGTGATCTGAAGACACCTGAGTACAGTAATCACCTCTGCTTCTTCTTTTGTCCTCCAGGGGCTACATGTATCCCATACCACATTGATTCTGGAGGACAGGAGGGGAAGCGAAGGCAGCCGTGAGCAGGAACGTGGATCAGTAAGTAAATAAGGCCCATTCTTGCTGAGGTAACTCCAGCAGGTAATGGCCTATTTTTTTATTTTTTTTTTTAAATAAAATTTAGGTTCCCACCAGGCCACCTAAGGCCACAGGCCATGGCAGTAGTTATGCCACAGAAATTTGATAACTTTATCAGTCTAAGTTTATGCTTTTTTTCTCAACTCTTTTTCTTATCAATATAAAGCATCAATCTGGTGATTTATGCTCAAACTAAAATCCAAAAACCTAAATAACGTAACCGTCCTGCTTGTCTGAATGTTATTTCCAGCTTTTCTATCCATATAAAAAGAAAATGCCATCGTCTGAATATTTCTGATGTTTGTTGTCATAGAAACTTCTTGACATTTTGAAATTTTCGGCTTTTAGCCTTGCTTTGTCAATTGCGGTCTGAGCGCTTCAAATCCCCTGCTTAGAGATAAAATTAAGGCAATCCTCTGGTTCACAATAAAAAAGTCACTTTAAGCAAATAATATATAGGTAAATTACCCAAAGTTTCCTTTTAGATTTTTTGCCATGGTTCTTTTGATTCCCAGTTCCCCTTAAAGGGGTTGGCCACTTTCAGACCAACATTGACAAATAAATGTCCAATAAAAAGATATACAATTTTCCAATATACTTTCTGCATCAATTCCTCGCGGTTTTCTAGATTTCGGCTTGCTGTCATTCATTCTGTTACTTCTAGAGGATAAAACTCTGACCATGGTCATGTGATTTACGGTCCATGGTCATGTGATTTATAGTCCATGGTCATGTGATTTACGGTCCATGGTCATGTGATTTACGGTCCATGGTCATGTGATTTACGGTCCATGGTCATGTGATTTACAGTCCATGGTCATGTGATTTACGGTCCATGGTCATGTGATTTACGGTCCATGGTCATGTGATTTACGGTCCATGGTCATGTGACGAGCACACAGGTGCACAGCTGATTACCAGGCAGATGTCTGATTACTGTGCTGTGACTATAACGAGCGGCACCTGTGTGCTCATCACATGACCATGGACCGTAAATCACATGACCATTTTCAGAGTTTTATCCTCTAGAAGTAACAGAAAGAATGACAACAAGCAGAGATCTAGAAAACTGTGTTTTGGGTTTAGCTACCTACTTGACCAGATGTCAGGTGCCACCCCTGCTTGCTCCCACAGATGCACCCACTCCACGGCAGCACCTCTCACTTAGTATAAAGGGGAGGAGATAGAGAGGGCACAATGCCACTGCCACACAAACTGTTTAGAAAGAGAGAAGGCCGGTAGAGATGAGCGAGTAGTGTTCGATCGAGTAGGTGTTCGATCGAATACTACGGTATTCGAAATACTCGTACTCGATCGAACACTACTAGCTGTTCGAAGTTTAATGTTCAATCCAGAACCAGCGTTGATTGGCAGAATGCTATACATTACAATGCTATACATTCTGCCAATCAACGCTGGTTCTTCTCTTACCTTTCCGAAGTCTTCTCCGCGCTGCATCCCCGCGTCTTCTTCCGGGTGTAATTCACTCTGCCTAGGCATCCGGCCTAGGCAGAGCCGACTGCGCATGCGCGTGCATGCACGCGCATACACGTGCATGCGCAGTCGGCTCTGCTCAGGCGTCGGGCCTGGGCACAGCCGCAAGCGCAGTCAACTCTGCCTAGGCCAGATGCCTAGGCAGAGTGAATTCCACCCGGAAGAGGACGCGGAGACCCTGCGCCGGGAGAAGACTTCAAGCAGAATCCAGCCCGACCGTCACTCATGGACTTGGTAAGTATGATTTTATCGAATGTTGCCTAACCCTGAAACGAGCATTTCCCCCCATAGACTATAATGGGGTTCGAAATCCGTTTCAACAGTCGAATAGTGTGCGGCTGTTCGAATCGGATTTCGAACCTCGGACACTTTAGTGTTCGCTCATCTCTAAAGGCCGGTACATTTTTTGAACACTCACTGACCCTGCACCATCAATTGTGAATATAAGTTAGGGTTGCGGTTACTAACTCTAACCCTAACCACTTTACAAGATTTGCCTAGACCGAATCTGGAAAAATAACACCAATTCTGAAAACAAGCCCTAACCTTTTTTTCTGATAGAAAAATATTATAAGACCCTGTCTTATTTTTGGAGAAACACAGGTAATAATAAGTAATAATCATAAGTATTTGGTTTTGCCAGCCTCTGAAGAGGATAGGTTCTAGTAAATATTGCATTGCGAATGCTATACCCAAAGTGATGGCGAATCAAACTTAAAAGGACAATGTGTGGAAAGAAGAGCTTCTGATGTGTCTATCATGGCGAAACAGGAGAGATGTGGAAGGACCTGAAACAAAGTGGCTTCATGACCACATTAGAATTTGATAGAAGCGTTTGTACACCAATGCTTCGCCCTTGGATCTGTTTTCATTGTCTTTGCATAAACTGCTGAATGTATTTGTTTTCCTTAGGGCTTAACCTATGTATTCCAGATGGCAATGTTTCTCCAGCACATATGGGAAGGCAAAGCGCGGGCTCATAGAAGCATGATGGTTTTATTGTTGCATGAAACAAATTCTGTGATAGGGTCACTGACACACGTCAACGGAGCTGACAGCCAAAATAATGACACTTGGAGCTGTCGTTCATCTACAGCTCATCCAGACTTCAGCACCGCAACTTGCAAACCCCATAAGTCTATACTTTAAAGCAACCATCAATCATTTACTCTGCTATGAGCAGCATCGAGTACAAGGAGACTGGTAAGCCCAGAGTCTTATTGATGTATTCTTGCATCATAACCTCTCACTAACACTCCAAAAAGATTTAGAGCGTTTGAAATATCTTATAATTGAACTAAGGTTTGTTCTCCGTCAGTTCCATTTCTGCAGTCAAAAAGACAGTGTACCAAGTACAGTGCTGTCTCTAGTGACTACAGAAAACAGAGGATTGCTTCAAATGATCCAATAAACAACCCAAAATAATAAGAAATTAAAATGAAATAAAGAGATAACTAATAAAGTCAATGGTTAATAGAAATAATATACAATACATAGCTCTGCAGGCTCTCAAACCTAATCTAGTGATTTAGTAATAAACCCACTGATAACTATAGGGTCATGGTTAAACGGGTCAGGATCAGAATATTGTTGGCCTATTGTGAGGACAGATTTACAGAAGTCTGAATCTGAGAGCTCCCAGTGATCAGCTGTTTGAAGGGGCCCCTGTCTGAATGCAGATTACTTAGAGACTGCAATAACCTGCACTGTAGAAGGTGTACAGGTAGATGGATCAATGTTTCTCAGTAAAATATAGGCACCTATATTGAAACAAATTTATGGAAATGCATATGTTTTGATGATACTGTTGCAACCCGGGCTGTAGAGTCAGTGGATCAAACTACCAACTCCTGTATTTTTACACAGCTGACTCTGACTCCTTCATGATGGTCATTCAGAAGTAGTAAAGCTTCGATAATTTGTTAAAAAGCCAGTGATTGTCCGGTGGCATCTTCCATTTTTGGTCCCGTTTGTGGACCATGTTAGATGCTTGACCCATGCTTGCCCCTGACACATGAACCAGCTCCATTGCTCTTATCAAGGCTATCAAGAAAAACCAAGTCACTCACAAACACACTGATCAGTTTTGTGCTAGTAGCATCTAGAATGATTATACCCAGGCTATGGAAAACCATGGCTGTCGTATAGAGGAGCTTTGGGCTACCTCAGGCAAGGCATATACTAGACATGATACAGTGTGGAGACCTTGGATAGAATGTTAGGGCCCATGGAATCATAAGGAATGGGCCCCATGGTTTCACAGGCCCTGGCACGGTGTCTTAATGATGAATTTATGTTAATTATATGGTATGGTATTTCTGTGTGTTTCTCCCTCCCTATTTTATGTTCACAGTGATTTTACCTTATGGGAGATCATCTTCGGGTCAGCTGTGCCCTGGCATGAGCAGGTTCTAGAAGTTTCTTGAAGTTTGCCCAGCAGCAGGAGCATCAGCTGATTGGACAGCTGGAAGCTGTGGCAGAGGTTTTGATTGGGTCAGCTGTGTCTCTAAGACATGAGCAGGTTATGAGGGTATTCTGCCTGGTAGCGGATACAGCAGATGATTGGTCCATTGGTTTCAGTGGCGGGAAAATGGAGCTTTATAAGGAGCAGTTTGTGAGGGATCTGTGGCAGCTTACCCAGGATCCAGATGGAGCAGCACCCGCCCCCCTCCCTAGAAGATCCTATTTTCCTACCTGTCGCGATGCTTTGTTAGTGGGGAATTGTCCCCCAGCTAATGCTGGGGGGACTGTGTTTAATTAATTGATTTGGTGATCATTAATTGGTTAATATTGATTTTGGTTAATTATTGGTTATTATTTAATAAAATATTTATTTTATGGTTATTTAACTTTTCATGTAACCCCTTAATAAAGGCATTGCAGCCAATTTTTATCCAATGAAGAATTTGGTGTGTTTGTGATTTATTTCAGGTAATTGGTATAAATGGTAAGTAATAAGTTGTGCAAATGGGCCTTTGTGAAACCATGTCAGTATTCAACAGAGTTCACCACTTACTCCTAGCTCCACTGCCCTTCTGCTATCACACTGGGATCTATCAATCTATCCCCCCTTCCTATCGACTGGGTGGCTCAATGCCTTGGGGTTTATATTGGATACTTTTTTAGATGGACTTCTAACCACGACCAGAGTAATGGGTGTAAAACCTATCCCATCCACTCCTTTCCCATTTCCCTGTGTATGTGCCCCCATCCCCTCATACGGTCAGAAAACTGATGAGAATATGTGGTACACTGATGAAAACCTGATGTTAAGAATTGACAGTTTTATCCAACTTTAAGGTCAGTTTTTTTCATGTAGCTTAAGGCTAAATTCACATCTGCGCCGGAGCGTCTAGTGTAGACTCAGTCACAGTATCTATCGAAGATCGGAGGAAAAAGTCCTGCTCAGAGTACTTTTTCCTCCACCGGTTTCAGTTTAAAGTTTGTATGTTCTCATGTTTGCGTGGGTTTCCTCTGGGTACTCTGGTTTCCTTCCACACTGCAAAGACATACTGATAGGGAATGTAGATTGTGAGCCCTATATGGGACAGTGACTGTCAGTGTCTGTAAAGCGCTGCAGATTATGTTGTCGCTACACTAAGCAAAATAGATGTGTATGTTTATACCATTCTTTCCAGCCACTCAGTCCATTGCTAATGCTGAAAAACCGCTGTAGGCTAAAGCCCCATGTAGCAGAACACTTGGCATTTTTTTTACAGCAGTATGCCATGGAAATGCAATGTATGGGCACTTTGGAGTGTCATACGAAGAGTTAACTAAGTTTACATTTCTTTTATCTACTTGATATTCTTAGAAAGGCGTTACTGTGGTGGAGGTAATAAGAAAACTGTAATATAATCTATATGTTAATAAATGACCATCATTGTGTGCCGGAGACTGCCCTGGCGCCCACTTCTAAGACTGCACCAGTTTGTTTGCATTGGATTTCTTTATAGGCTCTAAACCACAATAAAAGGATTTCTTACCACACGTACAGAACCACAATAGGAACATGAAGGGACATTTCATGGTATTTATTAAACCAGATCTTGTATTAGAAACTCAATACTTATCAGAAACTTCCTCTTTTATTCATTTAGGACTGACGTCTGAGAATTGCGGATAAATAAGTTATGTGATATACCTCACCATATTTTAGAGGTTTAAAGAGTAAGGCCACATTTACATGGGTCATATCCAGTGGCAAGGGCGGATCCAGGGCCGGGCAAGTCGGGCAACCGCCCGGGGCCCCGCGCCCAGTGGGGCCCCACAGCGTGGCCTGGACCTAACAAAACAGTCCTGGTCGGCAGGAGGTATGTCCCGATGCTCCGGCATTTGTAGCCGCGATGTAATGACCTGCCGTTCCCACCAAAGTCAATTGCCCAGGGCCCCGCAAACCCTGGATCTGCCACTGTCCAGTGGCAGCTGCCACAGGGCTCAGGACATTAGGGGCCCGGTGACATCCGCTACCGCTGCTATCATTATACTCAGGGGTCTTTTCGGACCCCCGAGTATAATGATCGGAAGGCCTGGGAGAGGTAAGAAACATAAAAAACACTGTTACTTACCTCTCCACGATCCGGGCAGGCTTCGGCCTAGCCGTCTGACGTCTTATGACCCCGGCCTGCGTCACGGGTCATGTAACGTCTGACGTCATTGAAGATGGACTACTTCGGAGGCCGACATCGTAGGAGCCAGGAGATAGAGCAGTAACAGAGTTTATTTTATGTTTTTCTCCCCCTGGGTCTCCGATTATTATACTCTGGGGTCTTTTCAGTATAATAATTGTTTATGGGTGTCCACAGTGGGACATAATACTGTGTGCAGGGGCCACTATGGGGATAATACTGTGTGCAGGGGCCACTATTGGGTACAATACTGTGTGCAGGGGCAACTATGGGGGATAATACTGTGTGCAGGGGCCACTATGGGGGATAATACTGTGTGCAGGGGCCACTATGGGGTATAATACTGTGTACAGGGGCCACTATGGGGCATAATAGAGTGCGCATGAATCAGTCAAGGTCGTTGGTGTCGGTCGGGGGGGGGGGGGGTCCATGTCAAAAGTTTGCCACGGGCCCCGCCATTCCTAGATACGCCACTGGTCATATCAAAGAGGATTTTTCATCACCTCCACCAACTTCTACTACTGTACATTTTAGTAGGTGCTGCTCCACCGGTGTGTGATTCTGGTGTAGCTGGAATTTTTTCTCTAACCCCCACCATTCCTGAGCAATCAGTGCAGTTAATTTTTACTATTAATATGCTAATTAGGTTCTCTACTGTCAGGTGGGTGGTCCTTGGCTTGATCTGATAGCTTGGCACTGGACAAAGGACATGCTTAACTTGTGACTCTAGATATGGCTCTGATCCATAAATGTAGGGCATCAGGGGTTTCAATAAAGAAAATCATAATTGACTGTTACTATTAAAGGGGTTTTTGACTCCAAAATGAGTTTTTCATAGCAATCACCTATCCAGAACACCAGTCATCAGTCTGTGATCTGTGGGTGTCCGATACCAGGACCTTGCACAGTTAACTGTTCACACAACTTATAGGTGCAGGAAACATGTGCAGGCTTCTGCTAAGTCAAGGAATAAAAGCAGAGCTGCAATTTCCTGGAACCACCGCTATACACTGGAAAGAAAGATTATGAATGATAATCTGTTTTCCCTTAGCCCAAACAGCAGCACAACTGGGGTATTCCTGCCCCTATGAGCTGTTAGGACAGGTGAAATTTTTAATTACCTAACAGCTTTTGACCTCTATAAGAGGCCGGAAGACCTGCTCCTCCCTTGTGTTAGTAACAAGTATGATATACAGAGCAATCTATGCCAAGAGCTACACACATACACAAAATCTGTACAATAGCACCTCTTAGGGAGGGAGCCTTGTGCTGCTGTTTGGGCTAAGGGAAAACAGATTATCATTCATAATCTTTCTTTCCCCCTACGCCCAACAGCAGCACAACTGGGGATTTAGCAAGTATTATCTCCCTAGGGCGGGACCTCCTGGCAGGCTGATGCCAAGACGGAGTGCCCAAATGCTGTAGCATCGGCCGTACGCCAGTCCAATCTGTAGTGTTTGGCAAAAGTCAGCTGTGAGCTCCAAGAGGCTGCAGCACATATCTGCTCTAGAGAGAGGAACCGTGTCTCTGCCCATGATGTCGCCACTGATCGGGTGGCATGGGCTCGTAGGAAATCTGGAACAGGAAGATTCTGAGCCCGTAGGGAACAGCTGATAGCTTCTCTGATCCATCTAGACAGGGTTACCTTTGATGCTTTAGCGCCTCTATTGTGGCCAAACACATTAACCAGAAGATTCTCTGATCTTCGGAACGGTGCTGTACGATCCAGGTAGATACGTAGTGCTCTTACCAGATCCAGTGTGTGTAGCTTCTCCTCCTGCTCAGTGGCAGGGGAGGGAAAGAACCCCGGTAGGGTGATCACTTGATTGGTGTTCTGAAGTGTGGGTACCTTTGGCAAGAATCCTGGGACGAACCTTAGCTGTACTCTGTCAGGAAAGAAAGTTATGAAAGGTTCGGAGGCTGCTAGAGCCTGCAATTCGCCAACCCTCTTGGCGGAGGTTATTGCCAACAGAAAGGTCACTTTAAATGACAGGTACTTCCAGTCCACTTCAGATAATGGTTCGAAGGGGGGCGCACATAGCCCTTGTAGAACCGCGGCCAGGTCCCACCTGGGGACAGGGGGCCGTACCTGGGGGTGGAGCCTGGCAGCCCCCCTAAGGAACTGTTTGACAAGAGGATCTTGTGATAACCGTGTCTCCAGGAGAGCAGATAGAGCTGACACTTGAACCTTGAGGGTGGCAGGTGCTAGTCCTCTCTCCAAGCCGTTCTGTAAGAACTCTAGGACTGCATCTCTGTCTGGATCGCGGTGGCTGCCTGTACACCAATCTCGGAATATCCGGGCGATCCTTTGGTAGCTCTGATTGGTTGCCTCTGCTCTTGAATGGGCTAAGGTACTTAGCACTCCCTGGCACAATCCTCTGTCTGCGCGTATGGCGCGGTTAGCCTCCAGGCAGTGAGGTTGAATTTGTCTAGGCCCAGGCACGGCCGACTGTTCAGTGACACCAGGTTCCTGACTGGTGGAAGCCTCCAGTAGTTCCCCCGACTCATAAGGATAAGGTCGGTGAACCATGCCCTTTTTGGCCAGAACGGCATGATCACTATTGCCGAAGTCTGGTCCTGCCTGAGTTTCGCCAATACCTTCGGTATCATTGGGATGGGAGGGAACACGTATGCCAGTTCGAACCTCCATGGTATTGACAGGGCATCCACAGCCAAAGGGTTGTCTTCCCGGTACAGGGAGCAAAACCTTTCTACTTTGGCATTGTGTTGGGTGGCCATCAGATCCACCTCGGGGAGACCCCACCTCCTGGTCAGGTAGTGGAAGATGTCCTGGTTCAGGGACCATTCGCCTGCGGTCGGCCGGCCTCTGCTGATTTGATCCGCTAGGATGTTCAAGCGGCCCTGGATATGTACCGCGGCCAGCTGGGAGAGGTTTCGTTCTGCCCAGGAGAAGATCAGGTTGGTGACTTGCATGAGCGAGGGGGACCTGGTTCCTCCCTGCTTACTGCACTCAGGGATGCAACTCTCCAACCTCCCTCCCCCCCCGGCCATGTCCACGAAACCTTAGTCAATGAAGACAGTTCTCCAGCACAGAAATTGACCAGGGAGCTTCACCAACTGATGTGCTTGCAACCGGAGCGACAAACACTAACTGAAGCTCTAAGGGGACTTAAATAGGCCAGGGGGCGGGGTTTTGCCCGGAGCCCCGCCCAAGGGGTAGGGGCTACAACGGAGCCAGAATCTCATGAAAAAAAGGGGAGGGGAGAAGACAGGGGGAGGGGGATCTGACCCAGGTATGGTCCCCAGGACTGGGGGACCCCCCTCCCGAACTACCGTGCAATGCTCGTGTCTAGGGGTTGTTCTCTTCCTGTCCGCCGCGAGACCCGCGCACTGCGCATGTGTGGCGGACCCTGTTAGACGGCGGACCGGAGGGACCTGAGAAAGGTTCCTAGGTCTAGCATTCCTAGGGGAAAGCCCCGACCCCGCGCGCCAGCCGGACAGGAGCGTGCACGAGCCGGCAGGGTCCCCGCCGGGAGAAGGGGACCTCTGCTGAAAAAAGAGGATGTCTAGAAAAAGATCTTCTGCAGTCAGGTACCGGTGGGGGAGAGCAGTGGACCCCTATAGGAGGTCAGAACATCTGCTCCCCCCCTGACCACCTGTCCTGTCCCACAGGACAGAAAAAAAACACAAGGGAGGAGCATGTCTTCCGGCCTCTTATAGAGGTCAAAAGCTGTTAGGTAATTAAAAATTCCACCTGTCCTAACAGCTCATAGGGGCAGGAATACCCCAGTTGTGCTGCTGTTGGGCGTAGGGGGAAAGGGAATCTGCACTACTCCTATTACTTAAATAGGCTCAGCTTGCACAAACTCCCCGGCCACTGCACCAGCTCCTGGTGCCTAGAGTCTACCTATATAGCTGATGTGTACGGCGCCCCCACAGATCACATACTGATGGACTATCCTTTGCAAGCTGTGTAAAAACTCCGGTATGAAATCCCCATGGATTGTACTAAATATAGCCACCCGTTTATGGTGGTATTGTTTATGGACTTTACGGCATTATTTTAGTGGCTGTGTATAGTACAATTATATGGACACTGTGAAAATGATATTTATATGTATTTTATAAAACTATTATGTAGCACTATATAGCAGTATTATATGGATAGTGTATTGTGGTATTGTGTGAGCTCTGTATTGCAGGTTTTTTTTTATTTGCATACAGAGAAAAACTGGATTTATCATCGAACGGCAGGCCAGAAACAACTTATAAAGGTAGCAGACAAATAGCCTTTCTTAAGGCTATTCCGACGTGTCAACGACAAAAAAAAAGGGTTTAAATGGTAGAATCCCTTTAATGTGTGGACAGGAAGTCAATTTCTTTTTCTTTAAATGTAGATTGTGAGCCCCACATATGGATCACAATGTACATGTTTTATTTTTTTCCTATCAGTATATCTTTGTAGAAACACGGGGAGAACATGCAAACTTCTTGCAGATTTTGTTCCTGGCAGGATTCAAACTCAGGACTCCAGCGCTGCAATGCTAACCACTGAGCCACCGTGTTGCCCCTTCTATATGGCAATTTTACCTGAGCAGCACATAGGGCTGAGTTGTCTGAGCAGGGTATACATGTTTTAGTAACATAATTTGGATTCAGAATACACATTTGAGTAACTTAATCGCTTGTTAAGTAGAATTTGCAGGATTTTGCGCTTTACTCATATTAAGCTCCGTTCATATCTATGCCCTCTTTAAGTCCTGACTTTTCCATTCTGCTGTGATGTCAGCGAGGAAATAACTATTACTGATATTATTGTTTCATTTGTTCATCCCGTTCTGTGATAGACCCAAAGAACGTATAAAACAACGCAGATGTGAGCGCACCCTTAGCCGGTGTCTGCTATAAATTTACAATTCTTTGCAGAATTTCTCCAGGCCATATGTATTCGCCAATCTTCCTCTATACGTTCCCTTAAGCATTCCCTTGTTTTCAGTGACCTTGCAAGACACCATTTAGCACAGAACTTCATTCTTCATTGTTGACAAACTATATTAGCTTAAACATGGCTTTCATTTAGGTTACTGACAAATAAATCAAAGCTTCTTCCACTAAATATAAACAGCTTTACTGTATAACATGCAAGTGCAAAATTACAATATAACTTATATAGCTAAAAATAACAGCGTTAAATCAATCCCATTATAATGCCACACCATTTCTTTGCCACTACAGTCTCTGTACTACATGTAGAGTGCTTACAATAACTCTGTAAGTGCATACAAAGAGGGAATTTAGAGATTTGTAATAAGGGAATGTTCACACATAACTTATTCATCTGTGGTTTGCAAGAATCCGTGCACAGGCTTCATGGAAACCCTGAATCAGCATATCATAATAAATGGAATCCTAAAGCCCCCACCCCGACAATATGTATTAAACTGTATCCCTGTAGTAGAGAGCACACTAATGTGAAGTAAATGAAGCAGCCACTCTCCGGGGGCATTATTCACTTTATTCAGTCCCCCAACTGGTCATGTGATCATCAGAAGGACCTGCCAATTCACAAAGCAGCCAAGTCACATTTTCTATGTAAGTCTATGACAGCCTGCATCTTACTCTCTCATAGACTTACATAGAAACCTAGACGGTTCAAGAAAAGCCTGGTAATATCCTGGTCTTCCCTACCAGGCCTGTTTAATGCATTGGGGGGCCCTGTGCAAACCTTTTGAAAGTGGGCTTTCCCATAATTGTATTTCCCCTCGATCAATGTTACATAAAAAAAAAACCTAACCGTGTTCCCCGAACCTGCCGGCTCCATCTGTAATGTCTGCAGATTGGTGCTTTTTGCATTTCCTTTTTGCAGACATAATAGAGCATGCTGCTGATAGCTCCATGCTCCTCTAATGTATTCAACCTAGATAGAGTTGAGAAGACTGTCTGCCACCCGGAAGAGTGGGACATCACCCATCACCCGAAATGTGGGACTGTCCTGCTCAATCTGGGGTGGCTCCATATGTAATAGATTTACCTTCCCAGAGTCCCTGGTATGTAACTTTAAATAAGGCATAAGTAGGGGTAGCACGGTGGCTCAGCTGCATCGCTGGAGTCCTGGGTTCAAATCCAGCCAGGAACAACATCTGCAAGGAGTTTGTATGTTCTCCCCATGTTTGTGTGGATTTCCTCCCATTCTACAAAGACATACTGATAGGAAAGAAAAAAAAAGTACATTGTCATTCCTATATGGGACTCACAATCTACTTAAAAAACATAACAAACATGCATAAGTAATTATGACTTATCCAGTATTTGCAGGTCTTAGCATGGGTTTGTCTAGTAATAAGCTATAACCGTTCTTCCTTCCTTCCTCATGGGCCATCAGGTCCAACCCATTGCAAGTGCAGGTTTTTCTAAATCATCCCAACCATATCTTTATCCAGATTTCCATTGACGGACAGCTCACCCTCTGATGAAAAAAAAGAAAGAAAGAAAGAAAGAAAGAAAGAAAGAAAGAAAGAAAGAAAGAAAGAAAGAAAGAAAGAAAGAAAGAAAGAAAGAAAGAAAGAAAGAAAGAAAGAAAGAAAGATTTTAAAGGGAACTTTGTAATGTTTCTTATGTCCTACTGAAGCACTTTAGGAAGATTTATTTCATCCCGGGTTCAGATGTAACGATCCTCTGCTTCGTTGTGGGGTTTCTTTAGACGTCTTGACATTTAGTTTCACCTTGTCAATGCTGTAGCACAATGACAGGTCTATGCAGTGACCTCTGGTGCCTGACTTCACAGACAAGCGCCAGATGTCACTGAGGAGGCAAAAACAGAGCACTGGATGCCACAAGGGGGCCAAAAAGGTGAGTATAAATGATTTTTTTTATTTTTGGCACCTCTCCTGGGTCTCCTTCTATTAAACTCTGAGGTCTAAAGAGACATCAGAGTATAATAATTTATCTCATGTCACAGCAGCCATTTTAGTATATCTGAGACAAATCCCAAATTAATCGGTATCGTTAAACACTGAATAATTTAGAACATTCGGGTCAAATTTGGTTTGTTGAGAGCCAAATGACCTACATCTATGTATTAAAGCTAATTAGGGTATAGTAGCCAAATGGGAGGTTTGGGCAGGGTCTTCATGTTCTGTATGTCTTAGGGCCGATGCAAACGATGTAACGTAGCGCTCATTCTGACACGTAAACTCGTGTCAGAGTCAGCGCTTCAAAACAGAATCCCATTGACTTCAATGGGTTCCATCTTATGCGTGCTACACATTGAAATCAATGGGAGGCTTTTTAACCCATTGATTTCAATGTGTTACGCGCATTAAACGGAACCCACTGAAGTCAATGGGATTCTGTTTTGAAACACTGACTCTGACACGAATAGAGATGAGTGAGTAGTACTCGATCAAGTAGGTATTCGATTGAATACTACGGTATTCGAAATACTCGTACTCGATCGTACTCGCCGTTCAAATGTAAAAGTTTGATGCAGAACCAGCATTGATTGGCTGAATGCTATACAGTCGGCCAATCAACACTGGTTCTTCTCCTACCTTTAGAAGTCTTCTCCGTGCAGCTTCCCCGCAGCGTCTTCCAGCTCTTCATTCACTCTGCCAGGCATCGGGCCTGGGCAGAGCCAACTGTGCATGTCCGTTTGTAGTGCGGAAGACGCCGCGGGGACGCTGCAAGAAGAAGACTGCTCGGAGGATCCAGCCCAACCCTCACTCGTGGACTTGGTAAGTATAATTTGATCGAATGTTGCCTACCCCTGAAATGAGCATTTTTCCCCCCATAGACTATAATAGGGTTCGATATTCGATTCGAGTAGTCGAATAATGAGGGGCTACTCGAAACGAATATCGAACCTCGAACATTTTACTGTTCGCTCATCTCTAGACACAAGTTTACGTGTCAGAATGAGCGCTGTGTTACATCGTGTGCACAGGCCCTTACAGTGTCACCGCCTACTTGCCTACTTGACTACTATACTGTAATTTGTATCAACACTAAAAGGCTTATATCTTTGGAATGGCTGCATGGAATTGCATAAACAACAAAATATTTATAGTGATAGCACCATCAGATGATACATGTTATCGGGCTTTTTCGGATCTGGTGACAGGTCTTGGTTAAAAAAAAAAACAACTGTAACACCCCTTTAATTCTCAATCCAACAAATCTTTGCTCTGCTCACCCACTCCATATAACGCTCTCAAAAATAGAAACTTATTAGTGCAACCCTATAAAAGGCGTACAATAGACAGTCTGTTACCGGATCTCTATACTGTACATTGTGCATCCATTTGCCTTTAACCCCCCCCCCCATCCTTCAGCTAGGCCACTAAATAGGATATATTATATTCCTTTTCTGGCTCCCAGATTTCAGTTTTAATAAGTCATCTGAAACCTTGTAAACACTGCGCCCACACACTGATGGAAAGCAATTGTACTGCGTTTCGCTGAGAAGAATAAAAAAGGTTATTGAAATAGATCTACACAATCCCCTATTACAGAAATATTACACAGAATCAGCAAGAACAACTGTCCTGACACCAACTCACTTGTAGCGCTGACAAATTGAATCTTTTTTCATTAGGCGTTTCTCTTCAATGCATAATAGACAACAGTTCAGAATAACTCGGGGCTATGCAATTTTTACATATAATATTTATCAGTGTCAGCCAATTTCCCAGTGTTGTGCGCCAAGCCTATAATTGCATGGGAATTGTACGGCCTATTATAGATGGAGACTCTTACAGACAGGTTTTCTTTTATCAAAACAAATGTCAGGAAGTTTTTCTAGAAGGCAGCAGTTAAAACAAATGCAAAATGAATAGTGTAAAAATCACACAAGGAAAAAGGAGGACGCTTAAAAGAGAACATATGTCAACAACGAACATGCTAGACGTGCTGTAGGGAGTGGCGATAATCCCTAAAAGTGTTAATTTCCTTAAGAAAATGACGACAAGTCACATAGAAGACGTTCTCATGGCTTTTTTATTCTTCTATTTGGTGATACTACAGATTAATGTTTATCTTTAACTTGGCAATGACCCATAACTTCTGTCTGGTTTAGGGCACATGCAATGCCATATGGATCCATTGTGCTCTTCCAAGTATGCATGGAAGCATGTAGGGTTTTCCATATAGGTTCAGTAAGAATATGCAAGGGTAAGGCTCCATTCACATGACCAAACTTGGAGTGGGATTAGATAGAGGTTGGATTCCTCTCGAAAATCCAGACCTCAAACAACTACATCAATATTAAAGAACCAAAAAATGTGACTGTTAAAATGCAAGAAGTAATAATGTAAAAAAAAATATGTTAAGCTCTAAGTCCTTAGGTTACAGAAATGCAGAATTTTTGCCTTTTGAGGAAATCATTAGAAAAAACTGCTGTGTTTTACAGCACTAGGAAAGTGAATGAGGTTTTAACTAATCCCACCCACACATTGCGGTAAAAAACATCTACAGAAAAGCTGCATATCCCAAAACACGTGAATTTCAGCTGTGGAAACACAAGCAATTTCCCTATAGATTTAATAAAGGAAGAAAAAGTGCAGAGAAAAACACAGTAAAGATGGTATGAAAAATTAGGAATAAATTTGATGGGATTTTGTTTTACTTTCCCCAATTTTTTCCCCTTTTCCCCCCTCTTTTGTGTTTTTCCCCCTTTCTTTTTTTAGATATGGTTCACTACATTGGGCCTTGGCCAATGAAGGTGTCTTAGGGTAAGTTCACACGGGGATTTTTGGACTGGAACCTGAGTCGGAGGCCACCTCAAGTTACAGTCCAAAATAAGGGTAGCTGCGACTGGATGCCGGTCAGGGGGAGTGTCTTCAGGCAGATGTCGCGAGACAAATCCGCCTGAAACAATGAGTATCTCGCTTCTTTTTCTGGGAGCCCGCTCCCGGAAAAAAGAACTGACCGGCTCCCATTGATTTCAATGGGAGCTGACTTTTTGGTCAGGAGTTTGAGGCAGATACGGCCTCAAAATCCTGACTGAAAAACCCTGTACCTGTAAGATATCAGCTTGCCGTCAGCGTAAGGCCTCATTCACACGTCCACAATCTGTGGATGTGGAAGGTCCATGATATTCACAGACAGCACCACAACCTACTAATATGCTGGTGGTTTGCTGTCCATGATTGATCTGCTACTCACCGTTTACCCTCATATAACAGATCCACATTTTTATATAATTTCATATACTTTAGAATGTCTGTGGGTCCATGAAATGCAAACAACACACATGGGCTGCCCATGATTTTCACAGACCCATAGATTTTAATGGTTTGCAAAATGGACCAAGATAGAGAATGTCTGCACGCACCCATTAAAATAAATGGATCTGCATGCAGCCTGTGATTGTCCTCACATGTTTGCAGATTGCAGATATGTGAATAAGACCTAAGGCCAGTGGCGTAACTACCACCATAGCACCAGAGGCAGCTGCCAAAGGGCCCAGGACATTAGGGGCCCGGTGACAGCCGCTACCGCTGCTATCATTATACTCGGGGGGTCTTTTCGGACCCCCGAGTATAATGATTGGCGGACCGGTAGAGGTAAGAAACATAAAAAAACACTACTTACCTCTCCACGATCCTGCCAGGCCTCCTTCCTGATGTCCTTTCTGACGTCTCTGACATCACATGAACCCGGCCTGCGTCCCGAGTCATGTGACGTCCGACTTCAATGAAGAAGGACGGCAGTGGAGAAGACAGCGTAGGAGCCGGGGGACAGGTAAGAAACAGCAGTTTTTTATGTTTTTATTCCCCCGGGTCTCCGATTATTATACTCTGGGGTCTGAAAAGACCCCAGAGTATAATAATTGTTTATGGGTGTCCACAGTGGGACATAATACTGTGTGCAGAGGCCACTATGGGGATAATACTGTGTGCAGGGGCCACTATTGGGGATAATACTGTGTGCAGGGGCCACTATTGGGGATAATACTGTATGCAGGGGCCACTATGGGACATAATACTGTGTGCAAGGGCCACTATGGGGCATAATACTGTGTGCAGGGGCCACTAAGGGACATAATACTGTGTGCAAGGGCCACTATGGGGGATAATACTGTGTGCAGGGGCCACTATGGGGTAAAATACTGTGTGCAAGGGCCACTATGGGACATAATACTGTGTGCAGGGGCCACTATGGGGTAAAATACTGTGTGCAAGGGCCACTATGGGACATAATACTGTGTACAGGGGCAACTATGAGGCATAATACTGTTTGCAGGGGCCACTATGGGGTATAATACTGTGTGCAGGGGCCACTATGGGGGATAATACTGTGTGCAGGGGCCACTATGGGGGATAATACTGTGTGAAGGGGCCACTATGGGGCATAATAGAACGCGCAGGAATGCGTAGGAGGGGGTCGGTCGAGGTCTACGGCGTCGGTGTTGGTCGGGGGGGGGGGGGAGCCCATGTCAAAAGTTCGCCACGGGGCCCCGCCATTCCTAGTTACGCCACTGCCTAAGGCATAATTCTTGTTTATATCCAGAGGCTAAAAAACTGAAAGATGCTCAGCCTGATCCTGTCCAACCATCATTGTATGGAGCATTATGTAGAAGTCCTTTGATGTGCTTGTAGTAGTATAATGTACATCTTTGTTAGGCCTGGTTCACATCTATGTTTGGTATTCCGTTCGGGGAATCCACTTGCAGGTGAGCCCCCCTAAACGGAATACCGGATGCCTTAAAAAGCGGTGAGCAATGAAACCACACGGAACCCATAGACTATAATGGGGTCCGTGTGTTTTCCGCGCAGTGTCCGCATGAATCATGCGGAGGGAAAAGTAGTTCTTGCAGCACTTTTCTCTCACATGATTTTTGCGGACACCGTGCGCAAAACACACAGACCCTATTATAGTCTATGGGGTCTGCTGGCTTTCATTTCTCACCGCGTTTTAATGCATTTGGTAATTCTTTCAGGGGGTCGCCAATAACAAATGCAGATGTAAACCAGGCTTTGGTCTGACATGACCAGGTCCAGCCTCTGAATGTGCCTGTTCACTGAAAACAAGCAAAGATGGATCAAAGTACATAAGGAAATGACATAACTTTTACTTTACAATGAATAAAGTCTATTTCTTTCTCATAATCACCATTTACAATGTAGCACAGTTCCTAGCGCTAGGTATATTATGAGTAGTTTTTATTTTACTTATCAATAGTCCATTTCCAAGTTCAAGTGTCCACCCATACAAGCCCTGGACTGGAAGCCAGCCTACATAAATGCTTCTTAAGGCTAAGGCCCCACGGGCCATAAACGCAGGGCTAAAGCGCTGCAGGAAGAACCGCTGCGTATTGCGGTTCTTCCTGCAGCGCTTTGAAGAGAAAGTTCACAGAGTTTTCCTCTGCGGACTTTCTCCTACCATTATATCTACAGGAAAGCCGCTGGTGTTACCATAGATATAATTGACATGCTGCAATTTTCAAAACCGCAATGGTTTTGGAAATCGCAGTGTGTCCGCGCTGCAATTTTTTCTGCAAAGTGGGGATGGGATTCTCATGAATCCCATCCACTTTGTAAGTACTGTATAATGCCGCGATTTTTCCCACAGCGTTTCCACCGTGGGAAAATCACGGCGTTTCCAGCCTGTGGGGCCCTGGCCTAAGGAAGGAGCCCCCCTGCTCTGTTTTCTCTCAGAAGCATATTAGGATATTAGACCCCATGATCTAAGAACTAGAGTCATTTCAATAACAAACGCAGACAAGAGGGGGCGTCACACAGAGAAATGACTGCAATTACATTACATGGCATGCTGAATCTACGTCACATGTTTTGTCCCTGGATTTGGGCTTTATTTACACAAAACTGGAAAACCCCTTTCATTTTTGCATGTAAAATTCCATTATCGTACATCATCCAGTTGCACAATAAATACAAGCGCACACTCATACACACACACATATATACCTACACACGCATTGTCAATTTATATAATAATCCTCAGAGAAATTCTTAATTATCTTAATCCCGGCCATTGTTTCCACCCTGAGCAGGTCACAATGTAAACATTTATATAGAGGCGTGACGGGACATTGAATTCTGTTCCTGTGACTGTAGCTGGCGATAGATAAACTGTCTGCTTATTTTAGTGAATATGTAGAAAATCCTGACCTGAGCTCCTAATCTTCTAAGCAGTATATAAACAGGGCGATTATTCGGCAGTAAAGAAATATAGAATAGAATGTGATGGATGTCACAATATTATGGAGTGTAACAATTGGATAATGAACAAAGTCTTTGGCTGATGTGAGCTATGAACTCGTATGGATTTGTATGTAATCCCTTTGATCATCCGCAGGAACCAGCATTTATTTGGCACACTGCAGAGCTGTAGCATAAAGGACATACTTCTAATGTTAACCATTTCACTGGTCTATTAATGTACGTCATACCATGAGCCATGAACATATCCAGAATAGGTGTCACATACCTTCTTCCATTGTGAATCCCATCCACACATTGCAGAAAAATCGGAAACGCCGACACTTTCCCTAAAGGTATAATGGAAGAAGAAAGAAAGTTTTCCTCTGTGGACTTTTTGTGAAAAGTGCTGCAAGAAAAACAGTGATGTGTTGTCGCTGCAGTTTTACCTGCAGCGCTTTTTGGCTGCAGCTCACTACTTGGGTGCCTTAAGCCTTATATTTATTCTATGCTTCTTCCTCACATCTTGTAAGTCTTAGGCTGGGTTCACATGAGGATTTTTGGACCGAATTTTGACGCGGAATCAGCCTCAGAATGCGGTCCAAAAAACCACCTCCCATTGATTTCAATGAGAGCCATTCACTTCTTTTTTCCGCTAGTGGCGTTGTGCCGCTCGCGAAAAAAAGAAGCAACCTGCCCTTACTTGCCGTGGATTCCGCAGAGTGACACCTCCCTCCCGATTAGGCCCATTGATTTGGGTCTAATCTGGAGCAGAATGCCGCGTCTGGATGCCGGTGCACTACACTGGCATCCAGTCATGGCTAGCCGTTTTTGGATCGGATCTCAGTAGCAAATGTGGACAGTTTCAGCCAAAGTTTATTTTCTAAAAATTGCATCTTCTCACGTGTGGTTCAAAAAGGCAGAAAAAAAAGTTGTTTCCGTGCACAAATTTTTAAGGACACATTGTAGATATGGCACAAGACAAGACCAAACAGTCCGTGTAGGGATTGTACTGTACATGAGTAAAGTACTAGATGAAACATGATGTATATGCTGTAGGGCTTCTATTACAGAGTACGACACATATTGGGAGCAGATGTTTGCTTTTTTATATATTTATTTTTCACATCCGTTACTTTTTCCCATCGGTTAAATGCAAAAAGAAAGAACAAATACAATAACAAGGAAAAAAAGACCTGGCTCATAGGACATGGGAGAGGAAGAGGAAATAAAAAAGAGCAAAGAAAAAAACTTCTTTTCCCTTAAAGGGTTTTTGCCAAGTTTACAATTTATCACCCATCCGCAGGCGATAAGCATCGGATCAGTGGTCCAACTGCTGTGACCCGCACTGGTTTTATAATGTCCACGTATGACAGGATAAATATAGTCTGATATATCAGTATATATATAGTCTTTTTATATTTAGCTATATTTCAATGCATGCGTCGTACTGTACAAGTGTTATATAAAACATGAAGTACATATATGCTGCAGGGCTTCTATAACAGAATACACAGCATATTGGTAGCAGATGTTTACTTAGTGGCTGCTACAATGTAAAAGTTCTTGGAAACTCAATGAGGCCATTCATGCAGACAATGTGAGCCCTTCTGTTATAATACTTCCTGAAAGCCTTTGTGATTGTCAGTTTACAAGATTGTATCTCACCAAGACAAAAGACGTAGCCATATTTATTTATTCCAACATGGTCTAAAAGAATAGCAAGACATAATGCTGTGTTATATAGGTGCCCAGTGCAAACCTAGTCTAAACTAGTGCAACCGTATGCATAGCAATAAGGGTGAGTTCACACTGAGTATACGCCAGCTTATTCTGAACGTAAAACACGTTCAGAATCAGTGCATATAAAGCAGTTCCCATTCATTTCTATGGGAGCCGCCATACGAGCGCTCCCCATGGAAATGAGTGGGCTGCTTCTTTCACTGCGATCAGTCCCATTGAAGTGAATGGAAAGTGCTCGTGTGTACGGCTAGCTCTGGTCATGCCGAGCCGTACACGCGGGCACTTTCCATTCACTTCAATGGGAGTGCTCGTAGTGAAAAAAGCAGCCCATTCATTTCTATGGGGAGCGCTCGTATGCTGGCTCCCATAGAAATGAATGGGAACTGCTTTATACGCCGCTGATTCTGAACGTGTTTTACGTTCAGAATAAGCTGGCGTATACTCAGTGTGAACTCACCCTAAGAAGATGAAGACCTTAACTTGCTGGATGATCTGGGGACATGTAAGGGCAGGGCATGCTATAAGTATCCTGTTAATGTGTTATAACACCATCACTACTATTTAGGAGTGCAGGAGATATCTAATATTAAGATTGTACTATATTATTGTAAGTAAAGGAAGTAAAAAATTCAGAACTATTTCGTCATCATTGTCTTTTCTGCTTTTGTATCTATATACTATCTGTATAGTATAGTAGAAATGTAAGTAGGAGGTTCAGTAAGTGTCAATGCCATATCCATTTATATAACAGGACCAAAGGTTTCTCTACAGAGGATAACACTGCCTCCGCTGGCAAACCTTCTCCCCATAGTGTATCTTGGTGCCATTTCCTCCCCAGGTAAGTGTCATGTACTTGGTTGTTCACATTGTGTAAAAGAAAATGGCACCAATCAGACTAGACCATAATAATAATAATACAATTTATTTATATAGCGCCAACATATTCCTCAGCACTTTACAATAGACTATCCTCTTTTCCTGTTTCTCCATGCTCCAGTTTGGATTATTTAGTGCACATTGTATACCCTTTGGGGGTTGACAGGGGTCATCATGTAATCTCTGAGTGACCTGCGGTTACGTAACCAGCAAACATGTGTAATGACTCCTTTCTAGATATCATTATTGTTCATCAGTTTGTGTTATAGTCGCTCTTCTGTGGGATCAGACCAGAAAGACTATCCTAGGGTGTCCTTGACTCTATTGGTGGTTCACCAGTTGTCCTCCCTTCTCCTATTTTGGTAGGTACTAACCAAAGTATACTGGCTATATTCCATAAGACTATTTTGGAAATAAATAAACCTTATTATCTCTCTTATTATCTTATAAAACCTGCCATTTTGTAAATATTTCCAGTTGTTTATCCATGAAAATATGGCCTTTGCCAAAGTCATTCAGATCCTTATGTTTTTTTGCAGCTTCCAATACACCACCTTGGTGTATGAGCACTCTGAGCACACGGATATTCTGACAGGTCTGCAGTTACATAATCGGTAAGCTTTAATGCACTGTGTGAACTGACTCCTTTCTAGCTAGCATTCTTGTTCAACAATTTGTGCTACAGATGCTCCTCTGTGGGATCAGACCAGACGGGCAGTCCTTGTGTGCCCCCTTGCCTTATTAGCATTTCCCCGGTTGTAATTTCATTTACCTCTTTTGGTAGGAAGGATATCGTCCCCCTAACCCTGTCTAAGCCTCTCACCTCTACCAGGTTAGTCTTCTCTACACCGGGCTGACGAGATGCAATAACATCAAAACGGCCGTCCTCGGTTGAGAGACTATACCTGGTAATAATCCCAGCTTCATTGCAAAACAAAGGCCTCTTGGATGGTCGAGCATGATGTTAAAGGGAGCAGCCTTTATTGGGCCATATCACTAAGGTTCTGTCTTCCTAATTACATCAGAGAAGACAGGCTTGCACATTCCAGTGAGCGCCCTCTATTGGTTTGCAGCACTGAGGCACCTGACTTCCTAATTACATCATGGAAGACAGATTTGCATATTCTTCCCATGGTCTCTTTTGGTAGGTACTAACCATGTCATATACACCTCATCTCACAACACCTGCCATTTTGAAGATGCTTTTATCCAGTCATCTAGCCAATACAATTGGTCCTTGTCAAAGTCATTCAGATCCTTACATTGGTCAATTTTTGCTACCAATACACCCTCTTCAAGGAATGACTGTTACTTTACTATCTAACATATCCCACCCTTTGATGGGAGCCATTGTCATAACATAACTATTGTGATTCTCTTTACCTGTCAGTGGTTTTAATGTTATGACTGATCGGTGTACATTTCACAAGGTGTTCTGTATATGCGGCACATCTGTCAGCAATGCTGCATTGTAAGTTTGTGAAGTCGAGTTGCCCTAGGCCTTTCACAATGTGAATGCTACTGACAAACATTTAGAAGAACATTCCTGGGTATGGATTACACACACCTGAAATGCTGGCACTACACGTACAGTTACAGATCAGTTTCTGCAAACCTGAAACAAAAGGAATGCTGTTATATCAAATTATGATAAAAAAGAGCCTGGGGTGAAACGGCAGGTAATCTACAAAATATAAGGGGTCAGGTTACCGGCCAAAACAAAGGTAGACTCCCTTACTGCACCTAAATCAATGCCTTATGGATTTTCTATCCAAACATGTGTCAATGTGATGTCTAAAATTTCCACTTGAAGGTGCAAGGTCTGGGTCCTGGTTCTATCTCCTTTCAATGTAACCGATAAGCGACCTGTGTTGTGTTCTCCGTCTTTACTACACTCGTCCATCTTAATTATAGGCTTGTTACCGTTCTGGAAAGTTGTAAAAGATATGATTCTGTGAAAGACGAAATGAGTGGAAAGTTCTAAAAGGATAAAAAGAGTCATGAAGCGGAAATAAATACAAGAATGGACATGGCAGCAGAAAAAACGGAGATACTTAATATCATATTGTTCATCAAGTACATCAATATACAGTAGTAATGTCTTCATTGTCAAGAGATTTATTGCAAAAAAACATTTGCAAGAGAGAGAGAAAAAAGACTAGGTCTGAGACTAAAGGAATATGATAAATTAGAGAGAGTACAGATGTTAAAGGGTTTCCCATGGACAATACAGTCCACAAGATGGAGGATAAGCATCTGATTGATGTTGGTGTCATCCATGGGACTCCCACCAACCCCAAGAACCAGTTTCCTTGTGTAAAAGACCTTTGAGTATCCTTTCATTTCTATGGGATGGAGATAGTATAACTTTCCATCTGGATACAGAAGTCATGGAGATGGGGATTGTGCACAATATTGCCCCATTTACACACTGGACTAAACCCCTATTTACATGACTGTCTGGGACCACTAACACTCATACACTTTAGGGGTTGTTCACACTACCGTCTGTGTCCGACAGGTAGTGTCCGCTCCTAGTGTCTGTTCAAAATCTCTCACGGACATCTCTCACAGGCCCTGTGGCCTGTGCTACTGCTGCTACCCTGTGCACACCAGATATGTAAAGTAGGGTACAAGATTGATAACACATAAAAAGGGATTCAGGGACCCTGACAGTTGCTCACTTGGGGCCCAGATATTTCTGAGAGTTGCCCTGCATTTCCCTCAATTGCATCAATAATAATGTATGACTGTATGTAATAGAAGGGCAAGATTTGCCTTTGGGGACTGACTACACAGTAACAAAGCTATTGCATACTACTTAAAAACTGTTAAAGATGTGAAAATCTAATTAAACTAATTGAAATAAGAGACAGTCGAGAAAGAAATGTAGATTTGAAAAATACCAAAGAATTACAAAAAACACCACAATACTTAAATGATCATTAACTTTCCAATAAATATTGCATACATCAGTAGCACATGCGAATCTCTCCCCACCCTGCCTACTAAATATACACTGACTAGGAAATCTTTGCTGAATTCCATCTTCCTAGGGCAAGATGACAGAAGATCACACAGACATAATATTACAGCTCACAATAGAAGTCTATGCAGAGGGAAGAGGAGAATGAGCAAGAAATGAGTGAGAGACGTGAGGAATGGACACAGGAAAAAACTGGAGGCAACTAAATAAGAAGCTTTCTATTTCACCCCAAGTTCGTACTGCGCAGGCGTCCGACATCAAGCTGAAGAAGGAAGGGGAGGATACAGAAGAACATAGAGGCAGCGCTGCAGTCGGTTTTCGAGCAGCAATGGGCAAGCCCCCATCGCATCTCCTGCGCTGGGGGACGCCCCCATCGCTGCGAGAGAACTAATTAGCATACCGGTACAAACCGGTATTTCGAACGAACAGCGCAGCGGAGAGCACTTCCAAAGATAGGAGACGAATAGCCTTTCTAAAGGCTAATCCGACGTGTTACCTAGAAAAAATAGTTTTTTAATGGTAGAATCCCTTTACAGTCAATACAGGTCAGTAGTTTCCTATAATGTCCAATATGATCCATCTGATAAGTTCTGAGTCAGAAATACAGCAGATTCTCCTCTACTGTCTGTGTGTAGTCTATAGAAGAGATGATTGCATCTATTCTCCATCCACCAGCTAAGAAGAGATACAGCCTACAGAGAGGGAGACTATGCCCAGCAATGCAGATTTTAATTGTCTTATTCTTTATTTAATGGGAGATTAGATAGGCTTTAAGGAAGCTGCTGGCAGAGGTGCATGGAATATAGAAGTTGTGACCCTAGGTCTGGAGATTCCTGACCCTTGGCCTCCATATAAACACTATGTGTACTGGGGCCCTAAAACTGATTTTGTATCAGGTCCCAAAAGCGTCAAATCACACTATATAGTGTGAGAGAGTGAAGAGTGTGGTCTGGGAAGACAGGTATATTCCAGCCAGGCACCTAAAGGGTGTGTGGTGAGACCCACACCAGGGAGGTCAGCTGGGTAATCAGGCCCTAATAATAGTCTGAGTGTGAAGACTAGGAGTGTGGCACCGCACTGACAGAGCTGTCCTGTCCAGACCGGACCTCCAAAGCAGGTACTGTGCCACCCATTGTTGTTGCCAAGGTGGGAGACTGGTAGCCAGTCTCCTGTATAGTCAGGGAAAAGTTTCCTTACATTTAAGTTATTTTTCTCAGCCAAGAAGGATTTTGTTTTGTTTATCCTGTAGCTTTGCAAAAGCAGTATATGCGCTACATGTGAATAAAGCCCGAACTTGTGTGCAATCCAGTGTCGGTGTCCCTGTTTCCTGCACTGCTACAAGCATCTACCTGAGCGATTCCCCACAATAGGTATGGTGAGCAGGAAACTCTATATCCAATGTATCAGTATAGCAATGTCCCTGATTTTATAATTTGATATTTACACTACATATATAATGGAGATATTGGTCTTAATGTAAAAGTTTCCTATTTATAATCTTCCCTTTTCGTTTTTCTTTTTTTTTTTTTGTAGATTGTGAGCCCCATATAGGGATTACAATGTACATTTTGAAGTGGCTAGTGGACTTATGCACCTTATGTATACTAAGAACCTCATTTTCAGGATTGTAGAATTTGCTGAGAAGCACTAGATCAATGTATGAGATTGGGATGTGCGGGCCATGTCTTTTTTGTTTTTTTGAAAGTTTTTCTTGTCTTCATTTTGGAAAGGATGAGGGTATTGTCATCACTCCAATGAGGTAAGCGGCGGCACAACAATTGCTCTAATATGGGCAATATTTCAGCAGCGGAGGAACCCTGTTGGAAAAAACCTGATTCATGTTGAAGAAGAACCTGGATAAAACCATGCAAACACATGAAGGACACACAAACTCTATACAGATTCCAAACACTTATTACCCAATGAGCCCAGCACCCCATCACTATAAGCCAGTAATGGTAATCAATGGGATACAAAACATAAAAATAATTGTTCCTTGGCGAACAGAATTCTTGCAGCTCAATGCCAGGCTGCTGTCATGGTTTGTCACTTGCAAAATAGAAGAGAAGCGTCAAAAGCTAAAGATTAATGTTTTGTTAAGCTCCACCTAAGATCATCAGTAAAAACCAGTGTTTGTCTAAGAGCAGTGAATTCTCTGTGTCATTCTGTTCCTGTTCATTCATGCTTGATTTGGCATCCGTGATCCATATTTCAGTGGTGAATAAAGGGAATATGCATGATAAAATACTTCCTTATCATATTTTTCCCAAGCATACAGTATATGTAAGTTATGGGAATATTATAAAATGTAAGGGGATACTGATGATTGAAAGTATTGTGCCCAAACTAACATTTACTAGAAGTATTACTGCTGCAGAAGACATAATACATGAGGCCTTGTAAGATGTGAATGTAAGTATAGGAAATATGGGGAATTCGGTCACAATGTACCATCTGGTGCCTGGTTCTCCATTATTACCTGCCAGGGCCTCGGTTTGTGTAAGTAGGCAGCTGTGGTAATTGAGAAGTCACATTTACTTGCCCATCGATGAAATGTTGGTCAGCTCTGACATATCTACTTATAGGACTATTAAACCGGTACACAGATGAAACCATCTTGTGCCATTCGTTACACTGGTAGCCCGGCTATCACTGAATACTAGCTCTACTTTCTGCACTCACCCATCCACACATTCATATCACTGTGCATCCCCTCATCTCCTCCCTCATCTTTGTCTAACACCTTAACTATCCTCTCTGCTTAGAGTCAATGACCTTAGACTTGTATCCTCTGTTATCCATATATTCTGCTTCAGTCTCTTAAGACTTTCTGAAGCTGCATCAGTGCTCTACAGTGCTCTACCTCGGACTATCAAATTAATACACAACTTTCAGCAGCTTCAAAAAATGCTCTAAAAACACATCTTTTTTGGCTGACTTATCACACGACCCAATCACACTGTTCTCCATTTCCTTACACAAAGATAATTTCTTACGCTAAGCTCTACTTTGTTCCTCAGATCCTGACCCCTCCATATAAAAGTTACTCTGCACTCCATGCGTTTAATATCTGTATATCTGTACATCAGATATCGACTGGTGACGGCTCATACAGTTTCACTTATATGATCTTCTAAATTAAAAGATGGCTGGACCACAGTACCAAACTAGCCCGCTGACCTGTTGTGTCTCCTTATTTCTTCATAGATGATAAGCTCTTGTGATATGTTTATTATTTTGTTACTGTATTGTCTCATATTGTCTGTTCATGTCCCCTCTGATTTGTAAAGTGCTATGGAATATGTTGGCGCTATATTAACAAAATTGCTAATATTATGCATAGTATTATGCAAAGAGATGGCTGCCTAACGTGTCATTGTGACAAATTGTGGCAATTTTTGTGTCCAAGTTGCTGATAATAACATAGATAAGAACTTTCCTGTAGAAGAAAGCCTCTGATTAATGATAGTAAAGCTTGGTCAGCAGCGAATATATATATATATATATATATAGCGGGGAGGTAGCTCGGTAGCAGCAGTGAGCAGTGGTGCGGACCCAACCATTCAGGGAAAGAGACACAAAATCTCTCAAACAGGTTTATTTAGAAAAAAAAAAAACAGCAAAATAAACAAACCTTTACTTCAGGTACAAAAATAAGCAAAATAAAATACGGCCTTAACTTCAGGCAAAAAGGTGGAACAAAATTCCTGCTCGTCCGAGCTCTAATACAGAATAAGGCTAACTATACGTGTGGCTTTGAACCAGTTCACATTTGTGTTCGGGTTTCCATTTGGGGAGTCCACTGGGGGACCCCCAAATGGAGACCTATATGCATGAAAAAGTGGTTACCTAAGGCCCCATAGACTATAATGAGGTCCATGTGATTTCTGCATGAAACATACGGAGAGAAAAGTTCTGCTTCTCACTATATATATATACAGTATATATATATATATATATATATATACACACACAAGAGTTGGGAGAGGAAGTCAGGAACGTAGCTACTTTAGGGTGGCCAGCCTGTCAATAACTTTCCATCTGCCATATTTCATACTGTACAAACTGAATTTATTCCTAAAGACAAGTCTTACATTTTCCATCTGCTAATGTAGAGAAACAGTTTTTATTGAATATTCTGCAGAGAAAATATGTCACTGGAAAGAAGAGCATTTTCTAGGCTGAAAACTAGTGAAAATTCAGGAGTAATGTTGATTCAGGGTATCAGGTATCCTGGTGATCTAATGATACAGGGATTATGACAATAGGATGCAGTTGGCTCCAGTTTATCCCATCCCCTAAAAGTTCTTGAGATCAGGACCCTCACTTTTATTGTGTGAATTGTTTTATTACTATACATTGTCTGCACATGAACCCTATGACTTGTAAAGTGCTGCAGACTATATTGGCGCTTTATAATTAAATTGTATTATTATTACGTCCAGGAGCAAGAAGCTATTCCACGTGACTTGGACTAACTGCACCCTTATGAAAATAGATTTTGCTGCACACACTGTTTTGTGATCAAAGGAATATAGAGATTTATTTTACAATATAGTTAACGCCTTTTGACACAATGCAAGATATTGGCATAGAAAGACAGGCTAGATCAATTGGATATGACGTTTCGGTCCTTAGACCTTCATCAGACGCGATCTAGTGTGGTAGCAGGATCAGTATAAGTGTCAAGGCATGCCTTGACACTTATACTGATCCTGCTACCACACTAGATCGCGTCTGATGAAGGTCTAAGGACCGAAACGTCATATCCAATTGATCTAGCCTGTCTTTCTATGCCAATATCTTGCATTGTGTCAAAAGGCGTTAACTATATTGTAAAATAAATCTCTATATTCCTTTGATCACAAAACAGTGTGTGCAGCAAAATCTATTTTCACTAGTATATTTGGGTCGAAGGACCTTTTTTCGCTAGCACCACATATAATTTTAGAGTGTGTGGTACCATTGACTTTTTTGCTAACTGCACCCTTATGACCCTGATCCATGTAGAAGATCCCTTGAGCTGGGAGATAAAAGGGCATCAAAGAAGTGTTTATTACTCATCAATGATTTCCTATTTCATTTACATATTACTTAAGAAGTTCTGATTTCTTTAATCCTAATCTTGTTTTTCAATGAATAAAAACCGCCAACCAGCGTCAGCAGCAGGAATATCACTTTTCATCAAAAAACAAATACCGGCGTCATCAAGAGAAGGTTACAGAAGACCTTTAATAGCGTGACATTTCTCTGTGCGCAGCCATTCAGAGCTCTAGCTCATATGCATGACAATCCCTCCATAGGACATGTAATTGATTCTCACCGGCCCTATCACTTCTGCTCAGGCATCTGTTGCTGCGCTTTTTAATCTGGCAGAACTTGATCACTGTGGACAGATCTGTTTCTCAGATACTCCCTCCCTCCGAGGCTATCATGTGTTAGGCATGACTCTGTCTGAAACTCTGCCACCGCTCATGGATTACATTCCCATTCCCAACTGACACTATGTTTTGACTCCATTTGGCAAAGTAAGTTGTATACAGACACCATGCTGATACAAACGGTATGATGCTATAGCTATAGACATCAATAAGGTATGGTTATGAATAGCAATGCATAGAGAAAAATAGCTGCGGCTTCAGAAACACAATAGACAAGTCAGTAGCACAACGTAAGAGATACATTTATAAACTATAACCTGCACCTGTAACCAATACCCTATTATAGATGTACCTGGAGACCCCTGCAAGACCACCGGCCACATAATTGACAGAGCAATACTATTCAATTTTCATTGATAAACTGCTACAGTGCTCAAAGGGGTTATCATCTATTCATAGGACGGTTGGGGTCTGACTGCTGAGATCTCCACCGATTCTGAGAATGGAAGTGTTTTATTCCCATTGACAATGCAGTGGGGGGCACATCTGCTGTGCTTCAGCTTCAAACACACCTGCAATCTCAAGATTGGTGGGGGTCTCATTGGTCAGATCCCCACTAAAGATGAGCGAGTACTGTTCGGATCAGCCGATCCGAACAGCACGCACGCATTGAAATGAATGGACGTAGCTGGCACGCGGGGGGGGGGGGGGGGGGGGTGTTAAGCGGCCGGCCGGCGTCAAAGCGGAAGTACCAGGTGCTTCCATTCATTTCAATGCGTGCGTGCTGTTCGGATCGGCTGATCCGAACAGTACTCGCTCATCTCTAATCCCCACCAAACAGAAATTTATCTTCTAACTCCTGGATAAAGGATTTATAATTTTACTTGAATATCCTTGTTAATAATTTACTGTAGTGTAAAGCAAACCAGTAGTAACGTCACATACATGTCATCAGTTTCCGCCTCCTCAGTAGGGCATTAGGACTCAAAGGGGACCCGAACAAGTTGTATCTGTCTTTAGCTTGAATATGGTTAAGGACTTCTATTTCTTATAACTTTACAGGCTGCCAACCCCAGCACAACCACTAGGTGGCCATTGAGAGCTACATATAAGATAGACACCTTGTGATAGAGTATCTTAAAATCATGTTGTTTTGAAAAGCAGTTCATCTTGTGGTAGATATACAGATGGAGCAGAATTAACCTGAACTTCTGCAATTGGTTAAACTGCTGCAGTGCGATATCTTATCATATGATACAACAAAAAGCAATGAAAAGCCTTTGGAAAAACATTTCTCAATGGCTCCATTGGGTTTTGTTGTCTTCTGTGATGAGATGTTATCCAATTGGCTAGCCAAGAGGAAAAGAAAGGAAGGACACATCAGCAGAGACTAGCAGGGAATAAACACCCTATCCTCAGTATCCAGGAATGATAATTTACCTTCCCTTCACACTTAACCCCATGAGTACCAAAGATTCTAAGTAATCTACTGTACCTGTACCACGCTGTTTAATACCCACCAAATTTATACTTTTATATCCATTACTCACCCTCTAGATACATATTGTATAGAGAAAGTAGGAAAAAGAAAATGGGCTGTAAGCTTACCGCCTATTGTAGATATTTCAGAGGTGCCAAACCAAACCTCCAGACCCAGGAGGTAGATGATCCAAGCAAAATGAAGAGAGATGACGGCTTGCAACACTCTTGTAAAATTCAACCTTTTAATTCATTCCATTAAAAATATAGAGTAACCACATAGAAAAAAGTGCAACGAAAAACAGAAAAAGTGCAGCCATAAAAAACGCTAATGCGTTTCGAGGTGTACTGACCCCTTAGTCATAGTGTGTCATACATATTGTATACAGCTTGTACATCTCAGCTTTGAAGTTTTTTGTGATCTTGAAGATCACACTGCTAAAGTAGGATGGAAGATGTCATATGAGTGGGAGGAGCTAATCTCAAGGCAAGGGTCTGAGCAGCGAAGGCAGTGCTCCAGGAGCTGAAGGCCCGCCTCCAATGCACCAATGGCCTCATTTGCATAGTATTTCAAAGTTGTTTTTCTCCAAATCTAGAAAAGTGACATATATAACAGAGGTATATAGTGTTTCATTGCAATGTGCTCTGTAACATGGTGGTGGCAGTTATATATGCCTGGGGGTGGTGGTAGACTCCCTTTAAGGATACCACTATAAATGGCGGATTGGCTCTGGTATAGATTTTGGAGCTTCGTCCTAAGCCTTCCATTGTCCTCTTATGGTTCATTGGTTGACTCTTGAGTTGTTATCTAATATATATGACAATAATAGTCTAAATAAGTTACTGACATAGTTTTATTAAAGTAAAGTTATTGATATATCTGCAAGTTTCATTCGTCTTGAGAAATGGAAGACGCTTCCGTATTTTACCCATAATTTCTAATTTCCATCTCCTACTTTAATTAGTGACTTCCAGCTCCGGCATCCAGACGCTAATCTCTTAATACGCTTTGCTTACCTAGTTAAAAAGAAAGACAGTACAAAGCCACTTTAATGTTATAATAAGCCCAAAGCTAATTTCCACAATGGTGCTAAATCCATAATATTTCTCTTAATTGAAGGGCAGGATGACAACCTAGGAAGGACTCTTAGCACACATCCATGTCATCTGTGTACTGGAAAGTGTGTGGAATAAAATTAATAGAAAGGATCACAAATAATACAAAGCGCGGTTTTCAAATAATTCGCTATATGTTATTGGATGAGTATCTGAGCTGCAGTTCCTGGCACAGTCACACATACAGCAGAGGCGATGTGCCCAACTTTCACCAGTTAAGGTTGCTTCACACTGCCAAGGCGTCAGGTTGCAGTATGCCGCTCAATGATATACTACATTGATAGACACAAATATCCCATTATATACAGGCAGATGCAAAGGGCATGGGGGAGGATTGATCACTACTAGCAAAAGCGATGTGCTGACATTAAGCTTGCATCCTCCATGCTGAATAAAACATACAACCAGCCAATAAATCAACAGATAACCATCTTAGTAAACATCTTCTTGGGAAAAACTTCTAGGCTAAGGCAACCAGATTGCAGAAAAGCTCCTTTTTTGTTGCATATTTTGCTGCATTTTTGAGCCAAAGTCTACAGTGGACTGAGCATCCTTATTCACCATTTCCTTTTATATGGTCTTAGACAGGGGTGTAACTTGAGGGGAGCACAGGGTGCAGACGCACCAGGCCCAGGAACCTTAGGGGTCCTATAAGCACTGGCATTGGTATTGAGATTGCAGCTTCCATCTGGCCCATAAGCCAAGAAGACCCACATATTACCCTAACCACATTAAGGTAGATTAAACTCCTTAGCACCTGTAACCTTCACTATCAAGAATTTGCTGTAGGGGTGAGGTAGGGGAACCCGGATAAAAAATTGCATCGGGGCCTACAAGACTTTAGTTATGCCACTGGTCTTAGGCCTGGTTCACACTTTGATCTATTTGTTATGGTCAGAGCTAGCAATGGATTCTAGAAAGAAAAGGGGACGATTTATCAAGACTAACGTTTTCCACACTGGCCTTGACAATCCCTGCAATTGTTCAATTTATGCTGAGATCTATACCTTGTCATCCTCCAGGATCCTTGTACCTACACAGAAATCTACACCAGCTCCATGCAGAAATGGATTTCTAGCATCAACAAAGAGAAAACTGTCTTACATAATGATAAATCTGAAGGGGGGCAATAGTCCCACCACCGCCATGCCCTCTTTCAGAAAAAATTGCACTTTTTGAACAAAAATTTGAACTTGAGAAAAAAATTGTGACTTTTGGTTTTTAAAGCATTTTTCTAGCACATAAACAATGATAAATCAGCCCTGATATTTCCAGGTATACTTAACCTATGTAAAGCACCTCCTTCTAGTTTAATTAGAAAAACAAATGAAAAAACAAATAGTAGATAAAACTGCAGCTAAAAACTGCTTGCCGCAAAAATGAGAAAATTCTGAGTGCATGAAGTCACAGCTAGGGGGAGCTAACTGCTTATTAATGCATACAACTAGTACTGAGCTCAGCGGTAACTGTATACATCGTGTATGTATGTTTACTCCCCCTAGTGGTAGCTGCGATGACAATGTTAATACAAACAGCGCAAATCGTTCAATTCGTGCTTCTTCCACATCAGTTCTTCTATTGCCCTTGGTCTGACCTAACCCTGAACCACTTCCCCTCCTCGTACCAGCATCACACAAGGATTCAAAGCCCTTATGGTCCATTTTGCCACTTTATCCCCTGTAGCCCAGTAACTGAGCCTGCCTTTAAATGGATATATCACTTTATCGAATCATCAGACTAAACCATGGTGATATCTGTACTCGCAGTCATACCAGGTTAACTGTTTTAAGAATGAGTTGTGGAAAGGGCATGTAATTGCTGTAGGAGATTACATGGATTTCGAGCGAGAAGACTTGGAAGTGAAAGAGTGATTCCTTGTGACAGAACAGGAGCATCGTCTCCTTTGTATACATAATCCTCTTAACTGTCTGAGCTGCTCCAGTTTTACTCCATGGAGCATGTATATCTTGCTTGGTTACTGCCTTAATCTGCTCACGCTCTGTACACTGGGCGTAAAGATTTTGGCATCAGCTTCTATTTACAATAAGGTTTATAAGAAACCTATTAAATAGGAACAACTCAGAACTCCCTTAAAGTTCTCAGAACTGAGGAGGTGATGGCAACGTCAAAGCATCTCCTGTGCATGGCCACATTGTAATACTGTGTCATCCATTGGCAGAGCTGCTCTTTTCTCTGTTTGCAATGGTACTTCCAAAATGTCTGCAAACAGGTGAAAGACATTGAAATCTCTCATTTCATGATCTCATATTCTGGATTTAATCCAAGTATACATAATGTATAATTATTAATGGATTATTTCCTTACCTGATTCACAGCATCCAATGGAGAGGTGGCCATGCTTGTGCGCTGCCCCGTTCACTGCAGTCTATGGGCGATGACACAGAAATAAATCAAGCGGCAAACTCATAAGAATCTGTGGTGTGTTGTCAAAAAAAGAGGGAGGGGGAGATGGCTCATCAGTAATAATAATAATATTAACAATAAATTACATTTATATAGCACCAACATATTCCGCAGCACTGTACAATTTGTAGGGTTCAAATACAGACAAAAAGATACATTACAAAGAAATAGTCATCTCACACAATGGGACTGAGGGCCCTGCTCGGAAGAGCTTACAATCTATAAGGTAGAGGGGGTGACACAAGAGGTAGCAGGGGCGGCATTAAAGCTGTATGAGCCATCACCAGTCGTGTCCTTTAACACGTGGATGGTGCTTGGACCTATAAAGTTAGCCTGAAATGGCATCATATCATGTGGGTTAATGTGGGAGCTGAAACAGAGGAGGGTTAATTTTAGGGATTATAATAAAGGTACAGAAGGGTTTACATTAGGAATTGTGATGGGCTTGTCTGAAAAGATGTGTCTTTAGTTTGCGCTTGAAGCTGTAGAAATTGGGAGTTAATCTGGGTAGAGCATTCCAGAGAAGTGGTGCAACTCGGGAGAAGTCTTGTATACGAGCGTGGGAGGTTCTGATAATAGAGGATGTAAGTGTTAGGTCATTGAGTGAACGGAGAACACGGGTTGGGCGGTAGACAGAGATCAAGGAGGTAATGTGGGGAGGTGCGGCATTATGGAGAGCCTTGTGGATGAGGGTGATAACTTTATGTTTTACTCTGTAATGAATAGGCAGCCAATGTAGTGACTGGCACAGACCAGAGACATCGCTGTAGCATCTAGACTGATATAGAAAGAAGAGGAAAGGAAACATTACATTAGTTCTGGAGCACAAATGTCTATTCCAGTAGAGGAATTCCGTCTATTCCATCTATACACAGAAGAGGTACAGTAACATACTCAAATTTGAGAACTAAAACTGTACTGAACTTATATGGAGGTTAAAGGACAAAGTTTGACAAAACATCAGGGCACTTGAAAAGAGTAACTACAATTTGGAGTTCATTTGAATTGACAGGCAAGACCCTTGGTATTCACAGGGAACACTCCCAATCATACTCATAGTCTCAGGCCTCTGGTATTTTGTGGAATAGTAGGCTTCTTTCTGAGATGACAGGGACTGGAGGTGAACAAAAGATGGCCGAACCATCACGTTGCCTCCGGAAAAGGTGCAAGAACTTCACTTTCTTTAGTGAGTTTTCAATGCCACCCCGAAGAACTACAGTAGATAGCCACCAATGGTCACCAACTTAGGGTTACTAACTGAAGAGGTTGACCTTCATTCCTCTACACTACCATAGCATAGATTAAATTGGGGACTATGATGGGGAGTCTAGTTTAATCTTTGTTGTCGTCCTCCTCTTTGTGATACCATTAGAACAGAAGCTTGTTCCCCAAAGCTCATATAGGATCAAAACATCTAGTATACACCCACCAGCAGAGGAAAACAGGTAACTACAGAGAGCATGCAAAAGGGAATCTGCTAAAAATACACCATCCAACTCATATAATGGCCAGAGATAGTGTTTGTCCTCATGCACACACATATGGCATCTTATCCAATAAAGTGAACCCATATATGTACAGTCCTATGAAAAAGTTTGGGCACCCCTATTAATCTTAATCATTTTTAGTTCTAAATATTTTGGTATTTGCAACAGCCATTTCAGTTTGATATATCTAATAACTGATGGACACAGTAATATTTCAGGATTGAAATGAGGTTTATTGTACTAACAGAAAATGCGCAATATGCATTAAACCAAAATTTGACCGGTGCAAAAGTATGGGCACCTCAACAGAAAAGTGACATTAATATTTAGTAGATCCTCCTTTTGCAAAGATAACAGCCTCTAGTCGCTTCCTGTAGCTTTTAATCAGTTCCTGGATCCTGGATAAAGGTATTTTGGACAAACAATTCAAGTTCAGTTAAGTTTGATGGTCACCGAGCATGGACAGCCCGCTTCAAATCATCCCACAGATGTTCAATGATATTAAGGTCTGGGGACTGGGATGGCCATTCCAGAACATTGTAATTGTTCCTCTGCATGAATGCCTGAGGATTTGGAGCGGTGTTTTGGATCATTGTCTTGCTGAAATATCCATCCCCGGCGTAACTTCAACTTCGTCACTGATTCTTGAACATTATTCTCAAGAATCTGCTGATACTGAGTGGAATCCATGTGACCCTCAACTTTAACAAGATTCCCGATGCCGGCATTGGCCACACAGCCCCAAAGCATGATGGAACCTCCACCAAATTTTACAGTGGGTAGCATGTGTTTTTCTTGGAATGCTGTTTCTTTTTGGACGCCATGCATAACGCCTTTTTTTATAACCAAACAACTCAATTTTTGTTTCCAAAATGAAGCTGCCTTGTCCAAATGTGCTTTTTCATACCTCAGGCAACTCTATTTGTGGCGTACGTGCAGAAACGGCTTCTTTCTCATCACTCTCCCATACAGCTTCTATTTGTGCAAAGTGCGCTGTATAGTTGACCGATGCACAGTGACACCATCTGCAGCAAGATGATGCTGCAGCTCTTTGGAGGTGGTCTGTGGATTGTCCTTGACTGTTCTCACCATTCTTCTTCTCTGCCTTTCTGATATTTTTCTTGGCCTGCCACTTCTGAGCTTAACAAGAACTGTCCCTGTGCTCTTCCATCTCCTTACTATGTTCCTCACAGTGGAAACTGACAGGTTAAATCTCTGAGACAACTTTTTGTATCCTTCCCCTGAACAACTATGTTGAACAATCTTTGTTTTCAGATCATTTGAGAGTTGTTTTAAGTAGCCCATGATGCCACTCTTCAGAGGAGATTCAAATAGGAGATCAACTTGCAATTGGCCACCTTAAATACCTTTTCTTATGATTGGATAGATCTGGCTATGAAGTTCAAAGCTCACTGAGGTTACAAAACCAATTTTGTGCTTCAGTAAGTCAGTAAAAAGTAGTTAGGGGAATTCAAATCAATAAAATGATAAGGGTGCCCATACTTTTGCACCGGTCAAATTTTGGTTTAATGCATATTGCACATTTTCTATTAGTACAATAAACCTCATTTCAATCCTGAAATATTACTGTGTCCATCAGTTATTAGATATATCAAACTGAAATGGCTGTTGCAAACACCAAAATATTTAGAACAAAAAATGATTAAGATTAATAGGGGTGCCCAAACTTTTTCATAGGACTGTATATATGTCCACCTACATACAGGTTTCTACTTACATGCCCTGTTGTGAGGACTGCAAACACAATGGAATAGGCAGTCAAGTACAGTTTGGTAGGAGATAAATATCATAACTTTTAAAGGTAATATAAAACCATATTAATATTGCACATAAATACATACAGTCCTATGAAAAAGTTTGGGCACCCCTATTAATCTTAATCATTTTTAGTTCTAAATATTTTGGGGTTTGCAGCAGACATTTCAGTTTGATATAATAATAACTGATGGACACAGTAATATTTCAGGATTGAAATGAGGTTTATTGTACTAACAGAAAATGTGCAATATGCATTAAACCAAAATTTGACTGGTGCAAAAGTATGGGCACCTCAACAGAAAAGTGACATTAATATTTAGTAGATCATCCTTTTGCCTCTAGTCGCTTCCTGTAGCTTTTAATCAGTTCCTGGATCCTGGATGAAGGTATTTTGGACCATTTCTTTCTACAAAACAATTCAAGTTCAGTTAAGTTTGATGGTCGCCGCGCATGGACAGCCCGCTCTCAAATGATCTGAAAACAAAGATAGTTGTTCAGGGGAAGGATACAAAAAGTTGTCTCAGAGATTTAACCTGTCAGTTTCCACTGTGAGGAACATAGTAAGGAAATGGAAGACCACAGGGACAGCTCTTGTTAAGCCCAGAAGTGGCAGGCCAAGAAAAATATCAGAAAGGTCGATAAGAAGAATGGTGAGAACAGTCAAGGACAATCCACAGACCACCTCCAAAGAGCTGTAGCATCATCTTGCTGCAGATGGTGTCACTGTGCATCGGTCAACAATACAGCACACTTTGCACAAGGAGAAGCTGTATGGGAGAGTGATGAGAAAGAAGCCGTTTCTGCAAGCACGCCACAAACAGAGTCGCCTGAGGTATGCAAAAGCATATTTGGACAAGCCAGCTTCATTTTGGAAGAAGGTCCTGTGGACTGATGAAACAAAGATTGAGTTGTTTGGTCATACAAAAAGGCGTTATGCATGGCGTCCAAAAAAAACAGCATTCCAAGAAAAACACTTGCTACCCACTGTAAAATTTGGTGGAGGTTCCATCATGCTTTGGGGCTGTGTGGCCGATGTCGGCGCCGGGAATCTTGTTAAAGTTGAGGGTCACATGGATTCCACTCAGTATCAGCAGATTCTTGAGAATAATGTTCAAGAATCAGTGACGAAGTTGAAGTTACGCCGGGGATGGATATTTCAGCAAAACAATGATCCAAAACACCGCTCCAAATCGACTCAGGCATTCATGCAGAGGAACAATTACAATGTTCTGGAATGGCCATCCCAGTCCCCAGACCTGAATATCATTGAACATCTGTGGGATGATTTTAAACGGGCTGTCCATGCTCGGCGACCATCAAACTTAACTGAACTTGAATTGTTTTGTAAAGAGAAATGGTCCAAAATCCCTTCATCCAGGATCCAGGAACTGATTAAAAGCTACAGGAAGCGACTAGAGGCAAAAGGAGGATCTACTAAATATTAATGTCACTTTTCTGTTGAGGTGCCCATACTTTTGCATCAGTCAAATTTTGGTTTAATGCATATTGTACATTTTCTGTTAGTACAATAAACCTCATTTCAATCCTGAAATATTACTGTGTCCATCAGTTATTAGATATATCAAACTGAAATGGCTGTTGCAAACACCAAAATATTTAGAACTAAAAATGATTAAGATTAATAGGGGTGCCCAAACTTTTTCATAGGACTGTACACCGCTTGTTTGAACCTTCTACAATTCTCCTATTCTACTTTTATTTGTTCCAAACCCCCAAAATTATGTGCACTGCAGAAAAGATTACCCAACCACCCCCCACCCCCGGGCAGAATCTGTGTCTGGTTATCTTGACTTTTTCTGGTTCATAAAGAGAATGTTAGATGTCCATTGATGACTGATAAGTAATGAGTTACACATCAAGAGAAGTTCGCTAACAGATCCCAGGCTGCTGTAATTGGTGCCTATTTTGTGCTATTAACATCTGTAAGGCACAGGGTACAGGCACGGAGTACAAGATGTGTATGATTATTTTCAGATCTTATTTTTAGATGTTAGACCCCTACCATTCTGAAAAATTGTCTTTGAAGCCTTTTAAGGGTGAACACATGAATAGGAATTTAGCTGAGTCCATTAAGTGTTAATCCTAGAATATGAAGATCTCAGAAGTTTTATCCTCATATCTGAGGTGTACATAGCAAAATGAAGAATTGGCTTTGGCAAAAAGAAGCAGTTGCAAATTCTATAAGAACAAAGACTCATGCTCCTTCTTTATGAGCCCAAGCTCTGTCATAGGCCTGTTGTAGACGACCATGGCTGAGATCAGTGTGCTATCTGTATTTTTCCCGAATAGCACACCAACCCATTCATTTCTATGGGCCCATACACATGACCTTGAATGACATGGTTATGTGTGGGGGCCGACAGTCCAGACCACAAGATATAGAACAAGTCCTATTCCTGTCCTATTTTGCTGCCCTGCTTCTATGGTTCTTATTCATTTAATGAAAGAAACCGTCGGTGCACAAGCAGCACATGGGTGACATCTTTAATTCAAGGCTGGACGTACACGGTCATGTGCAACCGGCCTTACTGTGCCTTCTTTACTAAGATTTTGGATATTGGCAGCTCCCAGTAGGAGGAATTCACTACCATTGAATTGACAATACAATATTGTCAATACAATTGAACTTATGCAATTTATCCAGCCTCTAAGTAGAGATGGGCAAAGCAATTCGTTACAACCCAGATTCAACCCGAATATTTCAAATTGTTTTGTTTTTAACAAAACCAAATACTTAGCGATTCGCTTTGGGAGAACTAAAATGGCTACTGCAACACACATTGCACAGTGAAAATACAAAGGAGACATGTGTGTGATATCCTGGCTTTACCTGACAGTCTCATAGCCCATAATTAGTGGTAGGTGGATACCTGATAGTACCGATGTCACGTACATTATATAAGATGCTGTGGGCAGGAAGAAGAGCCATTATAGTGATAGTGAAGCTAGGAGACCGACATGTTATTCATAACTGCATGATCCAAAGCAATTACTCCATTTTCTACCGGAATACAGCAGTAATGTAACTACAGAATCATGGGAGTAGGAGAAGTAGAACAAAGATTAATTATATTTAATCAATTACAGGCAGATTGTGAGATAAATCATAGGAGAGAGGAAGGGAGAATGTCTGCACTGTGCTGTGAGCCTGTGACTGCTGCAGTACAGACACTAGACAGTTAACCTGTTCATTGCCAATAATCCAATTTTGTCGATTTTACAATCGAGCAACTTGAGCATGTACTAATCTGAAAAATCTTAGTTTCTTAAGGATCTTTTTCGGTTACCCGATATACATACATACTGCCTCTATTTTAATGGTAAAACACTGGCGCAGGGTAATTTTTAAAGCGTTTAAAATGTCAAAATGTATAAAAGCAGTTTACAGTAAAACTAGGAGTTTGCATTCATTGCATACATGTCATTTTCAAAACTTCAGCTACCTGTTAGGTTAGAGAGCTAGGGATTGGGTAGATAGTAGAGATGAGCGAACAGTGTTCTATCGAACTCATGTTCGATCGGATATTAGGCTGTTCGGCATGATCGAATCGAACACCGCGTGGTAAAGTGCGCCATTACTGGATTCCCCTCCCACCTTCCCTGGCGCCTTTTTTGCTCCAATAACAGCGCAGGGTAGGTGGGACAGGAACTACGACACCGGTGACGTTGAAAAAAGTAGGCAAAACCCATTGGCTGCCGAAAACATGTGACCTCTAATTTAAAAGAACAGCGACGCCCAGCTTCGCGTCATTCTGAGCTTGCAATTCACCGGGGACGGAGGTTTCCGTCCAGTTAGCTAGGGGTTAGATTCTGGGTAGGCAGGGACAGGCTAGGATAGGAAGGAGAAGACAACCAACAGCTCTTGTAAGAGCTAAATTCCAGGGAGAAGCTTGTCAGTGTAACATGGCACTGACAGGCTCAATCGCCGCAACCCAGCTTTCCGCGGATCCTGAATGGAATACACTGACAGTGTATTCCCGTATACCCGATATATACCCCCGATCCCCGTTCCAATGGTGTGCCCCCCCACCTTCACCCCAGAAATACCCTGCAAGTCCCCTAGCAATAGAATTGGGGCTATATACACCCACTATTTTTGCTACTGCCATATAGTGCCATTGTCTCACTGGGAATTCAAAGAATATATTGGGGTTACATATAACTTCAATTCCAGGGAGAAGCTTGTCAGTGTAACGTGGCACTGACGGGCTCAATCGCCGCAACCCAGCTTTCCCAGGATCCTGAATGGAACACACTGACAGTGTATTCCCGTATACCCCATATATACACCCCAAATCCCCGTTCCAACGGTGTGCCCCCCCACCTTCACCTCAGAAATACCCTGCAAGTCCCCTAGCAATAGAATTGGGGCTATATACACCCACTATTTTTGCTACTGGTATATAGTGCCATTGTCTGACTGGGAATTCAAAGAATATATTGGGGTTACATGCACCCACAATTTTTGCTACTGGTATATAGTGCCATTGTCTCACTGGGAATTCAAAGAATATATTGGGGTTATGTGCACCCACAATTTTTGCTACTGCTATATAGTGCCAGTTTCTGACTGGTAATTCAAAGAATATATTGGGGTTACGTGCACCCACAATTTTTGCTACTGGTATATAGTGCCATTGTCTGACTGGGAATTCAAAGAATATATGGGGGTTACGTGCACCCACAATTTTTGCTACTGCTATACAGTGCCATTGTCTCACTGGGAACTCAAAGAATATATTGGGGTTACGTGCACCCACAATTTTTGCTACTGGTAGATAGTGCCATTGTCTCACTGGGAATTCAAAGAATATATGGGGGTTATGTGCACCCACAATTTTTGCTACTGGTATATAGTGCCATTGTCTGACTGGGAATTCAAAGAATATATTGGGGTTACGTGCACCCACAATTTTTGCTACTGGTAGATAGTGCCATTGTCTCACTGGGAATTCAAAGAATATATTGGGCTTACATATAACTTCAATTCCAGGGAGAAGCTTGTCAGTGTAACGTGGCACTGACGGGCTCAATCGCCGCAACCCAGCTTTCCCAGGATCCTGAATGGAACACACTGAGGGTGAATTCACACTGAGTAAACGCTAGCTTATTCTGAACGTAAAACACGTTCAGAATAAGCGGCGTCTAAAGCAGCTCCATTCATTTCTATGGGAGCGGGGATACGAGCGCTCCCCATAGAAATGAATGGGCTGCTTCTTTCACTCCGTGCAGTCCCATTGAAGTGAATGGGGAGTGCCGGCGTATACGGCAAGCTCTGCTCATGCCGGAGCGTACACGCCGGCACTCCCCATTCACTTCAATGGGACTGCACGGAGTGAAAGAAGCAGCCCATTCATTTCTATGGGGAGCGCTCGTATCCCCGCTCCCATAGAAATGAATGGAGCTGCTTTAGACGCCGCTTATTCTGAACGTGTTTTACGTTCAGAATAAGCTAGCGTTTACTCAGTGTGAATGCACCCTGACAGTGTATTCCCGTATACCCCATATATACACCCCAAATCCCCGTTCCAACGGTGTGCCCCCCCACCTTCACCTCAGAAATACCCTGCAAGTCCCCTAGCAATAGAATTGGGGCTATATACACCCACTATTTTTGCTACTGGTATATAGTGCCATTGTCTGACTAGGAATTCAAAGAATATATTGGGGTTATGTGCACTCACAATTTTTGCTACTGGTATATAGTGCCATTGTCTGACTGGGAATTCAAAGAATATATTGGGGTTACGTGCACCCACAATTTTTGCTACAGCTATACAGTGCCATTGTCTCACTGGGAATTCAAAGAATATATTGGGGTTATGTGCACCCACAATTTTTGCTACTGCCATATAGTGCCAGTTTCTGACTGGTAATTCAAAGAATATATTGGGGTTACGTGCACCCACAATTTTTGCTACTGGTATATAGTGCCATTGTCTGAATGGGAATTCAAAGAATATATGGGGGTTACGTGCACCCACAATTTTTGCTACTGGTAGATAGTGCCATTGTCTCACTGGGAATTCAAAGAATATATTGGGGTTATGTGCACCCACAATTTTTGCTACTGGTATATAGTGCCATTGTCTGACTGGGAATTCAAAGAATATATTGGGGTTACGTGCACCCACAATTTTTGCTACTGCTATACAGTGCCATTGTCTCACTGGGAATTCAAAGAATATATTGGGCTTACATATAACTTCAATTCCAGGGAGAAGCTTGTCAGTGTAACGTGGCACTGACGGGCTCAATCGCCGCAACCCAGCTTTCCCAGGATCCTGAATGGAACACACTGACAGTGTATTCCCGTATACCCCATATATACACCCCAAATCCCTGTTCCAACGGTGTGCCCCCCCACCTTCACCTCAGAAATACCCTGCAAGTCCCCTAGCAATAGAATTGGGGCTATATACACCCACTATTTTTGCTACAGGTATATAGTGCCATTGTCTCACTGGGAATTCAAAGAATATATTGGGGTTACGTGCACCCACAATTTTTGCTACTGGTATATAGTGCCATTGTCTGACTGGGAATTCAAAGAATATATTGGGGTTACGTGCACCCACAATTTTTGCTACTGGTATATAGTGCCATTGTCTCACTGGGAATTCAAAGAATATATGGGGGTTACGTGCACCCACAATTTTTGCTACTGCTATACAGTGCCATTGTCTCACTGGGAATTCAAAGAATATATTGGGGTTACGTGCACCCACAATTTTTGCTACTGGTATATAGTGCCATTGTCTGACTGGGAATTCAAAGAATATATGGGGGTTATGTGCACCCACAATTTTTGCTACTGCTATACAGTGCCATTGTCTCACTGGGAATTCAAAGAATATATTGGGGTTATGTGCACCCACAATTTTTGCTACTGGTATATAGTGCCATTGTCTGACTGGGAATTCAAAGAATATATGGGGGTTACGTGCACCCACAATTTTTGCTACTGCTATACAGTGCCATTTTCTCACTGGGAATTCAAAGAATATATTGGGGTTACGTGCACCCACAATTTTTGCTACTGGTATATAGTGCCATTGTCTGACTGGGAATTCAAAGAATATATTGGGGTTACAAATACCCTCATTTCTTGCTACTGCCATATAGTGCCAGTTTCTGACTGGTAATTCAAAGAATATATTGGGGTTACGTGCACCCACAATTTTTGCTACTGCTATACAGTGCCATTGTCTCACTGGGAATTCAAAGAATATATTGGGGTTACATGCACCCACAATTTTTGCTACTGGTATATAGTGCCATTGTCTGACTGGGAATTCAAAGAATATATGGGGGTTACGTGCACCCACAATTTTTGCTACTGCTATACAGTGCCATTGTCTCACTGGGAATTCAAAGAATATATTGAGGTTACGTGCACCCACAATTTTTGCTACTGCTATACAGTGCCATTGTCTCACTGGGAATTCAAAGAATATATTGGGGTTATGTGCACCCACAATTTTTGCTACTGGTAGATAGTGCCATTGTCTGACTGGGAATTCAAAGAATATATGGGGGTTACGTGCACCCACAATTTTTGCTACTGCTATACAGTGCCATTGTCTCACTGGAAATTCAAAGAATATATTGGGGTTACGTGCACCCACAATTTTTGCTACTGGTATATAGTGCCATTGTCTGACTGGGAATTCAAAGAATATATGGGGGTTACGTGCACCCACAATTTTTGCTACTGCTATACAGTGCCATTGTCTCACTGGGAATTCAAAGAATATATTGGGGTTATGTGCACCCACAATTTTTGCTACTGTTATATAGTGCCATTGTCTGACTGGGAATTCAAAGAATATATTGGGGTTACAAATACCCTCATTTCTTGCTACTGCCATATAGTGCCAGTTTCTGACTGGTAATTCAAAGAATATATTGGGGTTACGTGCACCCACAATTTTTGCTACTGCTATACAGTGCCATTGTCTCACTGGGAATTCAAAGAATATATGGGGGTTACGTGCACCCACAATTTTTGCTACTGCTATACAGTGCCATTGTCTCTCCGGGAATTCAAAGAATATATTGGGGTTACGTGCACCCACAATTTTTGCTACTGGTATATAGTGCCATTGTCTGACTGGGAATTCAAAGAATATATTGGGGTTACAAATACCCTCATTTCTTGCTACTGCCATATAGTGCCAGTTTCTGACTGGTAATTCAAAGAATATATTGGGGTTACGTGCACCCACAATTTTTGCTACTGGTATATAGTGCCATTGTCTGACTGGGAATTCAAAGAATATATTGGGGTTACAAATACCCTCATTTCTTGCTACTGGTATATAGTGCCATTGTCTGACTGGGAATTCAAAGAATATATGGGGGTTACGTGCACCCACAATTTTTGCTACTGGTATATAGTGCCATTGTCTGACTGGGAATTCAAAGAATATATTGGGGTTACAAATACCCTCATTTCTTGCTACTGCCATATAGTGCCAGTTTCTGACTGGTAATTCAAAGAATATATTGGGGTTACGTGCACCCACAATTTTTGCTACTGGTATATAGTGCCATTGTCTGACTGGGAATTCAAAGAATATATTGGGGTTACAAATACCCTCATTTCTTGCTACTGGTATATAGTGCCATTGTCTGACTGGGAATTCAAAGAATATATGGGGGTTACGTGCACCCACAATTTTTGCTACTGCTATACAGTGCCATTGTCTCACTGGGAATTCAAAGAATATATTGGGGTTACGTGCACCCACAATTTTTGCTACTGGTATATAGTGCCATTGTCTGACTGGGAATTCAAAGAATATATGGGGGTTACGTGCACCCACAATTTTTGCTACTGCTATACAGTGCCATTGTCTCACTGGGAATTCAAAGAATATATTGGGGTTACGTGCACCCACAATTTTTGCTACTGGTATATAGTGCCAGTTTCTGACTGGTAATTCAAAGAATATATTGGGGTTACGTGCACCCACAATTTTTGCTACTGGTATATAGTGCCATTGTCTGAATGGGAATTCAAAGAATATATGGGGGTTACGTGCACCCACAATTTTTGCTACTGGTAGATAGTGCCATTGTCTCACTGGGAATTCAAAGAATATATTGGGGTTATGTGCACCCACAATTTTTGCTACTGGTATATAGTGCCATTGTCTGACTGGGAATTCAAAGAATATATTGGGGTTACAAATACCCTCATTTCTTGCTACTGGTATATAGTGCCATTGTCTGACTGGGAATTCAAAGAATATATGGGGGTTACGTGCACCCACAATTTTTGCTACTGGTATATAGTGCCATTGTCTGACTGGGAATTCAAAGAATATATTGGGGTTACAAATACCCTCATTTCTTGCTACTGCCATATAGTGCCAGTTTCTGACTGGTAATTCAAAGAATATATTGGGGTTACGTGCACCCACAATTTTTGCTACTGGTATATAGTGCCATTGTCTGACTGGGAATTCAAAGAATATATTGGGGTTACAAATACCCTCATTTCTTGCTACTGGTATATAGTGCCATTGTCTGACTGGGAATTCAAAGAATATATGGGGGTTACGTGCACCCACAATTTTTGCTACTGCTATACAGTGCCATTGTCTCACTGGGAATTCAAAGAATATATTGGGGTTACGTGCACCCACAATTTTTGCTACTGGTATATAGTGCCATTGTCTGACTGGGAATTCAAAGAAAATATGGGGGTTACGTGCACCCACAATTTTTGCTACTGCTATACAGTGCCATTGTCTCACTGGGAATTCAAAGAATATATTGGGGTTACGTGCACCCACAATTTTTGCTACTGGTATATAGTGCCAGTTTCTGACTGGTAATTCAAAGAATATATTGGGGTTACGTGCACCCACAATTTTTGCTACTGGTATATAGTGCCATTGTCTGAATGGGAATTCAAAGAATATATGGGGGTTACGTGCACCCACAATTTTTGCTACTGGTAGATAGTGCCATTGTCTCACTGGGAATTCAAAGAATATATTGGGGTTATGTGCACCCACAATTTTTGCTACTGGTATATAGTGCCATTGTCTGACTGGGAATTCAAAGAATATATGGGGGTTACGTGCACCCACAATTTTTGCTACTGGTAGATAGTGCCATTGTCTCACTGGGAATTCAAAGAATATATTGGGGTTATGTGCACCCACAATTTTTGCTACTGGTATATAGTGCCATTGTCTCACTGGGAATTCAAAGAATATATTGGGCTTACATATAACTTCAATTCCAGGGAGAAGCTTGTCAGTGTAACGTGGCACTGACGGGCTCAATCGCCGCAACCCAGCTTTCCCAGGATCCTGAATGGAACACACTGACAGTGTATTCCCGTATACCCCATATATACACCCCAAATCCCTGTTCCAACGGTGTGCCCCCCCACCTTCACCTCAGAAATACCCTGCAAGTCCCCTAGCAATAGAATTGGGGCTATATACACCCACTATTTTTGCTACTGGTATATAGTGCCATTGTCTCACTGGGAATTCAAAGAATATATTGGGGTTACGTGCACCCACAATTTTTGCTACTGGTATATAGTGCCATTGTCTGACTGGGAATTCAAAGAATATATTGGGGTTACGTGCACCCACAATTTTTGCTACTGGTATATAGTGCCATTGTCTCACTGGGAATTCAAAGAATATATGGGGGTTACGTGCACCCACAATTTTTGCTACTGCTATACAGTGCCATTGTCTCACTGGGAATTCAAAGAATATATTGGGGTTACGTGCACCCACAATTTTTGCTACTGGTATATAGTGCCATTGTCTGACTGGGAATTCAAAGAATATATGGGGGTTATGTGCACCCACAATTTTTGCTACTGCTATACAGTGCCATTGTCTCACTGGGAATTCAAAGAATATATTGGGGTTATGTGCACCCACAATTTTTGCTACTGGTATATAGTGCCATTGTCTGACTGGGAATTCAAAGAATATATGGGGGTTACGTGCACCCACAATTTTTGCTACTGCTATACAGTGCCATTGTCTCACTGGGAATTCAAAGAATATATTGGGGTTACGTGCACCCACAATTTTTGCTACTGGTATATAGTGCCATTGTCTGACTGGGAATTCAAAGAATATATTGGGGTTACAAATACCCTCATTTCTTGCTACTGCCATATAGTGCCAGTTTCTGACTGGTAATTCAAAGAATATATTGGGGTTATGTGCACCCACAATTTTTGCTACTGCTATACAGTGCCATTGTCTCACTGGGAATTCAAAGAATATATTGGGGTTACATGCACCCACAATTTTTGCTACTGGTATATAGTGCCATTGTCTGACTGGGAATTCAAAGAATATATGGGGGTTACGTGCACCCACAATTTTTGCTACTGCTATACAGTGCCATTGTCTCACTGGGAATTCAAAGAATATATTGGGGTTATGTGCACCCACAATTTTTGCTACTAGTATATAGTGCCATTGTCTGACTGGGAATTCAAAGAATATATGGGGGTTACGTGCACCCACAATTTTTGCTACTGCTATACAGTGCCATTGTCTCACTGGGAATTCAAAGAATATATTGGGGTTACGTGCACCCACAATTTTTGCTACTGGTATATAGTGCCATTGTCTGACTAGGAATTCAAAGAATATATTGGGGTTACGTGCACCCACAATTTTTGCTACTGGTATATAGTGCCATTGTCTGACTGGGAATTCAAAGAATATATTGGGGTTACGTGCACCCACAATTTTTGCTACTGGTATATAGTGCCATTGTCTCACTGGGAATTCAAAGAATATATGGGGGTTACGTGCACCCACAATTTTTGCTACTGCTATACAGTGCCATTGTCTCACTGGGAATTCAAAGAATATATTGGGGTTATGTGCACCCACAATTTTTGCTACTGGTAGATAGTGCCATTGTCTGACTGGGAATTCAAAGAATATATGGGGGTTACGTGCACCCACAATTTTTGCTACTGCTATACAGTGCCATTGTCTCACTGGGAATTCAAAGAATATATTGGGGTTACGTGCACCCACAATTTTTGCTACTGGTATATAGTGCCATTGTCTGACTGGGAATTCAAAGAATATATGGGGGTTACGTGCACCCACAATTTTTGCTACTGCTATACAGTGCCATTGTCTCACTGGGAATTCAAAGAATATATTGGGGTTATGTGCACCCACAATTTTTGCTACTGTTATATAGTGCCATTGTCTGACTGGGAATTCAAAGAATATATTGGGGTTACAAATACCCTTATTTCTTGCTACTGCCATATAGTGCCAGTTTCTGACTGGTAATTCAAAGAATATATTGGGGTTACGTGCACCCACAATTTTTGCTACTGCTATACAGTGCCATTGTCTCACTGGGAATTCAAAGAATATATTGGGGTTACGTGCACCCACAATTTTTGCTACTGGTATATAGTGCCATTGTCTGACTGGGAATTCAAAGAATATATGGGGGTTACGTGCACCCACAATTTTTGCTACTGCTATACAGTGCCATTGTCTCTCCGGGAATTCAAAGAATATATTGGGGTTACGTGCACCCACAATTTTTGCTACTGGTATATAGTGCCATTGTCTGACTGGGAATTCAAAGAATATATTGGGGTTACAAATACCCTCATTTCTTGCTACTGCCATATAGTGCCAGTTTCTGACTGGTAATTAAAAGAATATATTGGGGTTACGTGCACCCACAATTTTTGCTACTGGTATATAGTGCCATTGTCTGACTGGGAATTCAAAGAATATATTGGGGTTACAAATACCCTCATTTCTTGCTACTGGTATATAGTGCCATTGTCTGACTGGGAATTCAAAGAATATATGGGGGTTACGTGCACCCACAATTTTCCCACCATTCACTTCAATGGGACTGCACGGAGTGAAAGAAGCAGCCCATTCATTTCTATGGGGAGCGCTCGTATCCCCGCTCCCATAGAAATGAATGGAGCTGCTTTAGACGCCGCTTATTCTGAACGTGTTTTACGTTCAGAATAAGCTAGCGTTTACTCAGTGTGAATGCACCCTGACAGTGTATTCCCGTATACCCCATATATACACCCCAAATCCCCGTTCCAACGGTGTGCCCCCCCACCTTCACCTCAGAAATACCCTGCAAGTCCCCTAGCAATAGAATTGGGGCTATATACACCCACTATTTTTGCTACTGGTATATAGTGCCATTGTCTGACTAGGAATTCAAAGAATATATTGGGGTTATGTGCACTCACAATTTTTGCTACTGGTATATAGTGCCATTGTCTGACTGGGAATTCAAAGAATATATTGGGGTTACGTGCACCCACAATTTTTGCTACAGCTATACAGTGCCATTGTCTCACTGGGAATTCAAAGAATATATTGGGGTTATGTGCACCCACAATTTTTGCTACTGCCATATAGTGCCAGTTTCTGACTGGTAATTCAAAGAATATATTGGGGTTACGTGCACCCACAATTTTTGCTACTGGTATATAGTGCCATTGTCTGAATGGGAATTCAAAGAATATATGGGGGTTACGTGCACCCACAATTTTTGCTACTGGTAGATAGTGCCATTGTCTCACTGGGAATTCAAAGAATATATTGGGGTTATGTGCACCCACAATTTTTGCTACTGGTATATAGTGCCATTGTCTGACTGGGAATTCAAAGAATATATTGGGGTTACGTGCACCCACAATTTTTGCTACTGCTATACAGTGCCATTGTCTCACTGGGAATTCAAAGAATATATTGGGCTTACATATAACTTCAATTCCAGGGAGAAGCTTGTCAGTGTAACGTGGCACTGACGGGCTCAATCGCCGCAACCCAGCTTTCCCAGGATCCTGAATGGAACACACTGACAGTGTATTCCCGTATACCCCATATATACACCCCAAATCCCTGTTCCAACGGTGTGCCCCCCCACCTTCACCTCAGAAATACCCTGCAAGTCCCCTAGCAATAGAATTGGGGCTATATACACCCACTATTTTTGCTACAGGTATATAGTGCCATTGTCTCACTGGGAATTCAAAGAATATATTGGGGTTACGTGCACCCACAATTTTTGCTACTGGTATATAGTGCCATTGTCTGACTGGGAATTCAAAGAATATATTGGGGTTACGTGCACCCACAATTTTTGCTACTGGTATATAGTGCCATTGTCTCACTGGGAATTCAAAGAATATATGGGGGTTACGTGCACCCACAATTTTTGCTACTGCTATACAGTGCCATTGTCTCACTGGGAATTCAAAGAATATATTGGGGTTACGTGCACCCACAATTTTTGCTACTGGTATATAGTGCCATTGTCTGACTGGGAATTCAAAGAATATATGGGGGTTATGTGCACCCACAATTTTTGCTACTGCTATACAGTGCCATTGTCTCACTGGGAATTCAAAGAATATATTGGGGTTATGTGCACCCACAATTTTTGCTACTGGTATATAGTGCCATTGTCTGACTGGGAATTCAAAGAATATATGGGGGTTACGTGCACCCACAATTTTTGCTACTGCTATACAGTGCCATTTTCTCACTGGGAATTCAAAGAATATATTGGGGTTACGTGCACCCACAATTTTTGCTACTGGTATATAGTGCCATTGTCTGACTGGGAATTCAAAGAATATATTGGGGTTACAAATACCCTCATTTCTTGCTACTGCCATATAGTGCCAGTTTCTGACTGGTAATTCAAAGAATATATTGGGGTTACGTGCACCCACAATTTTTGCTACTGCTATACAGTGCCATTGTCTCACTGGGAATTCAAAGAATATATTGGGGTTACATGCACCCACAATTTTTGCTACTGGTATATAGTGCCATTGTCTGACTGGGAATTCAAAGAATATATGGGGGTTACGTGCACCCACAATTTTTGCTACTGCTATACAGTGCCATTGTCTCACTGGGAATTCAAAGAATATATTGAGGTTACGTGCACCCACAATTTTTGCTACTGCTATACAGTGCCATTGTCTCACTGGGAATTCAAAGAATATATTGGGGTTATGTGCACCCACAATTTTTGCTACTGGTAGATAGTGCCATTGTCTGACTGGGAATTCAAAGAATATATGGGGGTTACGTGCACCCACAATTTTTGCTACTGCTATACAGTGCCATTGTCTCACTGGAAATTCAAAGAATATATTGGGGTTACGTGCACCCACAATTTTTGCTACTGGTATATAGTGCCATTGTCTGACTGGGAATTCAAAGAATATATGGGGGTTACGTGCACCCACAATTTTTGCTACTGCTATACAGTGCCATTGTCTCACTGGGAATTCAAAGAATATATTGGGGTTATGTGCACCCACAATTTTTGCTACTGTTATATAGTGCCATTGTCTGACTGGGAATTCAAAGAATATATTGGGGTTACAAATACCCTCATTTCTTGCTACTGCCATATAGTGCCAGTTTCTGACTGGTAATTCAAAGAATATATTGGGGTTACGTGCACCCACAATTTTTGCTACTGCTATACAGTGCCATTGTCTCACTGGGAATTCAAAGAATATATGGGGGTTACGTGCACCCACAATTTTTGCTACTGCTATACAGTGCCATTGTCTCTCCGGGAATTCAAAGAATATATTGGGGTTACGTGCACCCACAATTTTTGCTACTGGTATATAGTGCCATTGTCTGACTGGGAATTCAAAGAATATATTGGGGTTACAAATACCCTCATTTCTTGCTACTGCCATATAGTGCCAGTTTCTGACTGGTAATTCAAAGAATATATTGGGGTTACGTGCACCCACAATTTTTGCTACTGGTATATAGTGCCATTGTCTGACTGGGAATTCAAAGAATATATTGGGGTTACAAATACCCTCATTTCTTGCTACTGGTATATAGTGCCATTGTCTGACTGGGAATTCAAAGAATATATGGGGGTTACGTGCACCCACAATTTTTGCTACTGGTATATAGTGCCATTGTCTGACTGGGAATTCAAAGAATATATTGGGGTTACAAATACCCTCATTTCTTGCTACTGCCATATAGTGCCAGTTTCTGACTGGTAATTCAAAGAATATATTGGGGTTACGTGCACCCACAATTTTTGCTACTGGTATATAGTGCCATTGTCTGACTGGGAATTCAAAGAATATATTGGGGTTACAAATACCCTCATTTCTTGCTACTGGTATATAGTGCCATTGTCTGACTGGGAATTCAAAGAATATATGGGGGTTACGTGCACCCACAATTTTTGCTACTGCTATACAGTGCCATTGTCTCACTGGGAATTCAAAGAATATATTGGGGTTACGTGCACCCACAATTTTTGCTACTGGTATATAGTGCCATTGTCTGACTGGGAATTCAAAGAATATATGGGGGTTACGTGCACCCACAATTTTTGCTACTGCTATACAGTGCCATTGTCTCACTGGGAATTCAAAGAATATATTGGGGTTACGTGCACCCACAATTTTTGCTACTGGTATATAGTGCCAGTTTCTGACTGGTAATTCAAAGAATATATTGGGGTTACGTGCACCCACAATTTTTGCTACTGGTATATAGTGCCATTGTCTGAATGGGAATTCAAAGAATATATGGGGGTTACGTGCACCCACAATTTTTGCTACTGGTAGATAGTGCCATTGTCTCACTGGGAATTCAAAGAATATATTGGGGTTATGTGCACCCACAATTTTTGCTACTGGTATATAGTGCCATTGTCTGACTGGGAATTCAAAGAATATATTGGGGTTACAAATACCCTCATTTCTTGCTACTGGTATATAGTGCCATTGTCTGACTGGGAATTCAAAGAATATATGGGGGTTACGTGCACCCACAATTTTTGCTACTGGTATATAGTGCCATTGTCTGACTGGGAATTCAAAGAATATATTGGGGTTACAAATACCCTCATTTCTTGCTACTGCCATATAGTGCCAGTTTCTGACTGGTAATTCAAAGAATATATTGGGGTTACGTGCACCCACAATTTTTGCTACTGGTATATAGTGCCATTGTCTGACTGGGAATTCAAAGAATATATTGGGGTTACAAATACCCTCATTTCTTGCTACTGGTATATAGTGCCATTGTCTGACTGGGAATTCAAAGAATATATGGGGGTTACGTGCACCCACAATTTTTGCTACTGCTATACAGTGCCATTGTCTCACTGGGAATTCAAAGAATATATTGGGGTTACGTGCACCCACAATTTTTGCTACTGGTATATAGTGCCATTGTCTGACTGGGAATTCAAAGAAAATATGGGGGTTACGTGCACCCACAATTTTTGCTACTGCTATACAGTGCCATTGTCTCACTGGGAATTCAAAGAATATATTGGGGTTACGTGCACCCACAATTTTTGCTACTGGTATATAGTGCCAGTTTCTGACTGGTAATTCAAAGAATATATTGGGGTTACGTGCACCCACAATTTTTGCTACTGGTATATAGTGCCATTGTCTGAATGGGAATTCAAAGAATATATGGGGGTTACGTGCACCCACAATTTTTGCTACTGGTAGATAGTGCCATTGTCTCACTGGGAATTCAAAGAATATATTGGGGTTATGTGCACCCACAATTTTTGCTACTGGTATATAGTGCCATTGTCTGACTGGGAATTCAAAGAATATATGGGGGTTACGTGCACCCACAATTTTTGCTACTGGTAGATAGTGCCATTGTCTCACTGGGAATTCAAAGAATATATTGGGGTTATGTGCACCCACAATTTTTGCTACTGGTATATAGTGCCATTGTCTCACTGGGAATTCAAAGAATATATTGGGCTTACATATAACTTCAATTCCAGGGAGAAGCTTGTCAGTGTAACGTGGCACTGACGGGCTCAATCGCCGCAACCCAGCTTTCCCAGGATCCTGAATGGAACACACTGACAGTGTATTCCCGTATACCCCATATATACACCCCAAATCCCTGTTCCAACGGTGTGCCCCCCCACCTTCACCTCAGAAATACCCTGCAAGTCCCCTAGCAATAGAATTGGGGCTATATACACCCACTATTTTTGCTACTGGTATATAGTGCCATTGTCTCACTGGGAATTCAAAGAATATATTGGGGTTACGTGCACCCACAATTTTTGCTACTGGTATATAGTGCCATTGTCTGACTGGGAATTCAAAGAATATATTGGGGTTACGTGCACCCACAATTTTTGCTACTGGTATATAGTGCCATTGTCTCACTGGGAATTCAAAGAATATATGGGGGTTACGTGCACCCACAATTTTTGCTACTGCTATACAGTGCCATTGTCTCACTGGGAATTCAAAGAATATATTGGGGTTACGTGCACCCACAATTTTTGCTACTGGTATATAGTGCCATTGTCTGACTGGGAATTCAAAGAATATATGGGGGTTATGTGCACCCACAATTTTTGCTACTGCTATACAGTGCCATTGTCTCACTGGGAATTCAAAGAATATATTGGGGTTATGTGCACCCACAATTTTTGCTACTGGTATATAGTGCCATTGTCTGACTGGGAATTCAAAGAATATATGGGGGTTACGTGCACCCACAATTTTTGCTACTGCTATACAGTGCCATTGTCTCACTGGGAATTCAAAGAATATATTGGGGTTACGTGCACCCACAATTTTTGCTACTGGTATATAGTGCCATTGTCTGACTGGGAATTCAAAGAATATATTGGGGTTACAAATACCCTCATTTCTTGCTACTGCCATATAGTGCCAGTTTCTGACTGGTAATTCAAAGAATATATTGGGGTTATGTGCACCCACAATTTTTGCTACTGCTATACAGTGCCATTGTCTCACTGGGAATTCAAAGAATATATTGGGGTTACATGCACCCACAATTTTTGCTACTGGTATATAGTGCCATTGTCTGACTGGGAATTCAAAGAATATATGGGGGTTACGTGCACCCACAATTTTTGCTACTGCTATACAGTGCCATTGTCTCACTGGGAATTCAAAGAATATATTGGGGTTACGTGCACCCACAATTTTTGCTACTGCTATACAGTGCCATTGTCTCACTGGGAATTCAAAGAATATATTGGGGTTATGTGCACCCACAATTTTTGCTACTAGTATATAGTGCCATTGTCTGACTGGGAATTCAAAGAATATATGGGGGTTACGTGCACCCACAATTTTTGCTACTGCTATACAGTGCCATTGTCTCACTGGGAATTCAAAGAATATATTGGGGTTACGTGCACCCACAATTTTTGCTACTGGTATATAGTGCCATTGTCTGACTAGGAATTCAAAGAATATATTGGGGTTACGTGCACCCACAATTTTTGCTACTGGTATATAGTGCCATTGTCTGACTGGGAATTCAAAGAATATATTGGGGTTACGTGCACCCACAATTTTTGCTACTGGTATATAGTGCCATTGTCTCACTGGGAATTCAAAGAATATATGGGGGTTACGTGCACCCACAATTTTTGCTACTGCTATACAGTGCCATTGTCTCACTGGGAATTCAAAGAATATATTGGGGTTATGTGCACCCACAATTTTTGCTACTGGTAGATAGTGCCATTGTCTGACTGGGAATTCAAAGAATATATGGGGGTTACGTGCACCCACAATTTTTGCTACTGCTATACAGTGCCATTGTCTCACTGGGAATTCAAAGAATATATTGGGGTTACGTGCACCCACAATTTTTGCTACTGGTATATAGTGCCATTGTCTGACTGGGAATTCAAAGAATATATGGGGGTTACGTGCACCCACAATTTTTGCTACTGCTATACAGTGCCATTGTCTCACTGGGAATTCAAAGAATATATTGGGGTTATGTGCACCCACAATTTTTGCTACTGTTATATAGTGCCATTGTCTGACTGGGAATTCAAAGAATATATTGGGGTTACAAATACCCTTATTTCTTGCTACTGCCATATAGTGCCAGTTTCTGACTGGTAATTCAAAGAATATATTGGGGTTACGTGCACCCACAATTTTTGCTACTGCTATACAGTGCCATTGTCTCACTGGGAATTCAAAGAATATATTGGGGTTACGTGCACCCACAATTTTTGCTACTGGTATATAGTGCCATTGTCTGACTGGGAATTCAAAGAATATATGGGGGTTACGTGCACCCACAATTTTTGCTACTGCTATACAGTGCCATTGTCTCTCCGGGAATTCAAAGAATATATTGGGGTTACGTGCACCCACAATTTTTGCTACTGGTATATAGTGCCATTGTCTGACTGGGAATTCAAAGAATATATTGGGGTTACAAATACCCTCATTTCTTGCTACTGCCATATAGTGCCAGTTTCTGACTGGTAATTAAAAGAATATATTGGGGTTACGTGCACCCACAATTTTTGCTACTGGTATATAGTGCCATTGTCTGACTGGGAATTCAAAGAATATATTGGGGTTACAAATACCCTCATTTCTTGCTACTGGTATATAGTGCCATTGTCTGACTGGGAATTCAAAGAATATATGGGGGTTACGTGCACCCACAATTTTTGCTACTGGTATATAGTGCCATTGTCTGACTGGGAATTCAAAGAATATATTGGGGTTACAAATACCCTCATTTCTTGCTACTGCCATATAGTGCCAGTTTCTGACTGGTAATTCAAAGAATATATTGGGGTTACGTGCACCCACAATTTTTGCTACTGGTATATAGTGCCATTGTCTGACTGGGAATTCAAAGAATATATTGGGGTTACAAATACCCTCATTTCTTGCTACTGGTATATAGTGCCATTGTCTGACTGGGAATTCAAAGAATATATGGGGGTTACGTGCACCCACAATTTTTGCTACTGCTATACAGTGCCATTGTCTCACTGGGAATTCAAAGAATATATTGGGGTTACGTGCACCCACAATTTTTGCTACTGGTATATAGTGCCATTGTCTGACTGGGAATTCAAAGAATATATGGGGGTTACGTGCACCCACAATTTTTGCTACTGCTATACAGTGCCATTGTCTCACTGGGAATTCAAAGAATATATTGGGGTTACGTGCACCCACAATTTTTGCTACTGGTATATAGTGCCATTGTCTGATTGGGAATTCAAAGAATATATGGGGGTTACGTGCACCCACAATTTTTGCTACTGCTATACAGTGCCATTGTCTCACTGGGATTTCAAAGAATATATTGGGGTTATGTGCACCCACAATTTTTGCTACTGCTATATAGTGCCAGTTTCTGACTGGTAATTCAAAGAATATATTGGGGTTACGTGCACCCACAATTTTTGCTACTGGTATATAGTGCCATTGTCTGACTGGGAAATCAAAGAATATATGGGGGTTACGTGCACCCACAATTTTTGCTACTGCTATACAGTGCCATTGTCTGACTGGGAATTCAAAGAATATATTGGGGTTACGTGCACCCACAATTTTTGCTACTGGTGGATAGTGCCATTGTCTCACTGGGAATTCCACAAATAATTTGGGGATTCATTCACCCTACATCTCAGGCTCTTGCCATATTCACCCAGGTTGTCAGTGCTGCACCAGCTCGTTCCCAGACAGCTCGGCCCGAAAAACACGTTACCTATATAGAGGATTTGGACAATGAAGACAACATGTTCTAAATCTAATGTCTGCACCTTCTCCAGAATTAAAATAAAGGCAGCGTTTAACTTTCAAATAGCACTGAACAAAGGAAGATCTTATCAGCTTGTCTCATGACATGCTACTAAAAAGTGTCATTTGTGTATCTTAATGTAAATATAGTTGTAAAAGCTTTTTGGGTTTTAGGCACTGCCAAGTTATTTATTACCACCCGCTCCCTTATAAGGATGATGACGCCAAAGTCACTGTGGGTGTTCAGAGCTCACAGCTTTGGTTGACATTTGTCTTGCTCTCTGTCGGTACCAGCTGTCTTTTTGGATACCGTAAAGTTATGTTGACTTTATTAACAGCTATAGAAGCTTTAGCCAGGTTGTGACGGTGTGTAACCCTAACAACACTAAGTGGGATGCACATTAATAGTCAGTCTATGTACGCTAAACGTATCACTGAAGTAATTTTTTTTCCCTCTCCCCTAATATAAGAAAGGAACAGACATTAGACCTAGACCGGGGTTCGAGGCTTGTAAAAATCCAGTATTATTTGTTCTTCATGATGTGAAATATGTGTTGAAAAGCAACCCAAGATGAAGTCAGCCATGTGTGCCAGTGTGTTATTTGGCATGCCTTTGCTGGCCCCAACTGTAAGGGTCACTCTCCATTTCCTCCATTTTCCACTCCCCTTCACACCATTTGTGGTGAAGCAATGGGATGCACTGAAGTGCACCCTCTAGCCTCGTGTGGGACAGGGACATCAGATGCCACTCCAACCCCCTCGTCTTCCTCCGCCAGCCAACGGTGCGAAGATGAGAGGAGTGTGCTCTGAATGTTTTCTGCCTAGCAGAGGCTAGTTCTCACTTACAAAAATGGCCCCACTTTGACCTGTATATCAGGCACAATGGTGTAGGTTTCAAAGAAACATGGCACCAACAAGTTGAAAAACGTGGGCCATGCGTGGACCGTGTTTGAGTCTGGCAAGCTCCAGATCTGCTACTAGGTTCCAGCCATTATCACAGGCGCAAAAATGCCAGGTCCCAGGTGTAGCAGGGAAAAAAAAATGCCATCTCAGCCAGGATGGCATCCCTGACCTTGGAGGCACTGTGCTGTCTGTCCCCCAAGCTGATCAGTTTCAGCACGGCCTGCTGACATCTCCCCATGCCAGTGTTACAGTGTTTTCCGCTAGTAGCTGGGGTGGAGGTTGCAGCATCGTAGGGTTTCAGTCTACTCCTGCCATGAATTTTGGCCTGGGAGAGGAGATAGGCCACCCCAGTTTGCACCCGGGGAACAGACTCCACCACATTCACCCTGCCTGTCATTAAAGATAAGCACTGCAGCATCCCTGACCACAGGAGCTTGTCCATGTGTCGGTGGTCAAGTGGACCTTGCAGCAAAGCGCAGAGCTCTGGGCCCGACTGATGTTATGGGACACATGCAGGCGCAAGGCAGAGACAGCACACCAAGAGAAGTAGTAACGGCTAGGCCCAGCATAGGGGGGTGCCCCAGCTGCCATCTGCTGACGGAAGGCCTGGGTCTCCAGAAGCATAAACAAACACCAACATCTCCAGGGCCAGCAGTTTATCGATGAGGCTGTTAAAGGCTTGGGCATGGGGGTGGGTTGTGTTGTACTTCTGCCTGCAATGAAAAGCTTGGGAAATGTGGAGTGGCTGGAAAGAGGCGCATGATGGTGCAGGCCAAAAGGGCGCATGAGGGTGAACTCCCCAATGTGTCAGAGATAGGTGTGTAGGTGTCCTTGCATCATATACTTGCACCATATTTGGCTTTGGAAGTTAATTTTGTGCCAAAAAGTGGTTAAGACAGCGATCCCTCAGCTACTCCCGTTACACTGTCTAGTGAAATTACCATCTTTGGAAGTGGACCACCACTTGTAAGATCCCAAAGGAAGCAGGCAAGAGATGTGCAGTGCAGAAAAAAAGATGAGAAAATAAGTGTAGGCTGTAGAGCACAGAGGGATCGGAGAGGACAGAGCTGGTGTCGGCCAGGTATTCCCACAACATGCGCCTATACTTGTCCCTCCTGGTGACACTAGGCCCCTGAGTGGCAGTAATTTGTCCAGGGGGGCCATTAACGTGTTCCAGACCTAGGAATAAGTCTTCCAACAGGGTAGAGTTTTGCATGCCTTTGCTTCTACCCACTGTTTTTGCTGCTTAGCTTCCCTCCACATCTACACTGCTTTCACCCCTAAACATCACCCCAGTTTATGCCTTTGCTTCTACCCAGGTTTTTTGTTGATTTAGCTTCCCTCTACATCTACACTGCTTTAGCCCCTAAACATCACCCCAGTTTATGCCTTTGCTTCTACCCAGGTTTTTTGTTGATTTAGCTTCCCTCTACATCTACACTGCTTTAGCCCCTAGACATCACCCCTGTCCATGTGGGGTCGGTGGCCTCGTCATCCACCAACTCCTCTTCCAATTGCGCACTGGCCCCTTACTGCAAACCGCACATGACCACAGCTTGCCCTGATGACAACTGTGTCTCATGATCCCCACTCAGGTCCAGACAAGTCGGTGGCGGGTCCAAAACCCCAAAATTGGAAGGAAATGGCGGATGCTGCAGTATTTCTAACACCTGTTCCTGGTGCTCGGGCCTGGTCTGTGTTGTACCCTGCACCCTGCTTAACGCAGCTGCCATATCCGAAGTTGTGCTGAGCGCATGCTAATGTTTTGTGTCCAGTGCAATGGATGGGATGGGATTTCACATAAGTCTGCCACCCATGGCCACTCATGGTTGAGCAACTGAGGGAGTTGACTTTGACGAACCCGAGGGTTTTGGAGTTGGAACTACATCAAAGGTCTGTGCTGCTCACACACTCTGCTCAACACATGATATGTTTAGTGCCAGCAGTGTGGAGACGTCGCACAACAGCCGTTGTTCCAGCAGGTACAGGCGTTGTAGGAGTGCATAGAGGCTAGCAGCGGCAACTATAGACTTTAAAAACTATCCGCACAAGCGCCACACTTTCACCAGTAGCTCAGGAACATTGGGGTACCTTTTTAAAATTATTAGCAGCAATGAGTTAAAAACGTGGCCCAGGCATGGAATATGTTGCAGGCTGCCAAGCTACAGAGCCAATCCCAGGTTACGGCCATTATCACACATGACAACATGCCTGGGCCCAGGTGCAGTGGCAAAAACCACATTGCCGTCTCATCGAGGATGGCATGACTCACTTTGTAGGCAGTGTGCTGTCTGGCCCCCAAGCTGATGAGCTTCAGCACGGCCCGCTGACGTCTCCCCACACCAGTGTTGCAGCGTTTCCAGCTCGTAGCTGGGGTCAATTTAACAGCGGAGGAGGGTGGTGTTTCAGCCCTCCTCCCAGGAATGTTGTGTGGGGAGACAAGTCAGGCCACCACATTTTGCTACCCGGTCCACGCCTCAACTACATTCAACCACTGTGCCCAAATTGAAAGGTAGCGTCCCTGTCCGCATGCACTTGTCCATTCGTAACTGGTCACATGGAACTTTAGGGCTAAGCGCTGAATTTAGGGACCGCCTCATGTTTGGGGGAAAGTGCTGGTGTGGACAGCACAGTGCGGTGGCGCAGTAGACACTCTGCCCAAAAAGGGCAGAGTGTCCCCCAGCCGGGATTCCAACATCTCCTGGGCCAGATTTCTTGAGATGAGGCCGTTGAAGCCTTGGGCATGTGGGTGGGTTGCTGGGAAGAGGCGCATGATGGCGCGGGCAAAAGGAGAAATGGCAGGAAAAGGTGAGGATAAGGGTGAACTCCCCAAAGTGTCAGAGGCAGATGTGGAGGTGTCCTGGCTGCTGGTCTGGACTGCAGCGCCAGCCCTGTCAACAGTGGGAGAGTCAGTGGCCGCCAGGCCAAACGACGATTATCCTGCGCTTGCTCTCACCCACTGAGCCCAGGGCTTGCCTTCCAAATGATGGCACCCGCAAGAGGTGGTGAGATTCCTCTCCGCAGATCTCCAACCCATCTTGGACTTGCAAATTGCACTAAATTTGTCATGTAACTGACATGTATATGATGAGTCTATCCATTGTCTGTTCATTTTGGTGAAAGTCAGCCTGTCAGCTGACAGACAGCTGTGCTTGTCAGTGATGATGCCACCGGCTGCTTGTACCCCCAGTTTTTGCTGCTTAGCTTGCCTCCACATCCACACTGCTTTTGCCCCTACACATCACCCCTATCCATGCCTGTGCCTCTAGCCATAAGTCTGCCACCCATGGAAACTCATGGTGCAGAAAGTGAGGGAGCTGACTATGAGGAACCCTTGGGTTTTGTAGCTGGTACTCCATCAAAGGTCTCTGCTGCTCACACACCCTGCTGAACATATGGTATCTAGGGTTAGAGCGTGTGGTGACCTCGCACAACAGTAGGTGCTTCAGGCAGATGTAGGCCTTGCTGGAGTGTATTGCGGCTAGCTCCAGGTACTGTAGACTTGGGAAAGTGGGTGTCCAAGTGCCGCACTTTCACCCTTAGCTCAGCTAATTTGGGGTATGTTTTTAAAAATCATTGCACCACTACATTGAACACGTGGGCCAGGCATGGAACGTGTTGGAGGCTGGCAAGCTCCAGAGCCCTCCAACAAGACAAAAAAGCCTGGCCCCAGGGGCAGCGGGGATAAACAAATTGCCATCTCATCCAGGATGGCATCCCTGACCTCAGAGGCAGTGTGCTGTCCGTCTCCCAAGCTGATGAGCTTCAGCCCAGCCTGCTGACGTCTCCCCACACCAGTGTTGCAGCGTTTTCAGCTCGTAGCTGGGGTCAATCTAACAGCGGAGGAGGAGGAGGGTGGTGTTTCAGCCCTCCTCCCAGGAATGTTTTGTGGGGAGACAAGTCAGGAAAATTCTTGAAACAGGGGAGAGTTTTGCATCTTTGCCCTTGCTGCCTATGGACATCCCTTTGCCTCTAGCCACCATTTTCCCTGCTTTGCTTGCCTCCACATCCACACTGCTTTTGCCCCTAGACATCACCCCAGTCCATGCCTTAGCTTGTACCCCCAGTTTTTCCTGCTTAGCTTGCCTCCACATCCACACTGCTTTTGCCCCTAGTCATCACCCCAGTCCATGCCTTAGCTTGTACCCCCAGTTTTTCCTGCTTAGCTTGCCTCCACATCCACACTGCTTTTGCCCCTAGACATCACCCCAGTCCATGCCTTAGCTTGTACCCCCAGTTTTTCCTGCTTAGCTTGCCTCCACATCCACACTGCTTTTGCCCCTAGACATCATCCCTATCCATGCCTCTGCCCCTAGCCATAACTCTGCCACCCCTGGAAACTCATGGTGCAGAAACTTTGGGAGCTGACTTTGAGGAACCCTTGGGTTTTGTAGATGGAACTCCATCAAAGGTCTGTGCAGCTCACACACCCTGCTCAAGATATGGTATTGTAGGGTTTCAGCGTGTGTGAATGACGGACAACAGCCTGTGTTTGGACAGATGTAGGCCTTGCTAGAGTGTTTTTAGGCTAGCAGCGACTCCTGTGCACTTGCAAAAGTGGGCGCACAAGCGCCGCATTTTCAACAGTAGCTTCGGTACATTTGGGTATGTTTTCAAAAAACTTTGCAGCACTAGGTTAGACGTGGGCCAAACATGGAACGTGTTGGAGGCTGGCAAGCTCCAGAGCCGCTACCAGGTTCCAGCCATTATCACAGGCGTAAAAATGCCAGGTCCCAGGTGTAGCAGGGAAAAAAAAATGCCATCTCAGCCAGGTTGGCATCCCTGACCTCGGAGGCACTGTTCTGTCTGTCCCCCAAGCTGATGAGCTTCAGCACCGCCTGCTGACGTCTCCCCACACCAGTGTTTTAGCGTTTGCCGCTAGTAGCTGTGGTGGAGATTGCAGCGTCGTAGGGTTTCAGTCTACTCCTGCCATGAATTTTGGCCTGGGAGAGGAGATAGGGTACCTCAGTTTGCACCCCGGGACCAGACTCCACCACATTCACCCTGCCTGTCCTTAAAGATAAGCAGCATCCCTGACCACAGGCGCTTGTCCAAGTGTCGGTGGTCAAGTGGACCTTGCAGCAAAGCGCGGAACTAAGGGCCCACCTGATGTTGAGTGACACGTGCTGGTGCAAGGCGGGGACGCCACACCGGGAGAAGTTGAGACGGCTAGGGACGGCATAGTGAGGTGCCACAGTTGCCATCAGGTCCGGGAAGGCGGGAGTTTCAACAAGCCGGAACACCAACCTCTCCTGGGCCAGCAGTTTAGCGATGTTGACGTTCTAGGCTTGCGTGGGTGGTTGGTTAGCGGTGTATTTCTGCCGGCGCTCCAATGTCTGAGAGATGGTGGGTTGTTGTAAAGAAGCGCCTGATGGTGCCTTTGATGGTGCAGGAGAAGGAGATAAGACAGAAACAGGGGAGGATGAGGGAGAAGTCAACAAAGTGGCGGAGGCAGATGAAGTGATGTCCTGGCTCGTCCTCTGGAGTGCATCGCCAGCACTGTGAGCAGAGGCAGTGGCATGAACGGCGGGCAACGTTTGTCCTGCCGTTGCTGCCTGCCACTGATTCCATTGCTTGGATTCCAAATGACGGTGCATTGAAGTGGTGGACAGGTTGCTCTTTTCAGGGCCCCTACTCGATTTCGAGAGACAAATTGTGTAGACGACACTATATCTGTCCTCGGCGCATTCCTTGAAAAAACTCTACACCTTCGAGAAACGTGCCCTCGATGGGGGAGTTTTTCTGGGCTGGGTACAAAAGGGAACATCTTCGGACATTCCGGGTCTGGCCTGGCTTCGGCGAAGCTGTTGACCTCTGCCTCTAGCTACCCTTTTTGGTGCTGCACCTGCCTCAACATCCACACTACTTTCCCAGCTTGACATCCGCCTTGTCCAGGTTGGGTCGGTGTCCTCGTCGTCCACCACCTCCTCTTCCAACTCCTGTCTCGCCTCCTCCTCCTGCACAATGCGCATGTCAACTGGTTGCCCTGAGAGCAACTGCATCTCATCGTCGTCAATGAGGGTGGGTTGCTGGTCATCCGCCACCAAATCAACCGGAGATGGAGGAGACTCTAGTGTTTGAGCATCTGGACACAGATACTCGTCTGTTAGGTCCGTGGAATCGCGAAATGGAGGGGCAGGTTGCGGTACAGTTAAAGTAAGGGAGAACAGCTCTGGGGAGCAGGGACAGTTGGGGTTATTATTCTGGGAAGATTGGGAATTTTGGGTGGAAGGAGGACAAGACTGTTGGGTAAGAGGAGGTAGAGGCTGACTGGCTGGTGGACAATGTGCTTTAAGCGTTATCCGACAGCCATTGCAAGACCTGTTCCTGGTTCTCGGGCCTACTAATCTTTGTACCATTCAGCCTAGTTAATGTGGAACTTTTGTGCAAAGCGCAGAACTTAGGGCCCGCCTGATGTTAAGGGACACACGCTGGTACAAGGCTCAACTCACCCTAAGTGCCAAAAACACTGCTGGTGCAAGGCTCTACTCATGCCAAGGGCCTCAATCTCTGCTGGTAGCTCAGCTTAAGGTCCTGTAACTTTGTTTGGAAGGGCTCATGTTAAGGGCTAGAAAAGTGAATTTTGGAAGGTCTTACCACATCACACACACACACACACACACACACACACACACACACTCAAAATGACAGTTAAGGGTGAGGGCTTTTGGAATTCCCATTGCCTATTCCATTTGTGGTTGTCATGGGGAACGTGATTTAAAGGGGTGGTTGTTACTGTTTGTTGAGCTTAAATTGGGGTTTGTGTCCATCCATTTGGGGAGTAAAGAAGGTTTCCAGGTATTTTCCCACTTTGATAGAGGTTTTTTTGAATGTGGAAAGTGTGTAGTTGTTAGGCAGTGATGTTGGGGTAATAGAGGGTCTTTGGTGTGTTAGATGCCCCCAGACATGCTTCCCTTGCTGTCCCAGTGTCATTCCAGAGGTGTTGGCATCATTTCCTGGGGTGTCATAGTGGACTTGGTGACCCTCCAGACACGGATTTGGGTTTCCCCCTTAACGAGTATCTGTTCCCCATAGACTATAATGGGGTTCGAAACCCGTTCGAACACACGAACATTGAGCGGCTGTTCGAATCGAATTTCGAACCTCGAACATTTTAGTGTTCGCTCATCTCTAGTAGATAGGCTTCTATGAGCCCCGGTAGTGCTATGCACTACGTTTTAAGGCAATTTAAGCTATGGATTGTACCAAACCTACTTGAAGGTTTCTATGAGCCCTGGCAGTGCTATGCACTACGCTTTAAGGCAATTTAAGCTATGGAGTGTACCAAACCTACTTGACCTGAAACAAATCTGTGGATCAAACCCGAAGCTGAACAAATCTTGAGAGTTTGCCCATTTCTACCTCTAAATAATCCAATCACACTCCCATGTGCCTGAATAGAAATCGAAAATAGATGCCAGTTAGGAAATGGCGTAGATTTCAGGTATAACTTGTGCCAGCTTTCTGGTGTGAGGTGTCTCTGGGTCACTTTGATCTTCACCCAAAGATCACTCCACACAGAGAACTAAATGATCCTGAGTCTTTCTTTTTCTTTTTAGTTGCTAGGACTCCTAGTATCTTTTCCATCTGTTATGAGCCTGTATGTGTTCTTTCTTGTAATATATTACTGTGTTATCCATGCTGTTGAATTTCCCCATGGTGGGACTATTAAAGAATTATCTTATGTTATCCGCCCACTTTTCCAAAAATGTGCCACTTGTGCACCAAATAACTGGCCTTTTTTTATTTTTTATTTTTTTTTTTAGCAAATTCCCCCTTTTGTTTCTTGGAGAAGATATCACTCTATGTGCCACAATGATGGAGCTACATAGCAGCCCACAGTGGCCATGTATTAGGTAACCATGCTTAAATATAGTAAATTAGGGTATGTTCACAAGGGACATACCGTATAAGTTGCAAATTTGACTTTGTGAAAAAGGTGCAGAACATCTACTGGAAATCTGCAGTTGAAAAAACTGTATTTTCTTTACACCTTGCCTAGGATTAAATCAGCCATAAAAATCTGCAGATACGTATTCATACCAAGGGTCATTTCCCCTGCATTATATGGAGATTGTGAATTTGATGTAAAATCTCATCTACTTTGCTGCTACTACTGTGGATTTTCAGGTTACAATTTCAAGTAGGAAAATCCAATGCGTATACGTCCCCTGTAGACATAGCCTTACAGGATCCATGCACACAGAGAAGAATAAAGCAAGAAGTAATGAAACCTGGCATATGAAGTGAGCGGATTTATGGCACTTGATATTTGACCTCTATTATCTTAAGTGATGTAGCTGAGTTATTAATTTCCCGTTTAATGTACAGGTATATAAAGTAATGAAAGCGCAGCAATTAGACATTCCTCAGATAATGGAAAGCTTTGTGTTGGCTTTATTTAGTTTATAATTTTACTTTAATCCAAAATACTGTATATAATCAGAAGATACTAGACCCCTGTTCAGACTGCCAGCCATTATTTACAGATCTGTCAAAGGTAATTTGAAACTTCAAAAGAACTCATTATCAAACTGGAAGTGAATCAGATGACTCTCATCCATCTGGATGTTATTCAGGAGTGCTTTATAATTACAGTATGCTCTAATCTTTAGTTCAGATCACTTAAAAGGACTCTACATGAACTGATGTTATACATATGAACTCCAGGCGCTTAACCGAAACGGCGAGCCGCTGCTAACGTCAAGTGATTGTTGGCCCCATACTGTATGCATTCACCATACTGAGGACCTATCTACAAACTGGTGCTTGGACGCTGTCAAAATAGTGGTGATGTCTGGGTGTTGGACCCCCACAGATCAGTTACTAATGTCATGCGTTAGGGGCCAGCCGAAAAACTCCTTTAGGAAGGGGCCCCTTGACTAGGGTTTGGCCCATGGCGGTAAAAGACATTGCAGTTTACAGTACCTGTAAATTAACACATCACATAGTAAGGTACGTCACGGATGTGTGAATAAGACCAAATGCTTGGTTGCAATTTTAGAAACCAACAATAGACAATAGTAAAACAGTTTTAGTAAAAGAATTAAAAAAAACTCTCAAAAACCCTGTAATCTAATTCTAGTACTATTGTATATCCATAGCTCCACATATTATGCATTCTAGCCTTCTCCGACAGTCTTTGGTGATTGTTCGCCCTTGTATAGATTTCGGTTGTACATTGTGTTGAGGATGTGCAGGTTATTTATATGATGGATTGTATAATGATCAGGTAGCAGAATGGAAAGGAGATTTATCAATGTTGTCTGACAGTCTGACATATTAGGTTTCTTGAAAAGGACAATAGTTCTCCAATTAATAACATGAACGTGTCACTAAACCTAGGAAAGAGTGGGACGAAATGCCAGAAGACAATCCTGAATGCCCCACTATTAGTCTTGACACATTACTGTATAGATCACTTGTATTCAGAGACAGATTCCCTGGAGTCTGTACTATAGATTCAGTACATTCACTGTCTTGAGCACAAATCCAAACGATAACCGCGTGTATTTTGCTACAACTCTTCCTATAACCATAGCTGGATTCTAGGCAGGGTGCATGGTATATGTGTCATGGGGTCTACACTCCATCAATGTTTTTGTGTCTACTTAACCATACACCTATGTAATGTGTAGAAAAGGAATGTAGAATAGAGGTTACCGCTATATGACACTATAGAGCAGAGAGAAGGCGCCTTTGGCTATAGCACCACAGTTCAGGGTGAGAAGATGTGATATTGTAATGGGTGCCTTAAACAATGCCTATTACTGTGCCAGTTGCATAATGCAATCTCCCAATGTATACTATATTATTATATATCTGGGAATAGGAAGCCTTTAAACTGAGCACATGTGTAAACCACTGGATGCAGAGTCATTTTACAAGCTGTGACATGTAGGAGAATAGAAGTATCCCTGAGTCAGTGCTGATGCCAGGGTATATGAATGGTGCTATTGTTAGAACTGGGAACACTCATGGGTGTTGGCAAAGTGAACACAAAATTGTGCTGAAGTCCAAGTAAAATGGAAATTATCAAGAAAGCCAACAGAATCAGAAATGATCGGCACGGCCCCCACCACAAACACCAGGACTAAGAAGGTGCGATATCTCCTACACTGGTGTGCTCGGCAGGAAAGTATAAGTATCCGACATCCAACACAAGTATGTAACAACAAAAGAAATAGTGCAACATACCGTATAAATAGTCCACACCACCCCATATAAATACTCTATACCACCTCATATAAATACTCTACACCATATAAATACGCCACACAACTCTATATAAAAACCTCTCCTTTATTACAATTTGCAAGACCTGTGGACTGGATGGAGTACAACACTGAATTGGCAGAGCGATGGCCGTTTTGCAATGACTTTGTTTCATCCTGGCTAAGGCAGAGTAGTGTGGTGGGTGCCGCGGTATTTTTCATGGCTCTAAATTAACTATGTTGGCTTTCTCCAAGTATCCCAGCTTCCTTCAATACTGGAAACAATACTAAAAGACCAGTCAGCTTATAAAGATGTCCTCACACAAGACAGAAGTCAACGCAAGCCATCTACTACAGCTACTATGTATAGTCAATTGCGTTCTAGCAGAGGAGCAACATGGCTGAGGTGTGTGGCTGGGCCACCAGTGGTCACATGGGCACATCAAGCACCATGATGTGATGACACTCGGCAATATATAAAAATATTGGATAGGCAGGAGGTTACAAATTACAAAGGGGTTTCTCTGGACTACAGTATTGATGGTGTATCCTTGGCGTAGCTCATCCATACAAAATCCCCGAAGATCACCTGCCTAAAATGGGCTGACCCATCTTCACTGTTTTTGAGACAAAGGGCCATACTTTTGGTAGTGGCTGTGCCTGGTACTGCAGTTCACTCCAACACAGTCCAATTCAAGTGAATGGAACTGAGCTGTAATAACATGCACAGCGGTCATCAAAAGTATGGGGAGGTATCTAGTAAACAACGAAAGGGATGGGGCAGTATTTTATATTTACTAACGCTGTAGTAGACCCCATCTATGTCAATTGAACATTACACTTTAGGCTGAGGCCCCACGTTGTGGAAACACAGCTTTTTTTGTTGCAGATTTTGCTGCGTTTTCTTAGCCAAAGCCAAGAATGGCTATAGAAGGAATGTGAGCTATATAGGAAGTTCTTATATGTCTCCCTTCTGCACAATCAATTCCTGGCTTTGGCTCAAAAAAACACAACAAAATCTGCAACAAAAAAGCTGTGTTTCCGTAACATTGGGCCTCAGTCTAAGATAGAAAATCTAATTTAATGGTAGTCTTGTAAGTCTAATAATACTTCTGGAATTATAGTTTGCTGTCATTTTATGAGCTATACATAAGTCTACTAGCTTGAAACTTTGGAGACTTGAACCACATCAGAAATGGCATGACTGACCGCTATGTAATTTACAATACATTGGAACTTTCTGCGAAAATTGCTAATGCGAATAAAGTTCATCTGCTCCATGTATACAGCCTTTATACTGGATGGCCCACCCTCTAGGACATTATCCTACATGAATTGTCTACATTTGGTGCATTGTAAACTGTGACCATTGCAATACACAGATTATATCATTTATTTAATAAAATATTTCACCGAGACACATAGTATACGCCAAAGCACATATGATCTGCTACATGTGGACAAGCCTAACATTAGATATATTTAGCCCTGTTACATAAAAATAAGTCAACAGGAAGCAAATTTGACGTCTTTGCTTCAACTTCTGACATGTCAGCTAGTCACCCACTCATTGACAGATGATACTTCATGGGGAAATGATCACAGATGTCTGGCCATATCAAAGTCAATGAAATTGATGAAAACCTACTGAAAATAGGTGCCTGGAAATTCATGGTTTTCCCAATGAAACTCTTAGTAATCTGATCATAAAAAAATACATAGAGCTCATTCACACAACAGGCTTTCATGGCCGTCGTAGAAAATAATGGACCATTTTTGGGCTCCTTTCAAGCCCATGAGAGATCTGTGCAAACATTTTACCCTTGGATACTTTTTCACGGCCAAGTATACAGCCCTGAATAAGCACTGAGGCTGGAGGAAACCTCTGCAAACTTTCTGTGCAACGTGCTGCAGGAAGAACCGCAATGCGTTGCCGCCGGGACGCCATGTGCAGCCGTAGCCTAAGGCAGATCTACTCGTGTCTTCTACTTCTTCAGGTTACACACACTTTGATTTCTAGATGCTAGTAAGGCTACATTCACATCTGCTCTTGAGACAACATTGGGATTCTTTCAAAAAATTCTGTCTATGGGGTCCATTGGAAAATGTTGGTTTCTTATAACGGAATATGATCTGGCAATGCCATTACTTTTCATTATACTATATCTATAATGACATAGAAAAATTGAAATAAACTTGCAGATGTGAAGAAGACAGCCTTATTATGGTGCTTTTACCTCCTCATGTAAAGGAATAAAAAAGCCTGTAATTATAAGTCAAAGGAACACAGACAGAAAGTCTGAATAAAACAGCATATCGGTCTCATGGAGAACAAGCAAACCTCCTGTGCCTGCCTTAGGCCACATAATACATTCCAGCACGCTTAGAAAGATGGATTTTTCTGTTTCCACCTCTACCTCTGACCACACCCAGCTTATCAAAGTAATTGCAGTAATTATAGCTCATTTAACTCACATTTTCATTGAGCAAAAATGTAGCTGTTTCCCAATTCAGAAGACATTGTTACAATGCTGAGAACATACAATGAAATGTCATTTCTTACGACAGATGATTTTCTCAGACTACATGCTGCGCTTGCTGCTCGCTTGTTTGTCTGTTTGTTTCTTTAATCATTTTGCGTAAAGGCTGAAGACAGAATCCTGTGGCAAAATGAATTCTTCTGATTTCTGTACATTGCAATGTTATCTCTAAGACCAGGGACCAAATCATCCTTGAAATGTCCCTACACAGTGACAGCCAGGCCTTGGTATCTGAGGTCACCCCTTCTGCTACATAAAATTCTACTGATTAAAGGCCCAGGTACAAATTTAACATTGGGATGCAAGATCATTAATTTACACATTCCACAAAGACAGATTAGACACCATTAGGCAATGAGTAAGTTTTAAATTTTAAGTTTTCTTAAAAATTTAAATGTGCAGGGTCTTGCTGGTCAAGATGCTGGCTTGTCTGTTCTATATGACTCTAGAAGTCTTCAAGCATGATGTCCTATCAATTTTCTGCTGCTAATAATCACATTACAGCTGAAACACATTTTGAATTTGTCTCCCTGCTAGAAGGTGTGTACAATAAGGAGTAGTCTGACCCCTCCCCTCTTCATTATAACTACTTTGGTTGGTTTATATGTAATTCTGCCAGGAGTAACTATACAGTTGCAACACATGGCTGAGAAAAAACAAAAGTTACCTCAATCTAGAACACTAGTCTGTAAATCCATGGCAAATACAGGGAAGATTTGCTTAGGCCTTGTTCACACCTGTGTCAGTAATCCGTTCAGGGGATTACTCATGGGGACCCCCCTGAACAGACTACTGAACGCATTGGCAAGTCGTGTGCAGTGAAAGCACATGGATCCCATAGACTATAATGGGGTCTGTGTGCTTTCCACACGGTCTTCGCACAGAACATGCGGACAGAAAAGTAGTTCATGATCTACTCCTCTCTGCATGACTCATGCAGAGACCGTGCGGAAAGCACTCAGACCCCATTATAGTCTATGGGATCCATGTGCTTTCACCGCACATTGCTTGCCAATGTGTTTGGTAGTCCGTTCAGGACGGTCCACATGTGGACTCCCTGAGCGGATTACTGACGCAGATGTGAACGAGGCCTTAGGGTTTTCCACCAAGTGGGGAACATTGAGCAGAGACTGCAAACAGGAGAGAGTATAAATTCCCAGGAGACACTAAGTTTCTGAGATTGCACAGTGTAAGTGGCAGCTGCTCAGATAAGAGAGAAGCTTTGCCCACAGTGATGGGCATGGTTGCAACACCTAGAGAGTGCCACAGAGTGTCCTCCATCAGAAAGCGTCCAGAGAAATTCCGCTATTCTATTGTAACAACTTGGGGCCTTGCTGTATTGGAGAAGAACTGTTGTTTACAAGGTTCTGTTTGCCTGTTTCCGGTGTAACCATGTTTGCCCTATGCCTTCTTAGAACACCTATCCCCAGTCTTACAAACATCCATATATGTGTGACTGTGTACACAGAAGAGATTGAAGGTCTATCTCCATCACAAATTTTCCCCCATGCCCTTTCAACAATCAGTGGACCAATGTGATACCCTTTGCTTGCATATAATACAATTGCTAAGTATAAAGGATAAGGAAAAAGTATGTTTTTGTACCGTGTTAGCCAGTGGGTATGAAACATAAAAAACAAAAAAACTTGAGAGTCTTCAGTAGTTGATACCTTTTTCAATGGCTAACTAATAATGATGACAGATTACAAGCTATCGAGGCACTCAGCCTCTTCCTCAGGTATACCGTAGTACAGTGATTTTCAACCTTTTTTGAGCCGCGGAACACTTTTTACACTTAAAAAATCCCGGGGCACACCACCAACCAAAATGGCACAAAATGACACTAAAACAGTACATATTATACATATAGTTAATAATATAGATTCTAAATGGTTGATTCTTTGGTTGAAATAAACTGCAGCAAAATCTGCAACAAAAACGCTGCGTTTATGCAACGTGGGGCCTCAGCCTTACGCCTCCTGCATACAAGTGGCACGCATGTGGTTTTCACTGATATAAACATTAAAAATTAATTGACAGGACCACAAATGCAGACAGATATACACTCACCGGCCACTTTATTAGGTACACCTGTCCAACTGCTCGTTAACACTTAATTTCTAATCAGCCAATCACATGGCGGCAACTCAGTGCATTTAGGCATGTAGACATGGTCAAGACAATCTCCTGCAGTTCAAACTGAGCATCAGTATGGGGAAGAAAGGTGATTTGAGTGCCTTTGAACGTGGCATGGTTGTTGGTGCCAGAAGGGCTGGTCTGAGTATTTCAGAAACTGCTGATCTACTGGGATTTTCACGCACAACCATCTCTAGGGTTTACAGAGAATGGTCCGAAAAAGAAAAAACATCCAGTGAGCGGTAGTTCTGTGGGCGGAAATGCGTTGTTGATGCCAGAGGTCAGAGGAGAATGGCCAGACTGGTTCGAGCTGATAGAAAGGCAACAGTGACTCAAATAGCCACCCGTTACAACCAAGGTAGCCAGAAGAGCATCTCTGAACGCACAGTACGTCGAACTTTGAGGCAGATGGGCTACAGCAGCAGAAGACCACACGGGGTGCCACTCCTTTCAGCTAAGAACAGGAAACTGAGGCTACAATTTGCACAAGCTCATCGAAATTGGACAATTGAAGATTGGAAAAACGTTGCCTGGTCTGATGAGTCTCGATTTCTGCTGCGACATTCGGATGGTAGGGTCAGAATTTGGCGTCAACAACATGAAAGCATGGATCCATCCTGCCTTGTATCAACGGTTCAGGCTGGTGGTGGTGGTGTCATGGTGTGGGGAATATTTTCTTGGCACTCTTTGGGCCCCTTGGTACCAATTGAGCATCGTTGCAACGCCAAAGCCTACCTGAGTATTGTTGCTGACCATGTCCATCCCTTTATGACCACAATGTACCCAACATCTGATGGCTACTTTCAGCAGGATAATGCGCCATGTCATAAAGCTGGAATCATCTCAGACTGGTTTCTTGAACATGACAGTGAGTTCACTGTGCTCCAATGGCCTCCACAGTCACCAGATCTCAATACAATAGAGCATCTTTGGGATATGGTGGAACGGGAGATTCGCATCATGGATGTGCAGCCGACAAATCTGCGGCAACTGTGTGATGCCATCATGTCAATATGGACCAAAATCTCTGAGGAATACATCCAGCACCTTGTTGAATCTATGCCATGAAGAATTGAGGCAGTTCTGAAGGCAAAAGGGGGTCCAACCCGTTACTAGCATGGTGTACCTAATAAAGTGGCCGGTGAGTATAGGGTATATAGGACAGATATAGTGTAGGTATAGGACAGATATAGGGGATGTATAGGACAGATATAGGACCTGCTCTATAATTTTCAGCTCTTCAATTTGGCCCAGATACACAGCCACAAATAGAATGGCTCTATATATGGGTCCTTAGAAATGTATAGGTCTGTACTTTTATCCAAAGTTGTGTATAAAAAGTCTGGTCATGTATATTACAGGTTACAACTCAATGTGCCTCATATTAATAGCAGTGAACCCCATCATGTCCCTCACATTAACCCCCTGTGTGCTTTACATAAGGGATAGTGATATGTGAGACATATGGAGGTAATAATTAAGTAAATATCTTCATTATATAGTACCCCCATATGTTACACATGTTATTAACTCTTATGTGAGCCACACACGGGTTAATATGAGGGACATGAAGGGGTTAATTGCTATTAATGTGAGGCACATGGAGTTACTAAAACTAAAGTAATAACCCCAAATGCCTGACATTAATAAGAATAGTTACTAGCCTGGTGTTGTTCTTACTTTCACTTTGTTCAGCTTCCTCTCCTCCTCAGGGCTGCAGACGGCAGGAGCTCCTCCTCACGTGTAGCAGCTGGTCCAAGGAGCCCTTATCCTGTGCAGTGAGAGGCTCATCTCTGATTGGTGGGCAGGGAGAGAAGGGGGCGTGTCCTACACCTGAGCTCTAGCAGAGCAGTGAAGGGACGCTCCGTCTACATTTACAAGTACACGAACGTCGGGGACTGGCTGCTGTGCCAGCAAAATAGGTCTCCTGTGCCAATCTTGGCACGCGTTTGGGGAACTTTCCCCGCGGCACACCCGACCATGTGCTAGTGTGTACACTGGTTGAAAATCACTGCCGTAGTATATCACTATACCTGGGGAAGAGGCCATTAAAAAGTTAGCCATTAAAAAAGGTATCAACTACTGAAGACTCCTAAGTATAAAGGAATCTTTCATCATCTAATAGTAAAAAGGTAAGGATCAACCAAGACCGGCCCCATAACTGTTGTATTATAGTCTGTATATGTTTTCCTTTTCATGTGATGAAGTTATTATATATCTACGCTGCTACTATAAATATATATATATATATATATATATATATATATATATATATATATATATATTATAATAAATAAACTAGACTGGGCTGATCACCTGGAGGTGCTGCACGTGTGTCTGAACACAGTACCACACTTTGGAGGATTAGATACACGTGTCTGCATACAGTACCACATGCTGAAGGATTAGATACACGCGTCTACACACAGTTCCACATGCCGTAGGATTAGATACACGCCTCTTCACACAATACCACATGCCAGAGGATTAGATACACCTGTCTGCACACAGTACCACACGCCAGAGGATTAGATACGCGCGTCTACACATAGTACCACATGCCGTAAGATTAGATATGCACGTCTGCACACAGTTTCACTTACCGGAGAATTAGATACGTGCCTCTTCACAAAATGCCACACGGGGGAGGATTAGATACACACATCTGCACACAGTACCACACGAACAAGGATTAGATACTTGCGTCTAAACACAGTACTACACGGGGAAGGATTAGATACAGCTTTACTCCAGGTATCCATAACAACTGATCACAGGTTTTTCACTGATATCCAAAATGAGATACACATAATCACATGACGCTTATGGATACACACACAAACCACATACAAAATACATCAGTGCAAAACTGGACAATTCTTATGGGGCCACTACACAAACATAAAATGTAATATACCCGTGCGAAGCCGGGTTCTCCCTCTAGTATATATATATATATATATATATATATATATGTATATATATATATATATATATATATATATATATATATATATGTGTATATATATATATATATATATATATATATATATATACATATATATATATATATATATATATATATATATATATGAGTTTTTGTGGTTTTACAGGGTCGGAAGTCAGCAACACTGTGTTAATATGGAATATCACACCTTAAATTTTAGGCTATTTTCTCAGTAAAATGGTGTAAATAACAAGCATGAACATTAGTAATTGCCAAAGTATCATATAAAAGTGTCCTATCTAAGTTATGGTAATGCGTCTCCATGTCTCCCTAGACATTATTGTGAAATAGTGTATGCCCTCGCCAAGTGTTAATGTGATCAGAAGCCTTGTGACAATTTTCAGATCCAGCCAGTTTTATCCCCTGTAAAAGGCAGTCATATAAATATGAGTCATGAGGCTCCGTGGGACAGCAATTTAAAAACCAATTGAGCAACATGAAATTTTGCTGCCAGATGCATTTTCTCAAACACGGAACAGAATAACATTGGGGGAAATTTAATGATGATGTTTTATCAAGAGCACTTCTGTCAGCAAATAGATGAAAGCCCTGCCACATTGACTCGGAGACGTAAAGGTTATTGATGTTTTATTAAAGTTAATATGAATGGGTAAGATATATACGGTATATATATTTTAAGAACTCCATTGAAATTATTTGTAAGCAGCCTGCACTCAGACATGAAAGCTGCGCTGATTTACAGTTTATAGCTCAGGCAAACCAGAGGAAAGAAAATAGAAATCAAGTTAACATATAAAAATATACATAAAAGTAAATCAGTATGTAAGAGTCTTAGGAATTCTCTTATTAGGAAAAATATACCCAAACACAGACTTATTTGAGGCCTGATAAATGTAGGTGACATACCTAATAAATCCAATGACTTCTTCTCTGATTTAGTTTCCATTTCTTCTCCATCTGCTCCAGACCACCATGATGACTTCTCCTAAAAAAGACTGTAATTTTCATTCTGTTGGATCCACTCCATCTATTCCAGCACCGCCATTCTCCTCCTCTTCTTATAGGAGACCACCACAAAATGGCCAATAAAACAGCCAACTGCACACAGCCATCGGCCATTTTGTGGTGGTCTGGTGTAAGAGACCACCACAAAAGAAAGGAGAGGTATAAGTGGTTTCTTTATGTTTCTCAAGTCACTCTTGAGTTTGACTCAAAAACCATAGGAAAATTTGCAACAAATATGCAGCTTTTGGCAATATGAGGAATCAGTCTAAAGGTTTTTTGGGAATTTTTGATGGTTTTGCTTAGTACCTAGGTGCTCTCCCCATTGAAATCAATGGGAGGCTTTTATCCCTATGCTTTCAATGTATTATGCGCGTAATACATTGAAAGCATAGGGAAAAAAGCCTCCCATTGATTTCAATGGGGAGCGCACGTATGCCAACTCCCATTCAAGTCAATGGAAACTGCTTTTTACGCGCTCATTCTGAATGTGTTTTTACAATCAGAATGAGTGCAGCATTACATCGTGTGAAGGCTCCCTTATAGTCAAAAAAGAAAAAATATGGTTCTAAGCAGTGATAAGTACAATAGACATAAGAGGTAATACATAGTGTCCACATCAACTTGTACAAGTTAGAGATGGGGAACCTTGCAGGTTTTGTTTCAGGTTCTGGTGGCATGGCTACCAGATTTGTTTCAAGTCGAAGAAGTTCAGTATGAACAACTGTGTGTAGACACTTTTTGGTCTGGCCCAGGGGCGTAACTACCATAGAGGCAGCGGACACAGGGCCCGGGCCATTAGGTGGCCCAGTGACAGCCGCTACCGCTGCGTTTTTTGTTTTTGTTTTTTTTTAAATAGGCCGTTAGGGCCCCTATTCACTTGCCGATCCTGGCTGGGCCGGGATCGGCAAGTGACACCGCGGGCCCCACAAATACTATCATTATACTCTTGGGTCTTTGCAGACCCCCGAGTATAATGATCGGCGGATCGGGAGAGGTAAGGGAACATAACAAACAGTGTTACTTACCTCTCCACGATCCTGCCAGGCCTCCTTTCTGACGTCACATGAACTCGGCCTGCATCCCGGGTCATGTGACGTCTGACGTCATTTCATAAGGATGCCAGCAGAGAAGACAGCGTAGGAGCCAGAGACAGGTAAGAAACAGTAATTTTTTATGTTTTTATTCCCCTGGGTCTGAAAAGACCCCAGAGTATAATAATTGTTTATGGGTGTCCACTATGGGGGATAATACTGTGTTCAGGGGCCACTATGGGGGATAATACTGTGTGCAGGAGACACTATGGGGGATAATACTGTGTGCAGGGGCCAGTAAGGGACATAATACTGTGTGCAGGGGCCAGTAAGGGACATAATACTGTGTGCAGGGGCCAGTAAGGGACATAATACTGTGTGCAGGGGCCACTATGGGGGATAATACCGTGTGCAGGGGCCAGTAAGGGGCATAATACTGTGTGCAGGGGCCAGTAAGGGGCATAATACTGTGTGCAGGGGCCAGTAAGGGACATAATACTGTGTGCAGGGCTTACTAAGGGACATAATAGAGTGCGGAGGAGGGGGTCGGTCAAGGTCTTCGACATCGGTGTCGGTTGGGGGGGGGGCATGTGAAAAGTTTGCCACGGGGCCCCGCCATTCCTAGTTACGCCACTGGTCTGGCCTGCTCATGTAACCTCTGATAGCCCATGGACAGGCCTCAGTGGTGACCCTGGGTGCTGCGAGGAGGCCAGAATAGGTAAGGAAAGGTGAGTATAAATTCTTTGTATCTTTTTCACCTCCACTGGGCCTCCACCTATTATACTCAGGATTCTGAAGAGATAATAATAATGCTGCTAACCATTTTAATTCACCCAAGACAAATCACCATTTGTTCAATTTTGTAAACAAACAAACAATTTGGAAAGTTCGGATTGAACCTGGCTCGGAACTATTGAGTCCATTGTGCATTGGATTATAATGACACCCATTGACTTTAAGGGTACGTTCACACGGTGGAAAATGGATTCCACTTGTGAACATACTGTGCGGCTAGCAGCGGTGGGATGCAATCAAATCTGACAGAAACCATGAAGGAACCCCTATTAGTTAATGAATGTCATTACAACCCACTACACAGTGAATCTGACATCAGTGTTTCTCTGATATATGAGTTTCTAAAAGACATATTTTTGGCTCAGTGACCCCTGATCACAAGGCATTTAAAGGGAGTCTGCCACCAGAGCCCACCAACGCAGTCCTGCAGATAGATAGGTTAGGGTCACCTGAATCGGCGCTTTTGTTGCCGAGATTTTGGTTTTTCATAAATGATCTCTTTGAAGCAATAGGGGCGTTGTCTATTACCCCAAACCCTGACGTATGTGCAGGACTGGGTGGATATGTTGGGTTCTGATGACAGACTCCCTTTAAATATAATTTTTTTTATTATTTTATATTTTATAGAGTCTGCCGTAAGTATTACCATCCACTTGTATTCTCTGTCCTTTATATATTGCAGTAAAAAGAAATGTAATTGAATCCATTCCTAAGAAAATGTACGATGTAACTAGCGGTAGCCGTTTAGGATGAAAACAAAAGGCTAATCCTACAAGCAGAAAATCCACCGTCTGTGTCTGCACATTTAACCGCAATTTCCAGAGACTTTTCCAGCGTTTCTCATCCGCCGTACATTATTGCAAGTACAGATTGCAAGATTGTAAAATATCATCGGCACAAAGCTGTAGCTCTAGGATAAGTGCTTAGACTATGTTCCCAATACACTGTTTCCATAGAAACAATGCGTAGGAGTCAGGTCTGTCTGCAAGTAAAGGAAAGAAGGTCTGACAAAGATGGAGAGTAACATGGACCACAAAGCAAAATATTAACATTCATATACCACCGAGACAGAGAAGCCGTCAGAATAAATATTGATTATTATATAGAAATGGGGTGACATGCGGTCAAAGATGTCAACTAAAAAGTAATAGAATTCCCTGCAGAGCCCGCAGAATAACATTACTATACATGAGCCCAGCGTATACAGTATGTAGTGCAAAACAGCAAGAATAAATCATTTCCAGCAAAACACACTTCAATAAATGCAACATAAAAGGAAGATTAATACATGCACATTTTCTGCAATTTCATGCTGCTTTTTTTCCCCTAAAGATGCTATACTGGTAAATGTTATTAGATTTACTGCTATGAAAACCCCATATTGAAATGCCCTATGTAAAAGAGAGATCAAAAGTAAAACATTGCAAAAAATTAAGATTCTTAAAGAATTAAACGCATCCTAGATATGTATGAAATATTCACAGTATATATTATAAAACCTATACTAGATGCTGGACACTTTACCCATTGAATAAAATTTACTTTTTTGGTCTAAATAAGCAAGCTGTGTCTATAGCGCCATCTTTTGGAAGGCAGCAGTCCTATAAGTAAATGGTCGACCTCTTAGGCCGGGTTCACACGGAGTATTGTGGCTCGTCATTTGGTACGTACGCGCAAAATAGTGCCACGTATACGGTACCGGCTCCCATTGAAAACAATGAGAGCGTATATGGCCCGCAAAAGATCCTGCGGCGTGTACGTACCAAATGACGAGCCACAATACTCCGTGTGAACCCGGCCTAAGGCAGAAGCCCCATGTTGCGGGAACGCAAGTTTTTTTTATGCAGATTTTGTTGCGTTTTTTTTTCTGAGCCAAAGCCCAGAGTGGATTAAGCAGAAGGGAGAAGTATAAGAATTTCCTGTATATTTTTCATTCCTTTTGTAGCCACTCCTGGTTTCAGCTCAAAAAACCGCAGCGAAGTCTACAATAAAACAAGCTGCATTTCCGCAATGTGGGGCCTTAGCCTTAGCCTCAAACAGGTCTTGAGACACAATTAGGATGTAAGGCACTCCTCTGCAGACAGCTGTTCTGGGTTCAGTGCCCTTCATCAGTGCTATGTAAATCTAGGGGAGTTACAGATATGTCACCTCTTTGTCAGATTCAGAGGGGAACGGAAGGAACACTGCCACTGTCAATAAGCAAACACACACAACAACACAAGACATCTCCCAGTAGACATCAGCAGACATGAACAATTTTATTTAGTAGGCAATGTGAATTGGTGAATGGTTGTGGGACTTGCATGTTATATGCTGTGGATTTTGGTTACTGTGTGATCTGATAAGTGTACGGTACCTGTAGCTGTCCTATATCTTTGTGTCCATCACATCACCAAGACAGATTTATACTCATAGCAAGTAATGAAGGTTTGGGTTATGGGTACTGAATTAAAAAGCACCTGTCAACACTATTGAATAAGGCTTCAGGCCTTATTCACACACATGGGTAAAAACACCCTATTTTTGAAGACTGATGTGTTCATTCCTAGCCTTCATAGCTTCTGCACTGGCAGGAGGGTATTCCTCATTTACGAGTGGGCACACATCTCCTAATACATCAAGTGTCCTCTGCTCTGGGCCATGCAGTTGCTTTGAAATCTACATAATTTATTGTCATAAATGATCATACATCTGGTGGGGTAAATGGCCCCGTCCACACCATGACCGAGGACAGATCCTCTTGAGGGAAACTGGAGAGAGTGGTGCAAATATAAAAAAAATTACAAATGTCTGCGCAAAAATCCATTTTACCGAAAAATGGGTCGCTTGGTATACAAGGCTTGATAAATCCCCCCCCCCCATTTATTTCATGGCTATTCTCATGTCAATTTTTTGGTCTGTCCTTGTTCATTTTGATGGATCCCTCAATAGACTGAAGTCTATAAGAGATCTGTGAAAATGATTCCCGCAAGGATGCAACATGGCCATTACAAATATAAGGTAATGTATAAATGGCTGATAGTGGGTCCGACCCCAAGTATAAGTATAAGTATAGCACTTAACTAGTCTCATAACTATTCTTAAAAATGAATGGGGCAGGGTCGCACATTCTGTGTCCACTGGTATGTTCTGAATGGGAGCCAAACACCCCCCTTCTCAGGAGTCAGAACCCCACCGATCAGCAATTCATTCCCTATCCTATGAATAGGGGATCAGTCAGATGTCACATTAGTGAGTTAAATAAGTGATTCCCGTCTTTGGGGATATTTCCTTACAACACCCCCTTAATGGACGTGATTTGGTCTATTTGTAGGATACATTTCCTTTTGCTTGTTTTTCTATCCACATTCATTCGATATCTCTATAAACAAGAAGTAAACATTTCTGCTGGTTTATAGCACACATCGCCTCCAGTTCCCAAAGTGCAGGACTGAAATGTCTGCTTAAATTTTAATCAATAAAAAGCTTATGTCTAAGAGACGATCTTTATCTAGATCAGACGTTGCCTACAGACTCATATTAGAGAAATTTTAGTTTCATTCAGTGCTGATACAATCTCTCCATGCTGTAATATCTTTCCTTAACTGCACACAAACAGTGTAGCAATATGTTTGCTAATGTCTTTTTCCTGGCTTATCACACAGCTATTAACCATCTGGAGAGAACTGTGTTGAAAAGAGCAAGTTGCGCTTGAATAGGAAAAAAGTGAAATAACTACTCTTATTGTACGCCCACATAGCAACTTCAGATATATACTACAGCACCGGAATGCAGAAATGATAACGTAAAAGTAGATTAGAACCTATTCAGCAAGTTAAATGCAAAACCAGGCCAGACATTTCACATGTGCAACCCGTGCAACTACAAATGCACATCAAATATATATATATATATATATATATATATATATATATATATATATATATATATATGATATATAATAATAATAATTGTAAAATATAATAATAACTAATAATAATAAGAGTTGTCCTTTTTTAATACATGTCATAATTACTGAGAAATTTACTGGAGAAGCGCTCTGTGACTAATAGCACCGACTGACATCATATTAGCCATTGGAAACACAAGGATCCATATACTGTTCTAGTATAGGGCCCCTCTGTTGCCATTGATGCCAAAGAAAACAATTGCTGCTAGGAATTAAAACAATTTAGCTTCTGCTTTACAGAAACAGCACCACAACTGTGTACAGGTTGTTTATGGTACTGCAGCTCAGCTTCATGTAATATAACAAGCCCTGAACAGGTGTGCGTCTGTTTTTTGGAAGAAAGTAACAATATTTATCTAAACCTTGACAACTCCTTTAATAATTAAGGACCTATTTCCATGGTAGAATTTGCTGCTGATTTTGTGGTGGATTCTGTCTCCAAATCAGCAGCAGATCCCACCCACATACTGTTTCTTATTGTTTTCAATTGGAGGCAGAGATTGGAGCAGGATGCTGGAAAAAAAAACGCGTCCTGCTCCATTTTGGTACAAACTCCCCCCATTCAGTATCAGAAAGTTATGATGGAAAGTCGAGAAGAATGAATATCTGCCTCAGATTCCTCTTCATTTTCTGATGTCTGAACGAGCCCTAACTGTTGCACAATTCACTGATACCCAAAAGTGTTAAAGGGACCATGTGGGGAGGATTTGGGGCTGCATCAGTTGGTTTAAGTGGCCACGTGTTACAGGCATGACTGTATACAGGACATGACATTTACCAGGTAAGTAACTGGTAACTTTTTATAGCATTCTTGGCCCAAACCCACATCACATTTTCTTCTCAAATATGTTTTTATTGAATTTCATTTGATAAAAAAAAACAATATGGTGCTCTATTCAAGTCTAAGGAACTTCACAAGGTATTGTACTAGTGGCACAGGCCCTGGAGAAACTGTAATGACAAAATAAATGTGGATAATACCATAGACCATCAAAAGGAAAAGAGTAAAACAACAAAAGGGCATAGGTCAATGAGAAGAAAAACAACTTTAATGCCTTATGAAAATTAGGCAGTTGCAGGGGCTTAACTACCTGGATAGCAGTAGCGGCTGCCACAGGGCCTGGGACACCAGGGGGCCCGATGGCAGCCGCTACCGCTACGTTCTTTTTTTTTTTTTTTTTTAATAGGCCATTATAGGAGTAACCCCAGCAATAATGGGCCTTATTTACTTACCGATCCTGGCTCCTGTTAATGGACTCCTGCTACAGGCCCACAAACCCCATAAACACTGTTATCATTATACTTGGGGGTCATTTCAAATCCCCAAGTATAATGATCAGAGGGCTTGTAGAGGTGAGGGAACATTAAAAAAACTCTGTTACCTTTCCTGGGCATCGTCAGTCTCCGGGCCTACTTGGTGAAATCCCAGACGTGACATGGGCCGGACTTGCATCCTTATGCATGTCAAATGTTTGCCTTTTGGCCCCGCCATTCCTAGTTACGCCACTGTACATAGGCAAAGACCCTTTGGACTAGAAATAACTGGAGCAACCAAAGGTAGAAGATGCCTGCTGGAATATAAATGATGCCACATATGTGGTGATGGAGATGCTGGATATAGTTTGAGGTATGTTTATCTTAATGGGAATACCTCTAGGGTATATGTGCTAGAGAAGTGCTTAGAGCTCAAGTGGCATGTCACACGGTACAAGTATGTGCCTACAAACAGAAAATAAAAGGACCAGAGCTGTTGATGGGGAGTGAAAAAACCTAAATAGTGTTTTGTTTTGTTTTTGCAATGACAGTATTAACATAATGGTGTGCATCACTGCACCAGCCATACCAAACAAGGTCACAGATGGATGGCATAGCGATGGATTTTGCAGTGAAAGGGCTGGGGAAAGCATTCTTATAGGATAACCTACCAATGTAAAATTCTGGAAATACTGTATCATTCTATTGTTTATGTAGAAAATAGATAAATCAATATAAACATTCCGCATAAGAACGTGTATACACACAATACCAATGACAACGCTACAATGTATCAAAATAAGGCTTCATTTGTTAAGCACAATAACATGACGCATATATTCATTCTATTATATAAACAGCCGACTAGCAACAATGGGTGAAATAGTAAAACCCCTAATCTCAATTATCTGAACGTGGAGCAATCTTGTCATGAAAAGGCAGCCATCATAGCAAAATGTGTTAAAACCTGAAGAAGTGAATAGATCTTTCAGCACTGGGTAAGGGGAATAATATGAGATTATTATTGGCTATGTGTTGCAGAGCCGTGTTCTCACGTCAGGACACAATTCCCCTGTTCTCTGTCAGGACCACACATTACACAGTATACAAAAGTACCCCGCCAAATAGTCATTTATCATTTTCTGATTTCAGGCTTGTTGAAGAAAGGTCATTCTTGTATCCGCTGCTTAATGTGTCACCACTATTGGGTTTATGCTTGTGTCCTTGACTGATGACTGCGGCAGTGGAATAATATAGGATATTTCCTACATAACAGAAAAAAGTCAACAAGAAAAAAAGTCATTCATAAAAGGAGTAGGGAGTCAAAAAAGAGATTTGTACAAGTTGTGACAAAATCATATCTTACGTAGACGTCTACTCATGTGCCGTGTATAGATGTCTACACATGTGAAGTCTCTGTACCAGGCTACCTGAGACTTGTGCATCTGCAACTGACTTATTGGAAACCAATATAACTATAGGGAATACCAGGAGAAAGATACTGTTTCTGGTGATAATAGTGAGAACCTAACGTATAATGTACACTTTGATTTATATAGTTAGCATATATACAGTATATAACAACCATTTAGCTACTAATGTCTCATTAATATAGGTACACGAAACCTGGTGTCTTATACTTTGAAGAAGGGAATACTGCTTAGTTACCATAAATAGAAATCAAGTGTGAGATAGACTTCATCATAGCTGTGACTTCAGGAAACCCACTTTAAAAAAAAAATATAAAAATTGGCATATTAACAAGATGTCCAGATGAGTGAGATGACAGCAGTTGATTTACTATATACTTCTAAAGGTGGTATGCTCTCCATATTATCCATGTTGTAGAGAACTGATGTTCAACTAGCCTTTTCCATAAAGTCTTTGAGAGGGAAAGGGGAGGAGGAAGGGGTAACTGAAGGGAGACAGAGGCACAGACACACAAAGACTTGGATCAGTGGCATTACTAAAACCTTGTGGGCCCTGGTGCCAACTTTTGTCCGGGACCCCCTACACCCTCCCTACAGCAAATTCTTGATTGTGATGGTTACAGGGCCTCACATAGTTTATTATGCTCTATAGTGGCCCCAACATAGTATTATATGCTCCACAGTGGTAACTACACAGCATTATATTCCACAGTGACCCTACACACAGTATATGCTCCACAGTGGCCCCCACACAGTATTATGTGCTCCCCATAGTGGCCCCCACATAGTATTATATTTTCCCAATAGTGGCCCCCACACAGTATTGTATGCTCCCCATAGTGGGCTCCATGCAGTATTATATTCTCCCCATAGTGGGCTCCATGCAGTATTATATGCTCCCCACAGTGGGCCCACCTTGTATTATATGCTTCACGGTGCCCCCCACCCAGTATTATGTGCTCTACAGTGGCCCCCACCCAGTATTATATGCTCCCAACAGCCCCCCTCCACTGCATTGCTATTGTCTCCTTAGACCCCAGAGTATAATAATCAGAGGCCCGGGTAAAGTGATTAAAAATAGCAAACACTTATACTCACCTTGCCTCACCTTTCCTGGGCATCCTCACTGTGTCCTGCTGTCATCAACATCATGGGGCGTCTTTCTCAGTGCACCTCAGCAGTTACTTGGGGCTGAGGTCTAATCAAGGGCCTCAGTCACATAACGGAAGAGCGGCGGAGAGGACACTGAGCCCAGGAGAGATGAGTAAAGTATTTATTATTTTATTTCACCTCCCCTGGGCTGGCATTGATTGGAAAGGGGTGTGGCAATATGCCAGGGCCCCTTTCCATTAACAGTATGTATAGTGGTCTGGGAACCAAGCTTTCCCTGACCTCTATCACAGTGAACTGGGGCTTCGTCCATCACCAGCTGGCCACAGTTCCTATATCATACCGGGCCCAGTTGTGGTCACACCTCTTGCAACCACAATCGTTGCGCCACTGTCTTGGATGAAGCTTCTAGTAAGTGTTTTATCGCACCTAAGTGCTTGATTTACAGTAGCAAAGCTCAAAATGTTCTCTATGCTGTTTCTGGGCAATTAAATAAAAGATAGAGAAACATGATCTCTTCTACTTGTGCTGTGAGGTGAGATATTCTTTAAAAATAAATCAGTATTCAGCGAGTCATTAAACTTTAAGAAAGGATTTATTGGATTCTCCTGGTCCACTTTGTATCACTAGATATAGGGACAGTGTTGGACTTGCCCACCAGAGCACCATAAGATTCCCAGGTGGGCCTAGGCTCAAACACAATAATGGTTCAGTAGAAGACTCCCATTTTGAATGGTACTATGGTGTATTTGCTAAGGCTTGTTGGAATTATTTTATCCGGTGGACCAAAGGAACTTCAGTCCGACATTGTATAATACATCCTTGTGAATAAAGCCTAAAAGCGTATGACGCAGTGAGCCTTCTCCGCCACCAACTGGATATGCTACCTCCTAAATAATCTTGTTTATAGGGTTTGTGTTAGAAAGCCTGTGAAGGATTGGGGTTATAGAAAAAAACTAGTTTTCAACAAGTGTCCTCTGTACCAACAATAAGCCCAGAGTTTATATACAAGGGATCTCGTAGACATCTACCAATTTTTAGTCTCAGCTGCTCTAAAAAAATCCAACAAGAAAATATAATTAGAAAATGTAATTGCTGTAGCGTATACGATGTATGTTTATTTAAGGAAGAGAAACATGTCAAAGATTAATCTGGTGAGTAGGAGCACATGGGGTGAGCAGATGATTTTACCATCTCAGAAGGACAGTAGCCACGGGCAAGTGTGCGCACATTACACTCATACATAAATGGAAGCACCAAATGCAAACCAGATGCGGAGACTCTGAAGACAATAGATTAATACTTGACTCATAATTCTAACAAAAATAACATGTTCCTTAGTATACAGATAACATTTTCATTTCAATACAATCTACATTTAGTGCCATATATTTTACAATTTAGTGGGGTCAAAAATAAACGCATGTAAGTTTAGATTGCAGGAAATCAGAATTGGCAATGTCTAAGTATTCTTCAAGATTCTATTAAAGGTTTTTTTTCTATAACTCCAGGGTAGGAGTTACGTTTTTGATCAGTAGGGTACAACAGCTGGAACCCCATCAATCATAAGAACGAGGCCCCGTGTGAATAGAGCAGCTCACGTCACTGTCATTTCATTCAAAGCATATAGGATTTAAGAAGAAAGCCAAAGATCCCTTTAGAGAACCTGCAGTATCACCAAATATCAGCCAGAGGCGCAAGCCCAGCAACTAGCACTTATACTACTGCAGAGACTGTCCATTGTAATCTGTACACTTAGAGGGAAGGTTATTGTAATATCACTAGAATATTCTATGTAGGTTATTATGCAGATATGTCTGATATCAGATGAAGGTGATAGCGTTCAGAAAAAGGTTTAGCACTGATGTAGGACAGAAACAAATCTGCTACAGTTGGTTATGTTTTCAGACATGAGACATAAATGGTTACTGAATGAAATCCATATGGTACTGGCTGTATTAGACTTGTCTATAACAATCACATACAGGATCATCTTAAGCAGGGGCACAGCCAAAGCGGGTGCAGAGGTGGCAGTTACTAGTGGGCTGTAGTGGGTGGTGATACTACATGACATAGAGCACACAGAGACCCCATCCCAAATTAACCACAGTGTCACTGCCCACTTGGGTAGTTTACCCTAATTTTCAGCAGCACTCAAAGAGCTTGTATCTTTGGAATGGCTGAATGAATTTAGGTAAAAGGAATACCAAAATGCTCAGAGTGACAGCTATTGGGTGATGTATGTCACAGGGCTTTTCAGACCTAGTGATGTTTTCTAGTGAATTCCATCCACACATTGCAGATAAATACTCGCAGTGGAAATACTGCAATTTCCTATCCTAAATCCATCATGTTTTGGGAAATAGCAGCATGTCACCAGAAATGCTGGTGGTTTGCATTCAGGAATAGAAGAAGCAGAAACCCCTCAGAGGACTTTATGTGAAAAGTGCTGCAGGAAAAACTGCAATAAGTTTCCATTGTGGTTTATCCCACAGTGCTTTTTGGCTGTGACCTGCTACGTTAAACTGAGGGCAGGTTCACACCTGCGCCCGGTCTCTGCTTTTAGCCAATCTGGCAGGTTCCCGCCTTGTGCCCCGAGAAACTGGACAGGAGACAGAAACTCGGCAGTCAATTTTCAAACCCATTCACTTGAATGGGTTTGTAAAGTGACCGCCCGTGTGCATCATGTGACCTGCCTGTCTGCGGCGATCTTTTTTTTTTTTTTTTTTTTTAAACAGACATAAATTCCTGCATGTCCAACTTTGTGTCCAGTTAAAAAAAATGGTTTCGTCGTGGATTGGAAGAAGACACACACGGGCAGTCACTTTGCAAACCCATTCAAGTGAATGGGTTTGAAAACTGACTGCCAGGTTTCCGTTTCCTGTCCAGTTTCTTGGGGCAGAAGACGGAAATCCGCCAGATTGTGCAAACCATGTGAAACTGCCCTGAGGCTGTTTTTGTTACAGTTTTTGCTGCCTTTTTCTTTTTTTTGCCAAAGCCAAGAATATCTACGAAAGCAATGGGAAATATATAGGAAGTTCTTATACTTCTACCTTCTGTTCAGTGTACTCCTGGGTTTGGCTCAAAAAACTGCAGCAAAATCAACAAGAATAAAAAGCTGCGTTTTCTGTAAAATGGGGCCACAGCCTTACTCAGTTGAGTATGGGGCTTTTATCACTGTTTTTGCACAGCAAGGAACACTGTGAGGTAGGTAATATGGGGACAATCTTTAACTGTGTAGGGGCAAAGATCAAACACTATTAGGCTGAGGCCCCACGTTTTTTGTTGCAGATTTTTTTTGTGTGTTTTTGAGCCCAAGCCAGGGAGTGGATTGAGCAGAAGGGAGAAGTATAATTATTAGGAAAGCTCTCTTTAATATTTTTTCCCCCCTAAAGAATGCCTAATCCTATCTATACAGTATTTGTGTATATTATATGTATAGTAGTTTGTACACACAGTACTGTATTTACTAACAACCATTGATTTATAGATGACTGGGCATAATAATAACATCACAAATCTCACAAAGTTATGGGACAATAATATTTGAGATTCTACAATAAGTGTTCATTATATTATCCTGGGTGGTCCATTAGTTGGCATGTGCTGAACATCTGGAACACTCAGACATTAGAAGAATATCCTATTAAAGATTACATCATGGATTATGTTACCAATTGTTAATAAATGGGAGACAGAGATTGCTCTCTGACCTGCAGACTTAGAACGGCAGTGATGCAATTACAGCGCTTCCTAGTTAGGGTTTATTTACTAAACTATCCGGCACTATTCACACACAATCTCTGAAGTCATTTGTAGAAAATGATTTAATAATAGCCTTACAAGCTCTCGAATTGCTGCAGCCCCAGCAAATGGCACGGTCTACTGAACCAGCAATTACCCTGCGACTTATCTGCCATGTTGCTGCTGAAAAATATTATGCACAGGCAATTTTCATGTTTTTTATATGGTTCAGTGTAAACGCATACAGCAATTAATATATTAGCTCTATTAGTTCTTGTTAAGGGCACATCTACTGTAAAGACTATGCAATGACAAGTGACAACCACACACAAGAA